>NC_142517.1:182200666-182507250 GCF_057876585.1 Rhinolophus sinicus | reverse complement strand
ACAGAAGTTTATTTTTCTCTCATATAAAGGAGCCCAAGGTTGAGAGTTCAGGTTCGGTAGGATGACTCTGTGAGCATCAAAGACTCCGGCTCTTTCTATCATGTCGTGTTGCCATCCTCAATATGTGGCTTCTATCGTGTAGTCCGAGATGGCAGTGCAAGTTCCAGCATTCATATCCACGTTCCACCTGACTGTGTGGGAGACATGGAAAGGGGCAGACTTTCTACCATTTAAGGGTATGTCCCACAAGATGCACACAACATTTCTGCTTACATCCTGTTTGCCAGACTTGGTCAAAGGGACATTCCTAACGGAAGGCAAGCTGGGAAATGTAGTAGGCCTGTGCCCATATAAAAATCAAGTGTGCTACTTCTAAGGAAAAAGGAAAAAATAACCATTGGGAGACAGTCTCTTCCACTCCCACTTTGAAAAAATTTTGGATCAGTGTGAAACTAAAAAGGTTAGAAACCCTTGGCTGCTAGGTCAAGGAGGTTGTAATTTTGTTGGCAATGAACAACCATCAAAGGTTTTGGGGCAGGCAAGTGATATGATCAGATTTCTACTTTAAGAATTCGCTGCGCAAATGATTATAAAACAAGGCAATAACTATTAAGTGCCATTTGAATGTTACTCCTGGTTTAGGATCTATAGGATGTTTGGAGTTGGGAGACAAAAAAGGTGGTGATGAAGAAAGAATGATTAGGAGATTACGTTAGCTTAGAGTCTAGACAAGAATTAATAGGATCTAAATGGGGCCTGCGGCAATGAGAAGATGTTTCCTGCAGGGAGAGGAAACAGACAATTTCAAAATTTTAAGCCTCAGGGATTAAGGACTGATGATGCCCTTAATAAAAACAAGGAAGTCCGGAAGAGGAGCTGGTTGGAATGCAAAAAGGAAAGACTATTGGTTTGGCACGAGGTCTTGTGGTTAGGGAATCTGTGTCAGGGATGTCATCAGGATGGCTGGAAAACGAGGGTGGGACAAAATGGGACAAAAAGTCTCCAGGACAGCTTTTGGCAGTTCTAGGATTCTAGGGTGTCATACTGCTAGCATTTCAATAGCAATGTGTGGCTCAGGCGTTACAATATCACAAATTCATGGCCTGTGCTTGTATCTCTCTGAGAAGCTGAGAAGGCAATAAACCTCCATCACTCTTTACTATTGAAATCTCAGATTATTCAGGATACTCTGGGCACATTTAGCATGAATAAGTGAGACTTAGGTATACTGATACTGCTATATTTTCAGAAAAATGTCAATAAAGCTGCAAATGTAATTTTTGACCTAGGTTTTAAATGGAGGAGATTGATGTCAAGGTGAACACTAAAGGCCTTTCAGAGAAATTCTTATTTCAGGATTTTATAATTTGTTTATAAATCAACTATTCATTCATTCAATAAATATTTATTAAGCAATGCTATGATGTACTAAATATAGGATTTATAAAAGAGTGGATGAGGCAGACATGGCCCCTGCCTCAGTCTAGACCAGGGGGCTGGTAAATTATAGCCCATGGCCAAATGTGGCCTGGTGCTGTTTCTGTTCTGCCTGCAAGCTAAGAATGGCTTTCATATTTATAAGTGTTTGAAAAAATAATCAAAAGAAGTGTAATACTTGTGATATGTGAAAATTATAAGAAATTCAAAATCAGTGTTCATTAAAAGAGCTTTATTTTGCACAGCCACACCCACTTATTTATATATTATTTCTGCCCTAGAAGAGCAGAGTTGAGTAAGTGTGACAGAAACCACATAGATCGCAAAGCCTACAATATTTCCTAGCTGGTCCTTTACAGAAAAAATTTACCAGCCTCTGGTGTTAACAAAATTAATCAAACACACCATCACCCAAACAAATATATATTTAAGCAGAGTGGGTGTCGTTTACTATTGTCTGGTCTTATCGAAGTACCTCTTCTCACTACCACTCACCTCATCTAAAATCAAGGCCTGTGGTAGGCAGTCTCTAAGAGAAGACTGCCAACGGATTGTGCTTCCCAAGATTTAGACTTCTGGAGTTATCCTCCCACCTTAAACTTGGTAACCAAGAGGATATGGCAGAAGTTATGCTGTGTGGCTTCTAAACTAGGTCAGAAGTCTTGCATATGGAAGATTCACTCTGAAATAAACCAACCACTTACACCATGCTGTAAGAAAGCCCGAGCTCACTATGTGGAGAGGCCATATGGGAAGAGAAATGCCTGGATAATCTCCTGTTGTTCCAGGTATCCCAGCCCAGGCAATAGACATGTGGGTAAAGAAGCCATCTTGAATGTCCCAGCGAATCAAGCCTTCAGAGACCAACTCCAAATGACATGCTTCTGAACCCTCAAGAGGGACCCCAAGTGACAACTACCCAGCTGAGACCAGTCAATTCTCAGGACCATTAGAGGTGATAATAAACTTGGGTATACTGTTTTTTTTAAGTCATAAGATTTGGGATGATTTATTGCACAGCAGCAGAAAACTGAAACATGGCCCAGGTCTCTATTTCTGAAGGGACATTGGAAGAGATGGAGTGGATGAATTTCGTATGTTGAAGTTTGTAATGGAGCTTGACAATCTTAGGAATGGACAGATGATCTGCTGGTGAAACCACAGGCCTGTGGAGGCCCATCTTTGAATGGAAGTAAAAGTGCAGGCAGGACTGATCGTCTACAGGTCTACTAATATGAGTGCGCTGGTTATTAAAATATGGAAATATTTCCACGCCAGTTGGGGAATAATATAAGAGTAACTGCAATATGCAGTAGAATTAAATCAATAATATACATCCCAGCACATGTGGTTTTATCACAAAAATCCCACACACTGTAGTACTGGGACTTTTTCGGGTTTTGGCACTTAAAGTGCAGATCAGCAGAACTTGCGGCGGATTTTAGGTTATTTATTTCAGGTGTTTGGAAAGTTGCCTCCAGTTTCTAAGGTCTTTTTTTTTTTTAAATTTATTTCAGCTTCATTGAGGTATACTTGACATATAAAATTATAAGATATTCAAAGTGTTCATTGTGGTTTGATATACATATCTATTGTGAAAGGGTTCCCCCAGCCAGTTAATGAACACATCCATCACTCTGGTCTCTAAAGTCATGGTGGGGGTGGCAGAGTTACACAGCTGAGCTGAGGAGGACCCCAAAGAAATACCTAACTCTGCCCAAGAGGAGAAACAGGGTCCAGGTTCAGGGAAAGGCTGAAGAAGCTTCTGGGAGCTGTTGTTGCACACACTGAAATTTGTGTGGGCACATCCCTCCCATGTTTTTTTTTTTTTTTTTTTTTTGAATCTTTGTCTGATTTGGCACCTTATCCTTTGGTTGGGGGCAGCTATTCCTGAATAGGTCTGCCTAGGACCATATTTAATGGCCAGGAAACGATGTGTCCAAGAAAATGACAGTGTGAGTCCTCTTTTCCCTGCACTTGGTCTCTGAGCAAAGGAACCAGCCCATTCCTTCATTCTCTCCATGCTTCCCACTTTCTCATTCACCAGGGCACAGATACAGAGCAAGCCCCACTACAAGCCCCACGTGTCTCGGGCAACGTGAGTGGCTAAGCATTCGCCCAGCTGACAATAACTACTTTTGTGTTTTCTTTTACCTCTTTTCGTTCTTCCCTCTGTGTGTGTTCCACCTTCTAACTGGGCTCTTCCTCCCTCTCACCCTTTTTTTCTCCCCTCCTGTTATCTATCTTTCCATCTGGCTGTCTGCTCCTGGTAGGATGAGAGAGCTTGGCAAGAGAGATGTAGGGGTATGGAGAGCAGTGGACACAACGAGACTGAGCTGGGAGCAGCTGCATGAACTATCATGCATCTCCTCACAGGATCTCCAGTCAGCTAATGATTATCACTGCGATGGGGAAGCCATTGAAAGAGTTTGATGCAATTCCCAATGTCAAACCACGACTCATTCCAGGGTATAATTCAGAGAGCATCTTAATTTAGACTTCTCACCCAGGCAGAGCCTGAGACAATGACTCGGGTACACGTAGTATGTTTGGAAGGTGATCCCAGAAAGCAGGAATGAGGGAGTGAAAAGAATGAGATGGAGAAGGTAGAAAATGGGGTGTTTTTCTGCTGGTTTTTACTGTGGACAACTGGGACCTGATCCTGTGGGGGACGCTTTGAGAAACCACATAGAAAACACCTCCAAATTGTCCCCCCAAAGGTGGGTGTCTGGGGCACTGTTTCCCACTGACGCTTGTTTACCCTTGTCTGAGGTTGTCCCCAGGGCATTCATTCTTGGGCTCTTCCAGGCTGTGCCTGCACAATGGCTGGGTGAACTCCTGTGGCTGCAGAGAAAGAAATCTCAAAGTGAAGAGGTTAGCAGGCACATGTGTTGGGAGGCTGACGGTGTGTAAGGGAACCCAGTACCTCAGCCGCCACTGAAATCAGAGGGGGTTCCAGGGGAGGTGGCATGCGGTGCCCAGGGAGTTTTCCTCTGGAAGACTGAAAGAGCTGCATCAAACACCAGGTGCACCATCAATTGCTACAACCCAACAAACGTCTTGGAAATTGTTAGACTGCTTTAATGAATAACTTATGTTTCACAGTAAATAGTTTTATACCGTAGGTAATTTAGACAAGAAAAGGGAAACTGTTTTTAATCTTTGATTCATATATTGGTTTATATAAGAGTGAATGTTAGCAACGATTGTCAGCTGTTTGAGGTACCACCCCATTTGTATGTTGCTGCTCCGTCCCGGCACTCCCTGGAGCTCGCCGACTAGGATGCGTGGCAGTCTCCTGATCATGATCCCACTTTTTTTATTTTCCTGGTCCCAGGATCTCCTCTCAGGTTACAGCATCATCTCTGCTCTTTACCTCATCCTCACAACCTGCCCCTTTAATTCTCACAAGCCTGTATTGGAAGTTGAAAAACTGAGCATAAAACGTTTCTTGCTCTTGTCACTCCATCTATAAAAATCCTACTTGATTTTGAGTAAATGGATGTGTCTAATTAAGGAAAAGGTCATGTATTAGTTGTGGAGGGGGAGAAAAGTATTTCAAGTTATCATCACATTGTAATACTGTGATAAGTGCTTTGGAGGCTAAGTGCAGGATATTATGAAAAAGTTTAACAAGGGGGATTGGTTGAGAAATCAGGGAATACCTCTGAAGAAGTGATGTTTAAGCTCAGATCTAAGGGAAGAGAAGAGATTAGGCAAAGAACAGGGCAGAGATTTGAGAAAGAGAAAACAGCATGTGTAAGGGCCCTGAGGCACATTAAAAAGGCTCTGAAAGAAACCAGAAAGTGTGAGTCATGATGGCAAAGAGGACACATGCACTTACTTTGCTTTCCCCTGAAACTCCAATCAAATGATAATGAAGGGGGACCTCACAATGACAGCCCCTCATCAGATGTAGAAGTCTAGGTGAGGGAAATTTCTTTAAGAAGATAAACATTGAAATGAACTTAATTGTTTTTAAGTGAGTAGAAGCTGTTTACAAACCTGAAGGGAGAGTTTCGGGTTAACTTAGTGAAAAGAAAATGAAGCCAATGGAGAAACAATTACAATCTTCAACTCTAGGGAAAGTAAAAGTGATCCAGAAAAGGAAAAGTAATCTTTGATACTATTTGGCTTAGCTGCAAAAATATTTATATAGCCAAAATAATGTAAACACACGGTATTGATCGAACCACAATTATCAGGTAACTATGTTGGGAAGACTAGGGAATGGGAAGGGTGGCTGGAGAACAGTGTAAAAGAACTAATTTTCATCTTCCATAGTAAGCACTCAATAGAATGTGTTTAAAACAAAAATCGAAGTAGCCATAAAAGCATGGTATTTAGAGATGTGGAGGCAAAATCCTGAGGAATCAGCTGAAATTGTTGCAAGTGGTTGCCCTTGGGGAGATAGAAGCTGTGGGGAGTGGGAGTGTGACATTTCCTCAAGTGGGAGCATAGTGCACTTTGCAGAATTTTTCACTTTCTGCTCTAAGAGTGTGATAACTTGGATGGAAAATAAACACTGCGCAGTGGCAGGTGTATGAGAGCACAGAGCAGTGAGTAGTGTCTGGACTCCTAAGGACGGCGGTGGGATCTTCAGGGCCATAGTAAGGATTTTAAAGGCAATTGGAAGCAAGTAAAGGAAGGATTTTTTTTTCAAAGAGGAATTGTATCACTGGATTTATATCTTAGAAAGATTCCTATTGCTGTTGTATGGAGAACACATAGAAAGAGGAGGCCACCATGGCCATGGGGAGGACAAATTGTTATGTGGCCATAGACAGGGAGAGAAGTAGAAAAATTCAAGATGTATTTTGGAAGTAAAACCATATAATATATAAAGGAGTATAAGAGGAAAGAAGAGAGATTTTTCCTGTGTTAATAACCACTGTAAGCAACTTCAAAATTCCAGCTAATAACTCTAAAATTATTCCATTGAAAAGTCATTCACATTAATGTTGAGTATAATGTTGCAAATTGGCAAGGATATTCATTTTGGGCTGAGTGCCTCTGCAAAATATGCCGGCTAGCCCCTTCGTGGCCTTGCATCCAGCAATCATATTTTCTTCAATTAAGCAGCTATTTTGAAGACATGTCATCTGTTTACTGTTAATACATACTAATATAGCCATCCATGGATCAACAGCAAAGACCATCTTAGAAAGGCTACATTATGCTTGTACAATTTTATATGCTTTTTCAGATGCACATACATTTCAATTCCAAACCACCATCTTTAGAGTGAAGTATCACAGGAAAAATAAAAGGACAGTAAATTTAATGCTGCTGGGGAAAAAAATATATCAAATCTTATATTACTTAAAAATCAATGTTCTTTTTCTGGCTCTTGTTTGACTCATACTTTTAAAGTGAAGAGCTTTGCAGTCAGTCATCTCATCTCGCGACCCCCACACTGACACTACTCTGTACTTCCCGGCCATCTGGCAGTTTTTCCGTGCCGTGATTTAAAATTTTCCTAATGTTTGCTAATAAAATTGGGGTGCCATTTTCTTTCTATAACAGTCCTTTTCATTTCCCTAAGGATGGAAAGCAACTCGGAGGTGTTCTGATAAAAGTTTGATTGAAAAGGGAATAAAAAAAAGGGTGTGTGAAATAACTCCCTCTAAATGCAGTCCTCTCCACAAAGGCACCTTGATTCTGTGGCCTAGTAACTGGATTTGCTGACTTACGAAACAGCCAAGCATGTCACAAAAGCAAGCAGCAGCTTGTGTGTCTGGGATTTAAAACCAAAGCCCGCAAGTGATCAGAATGAGATGAATGGAGTTTGGTCATTCTGCTCATATTTTGGTCTCATTTGCTTTGCATCCATTTTGCATTTGGAGCTGTTTCAAAATGTTGACACGGAGTGGGGCAGGCAGGGAGAGTGGACAGAATCTCCTGGCATTTTGTAGCAGACAGTCGTTTCTATTCCAGGTCTAAAAAACTATTTGCTTGGGCTCTTTGTAACCTTTTCTTCACCAACCCTCCAGACTAACACATATAAACAACATCCATATCATCCAGCAGTTAGATTTAATAGATGTTACTATTTTCCTATATTTGCTTCATATCTTTTATATGAGGAAACACAATGTCACAGATATGGTTGAAGCCCACTTTGTTTCTCTCTATGACGTCATTTTCTCTCTCATTTTCTCCAAAGGTAATCACAATCCTGAGGCTTGAGTGTATCTTTCTTATCCATGTTTTACACTTTTACTATATATATGGATATATCCATAAACAATATGTATGGTAGTCTGGAACATTTTAAGACCTGTCATAAATGGTTTTATGTTTTACATTTCATTCTGCAACTTGCTTTTTTTCAATCAACATTTCGTTTCTGATGTTTATACATGTTGATACAGGTAGCCCTGTTTATTCATTTTCATTGCTATATAATGCTCTAATGGGTGAAAACACCACAAGGTTTTTACCCATTCTCTTTTTTAATGAACATTTAGGTTCTTTTTGTCTTACTATAAACAATTTTGCAGGGAATGTGGTAGGTTGCATTCACAGACTCAATTTTTCACCGATCCCTTTGTCAGGTGACTTTGCAGTTACTGCCATTAGTGGTATATCCCATTTTCCTACCTTCTTACTAATGCTTGTTATGTTGTATATCTTCTCTCATTTCTTTCTGCATTGCCCTACTTCTTAGTGAGGGTTACAGCCCTAGCTGAGTCTGTTCTTCAGTCATCCCAGCTCAGGCTCCAGACATTGAAGTCAGGAAACCATCTTGGAAATGGATTTTCCAGCCCCAGCTGTTCTGGTCACCAGCCATTCACGTCACTTCCTGTTGTGTGAATTGTCCCAGCTGAGGCCCCAGCTATTGTGGCACAAAGAACAGCTGTCAATCCATTGCCCTTTCTGAATACCCAACCCACAAAATCCATGAGCATAATAAAATGATTGTTGCTTTACATCAGTAAGTTTTGGGCTGGGTTTTTTAGGCTGCAATACATAAAAAGACCATGGCTCATCTCTGCCTGTTGTTGGTCTCCTTTTGCCCCATTACTGCTTTGAATTTACTGTTTCATTTCTTATCCAGGAAAATTTTTGTTTTGGTTTTTGAGCTATGTTTTTTAAATATTCTTTTCATATATTATTTCTCATTGCTGTGTGCCTGGATTAGAGGTGGCAGATTGCAAACCAAACTTTTGCTCTTTTGCCTGGTTTTCATCTTTAGTAAAAGATCTCATCAAGTATGCAGCCAATTCAGTCTCCTGGGTCACATTCATATTTAGCTCATTCATTTATTCAAAATGTTAGTTAGCACCTACTGTGTATAAGCACTTTTCTAGACACACTGGAGGATACCAAGAAAAGTTAGACACATCCCTCCTCTCAAAAGGCTTACATCTGGTAGGGAAAACAAGATGTACATAAGTAACTGTAATACCACATCAACTCATAAACTGTATGAGTAAGAAGATGGAGATATGGAAAAAGTGCTATGTCGCAAAGATGACAAATGAACCAAAATCAACCAAGTTGGGGGTAGCACAGGAGCCAGACTGGATTACCTGCTCCGATGTGCTTGTGCTTCTTTGGAGCACATGCTTTAACCTCCACTGTCTGTTACCACTGTACGGAGGACTCTTAAATTGGTATCTCTAATCTGCACTCCACAAAAATCTTTCTCAACAACCTTTCTTCCTGTGGTCAAAGTCCCCATATTCTCCCAGCAGTGTGGATGTGAAATCTCGGAGTTGACTTTCATGTTTCCTCTTGCTGTCTCTTCCACCAAGGAAGTTCTCACATCCTGTCAATTGTTCCTTCACACAGCCTCTGTGTGTATGTATTTACTTATCTCATGACAACCATCCTAGTGTAGGCTCTTACCACCTTGTGCATGTATTACTGCACAATATATATTTGGCATCTCTCACTCTAAGCTTTCACATTTCCCATCCTCACTGCACTCTTGGATCAGATTCTTCTCCTTAAATAACACTTTTATTACGTTCCTTCCCTGGCTTCATAACCTTCAGAACTTCCCTATTTTCTGTTGTATCTCATTTAAACTTCTTAGCCTGGACTCTAAAACCTTCCCTAAATCAGCCACACTCTCAGTAGGGCATGCTAGTTCCTTAGGAATATGGGGACCATCTCCGCATTGTTCTGAGTACTTATTTTCACATCCACAACTTTTCCCATGTTGCCATTGTCTGGAAGGCCCTTGCTCACTATTACTACTTCTTAGTCATTTTTCTTCAACAGTTCCTATTATAAAATATTCCCTGTCCTTCAAAATTTTCCAAGGAAAAACTGCTAAAAGAAGTGAGGGTGCTGTCATGTGGGGAAATGTTGAAAGATGGCCAGTGATGGGGAGCATGATAGAGATTTCGGGGATGTCCATAAGCATACTTGAAAGGAGATCAGGCAGGTGTTATTGTCCCCATTTCCTAGATCAACTGAGGGTTAGGGAAATTGATGTATTTGTTCAAGTTCTCAAGGCTATCCAGTGTCCAAATGAGGCCACATTTTCTCACTGTGAACCCAGAAAGATTTCCATAACATAGTAGAGTTAGGCATTGTGTATATAACCAATGGACAAAAGGTTTTTGAAGATAGATTTCTGTACAGAAGGAGAAATAACTTTTTAAAAATTAAAGTTATATAAGAGTAGGATGAGTGACTTTATTTTAAAAATGAGTTCTGCATATTTGCAGCAAAGATGATATGATATGACAGAGAGAGTGTTCCTGTTTGAAAAGGAGGAGAGGTGACCTCTGTGATCCTTCTGAAGGATTAAATTCCGTGATTCCCAGCTTGTTTGTAAATGCTGCTTTTACCTGACCCACCCATTGAAATGGGAAAGGGAGGGAAGAGGGGTGTGAGATACTGTTTATTTGATAAATATCATAGGTGACATCTTAAGGGATTCACATTTTCATTTAATCATGACAGGAACCCAATGGAATTGGTTTTTTGATCACCATGACAAATTTGAAAAAAAAAAAATTATATGTATATAAAAGGTTAAGAAAGGCTAATAAATTTGCCCAAGACCATATAACCAATAAGTAAAGAAAATGGGGTTCAAGCCCAATAGAGGGAGGGAGGGGAGTGAGGTAGGGTATTTATTTCACCAGCTCTGTCCATGTGGGGCTCTCCAAGGCTGGTTGATTCTCTAGACCAACGGGCTCCTGCTAGGCACCCTCCCTAGGTTTATTTTCTTTTTATCACACCATGCTTTATGTGTTGGGACAGGAAACAAAAAATGCCTTGAGAATTAAGCCAGTGTGCTAGCAGGTCAGAATTGTATTGCTTTTGACCAAAGTTTGCTACATAACTTATAGAGCAAGAGTAGATGTCAAGGAATATTTCACACAACGTATATGATTCAGGAACAACAAAGGGTAATCGTAGGAGACATTCAGAATCGTTATCATAGGGGTATTCTTGACCAAACATGGAGATGTCTAAAGTAGCTTGAACTCTAAGTAGCTGGAGTCTACAGTAGGATATATTATATGTATATGTAATATACATATAATATATATATCTGTGTCAAAGTGCCAGCAACTCATCTTTCTTGGTATTATTTTGGACTAGATAATTCTTAAATTACTTTCAAGAAACTCTGGTGTGAGTATAGATATGTGGAACTAATTAAGAGATAATGTCAAATGTCTGCTCCTTAAGTGTCTCCATGTATTTACGTTCACTTGTCTGGGGGCATCCACTGGCATTTGCCTTCAATCCTGGCAGCGGGCTGCTCTGGGTGTGGAGTGCTGGAGAGGTGCAACTGGCCAGGTGGTTTGATCCACCATGATTACTTTTCCACTTGGAAAATATGGTATCCAAAATAGTCAGCCCGAGGGACATGGTGTTTTGATTGAAAATGCACTCGTCTAAACTGAGGCATGCTTGAAAAATGACCCTCGTGTGACTTGAAGTAATTTTGTGTTTAAAACCAGTCCCTGTGATTCTCTGGCTGCATATCATCAGCTGGTGGTTCTCATAGGAAACCCCAAACTGGGAGGAATTTTATTATGGTCATATGAGGGTGAGATGTGGTGCAGGGGAGCAGAATCTCTGCCCATATGACAGTATTTGAGCAGGGAAGAGAGGTGGCCAGGGTAAAATTTTGAAAGTGAAATGTTCTTTATGGTTTACAAGTTTGAACTCCATGTATCATTCCAGATTCAAGCCCCTGTTGCATGCAAAGTATAAGCTGCTCTGGCGCAATTTTAGCACAAAGTTGTTATGTGGTTACCTTTAAGAGAACTAGCATTTTAGTCTGGCTTCTGACCAAGGGATTTTAGTTTATCCCCTTTTAGTGTCGGCTCCAGGAAATGTGTGTGTGTGTGTGTGTGTGTGTGTGTGTGTGTGTGTGTGTGTTAGTTAAAGTAAACTCTAGATACTTAAAATTCTAACAGTGAATATTTGAATACCCCTCACTCTCTGTCTGATATTAAATACCAGACTGGTTTTCTAAATGATCACTTTGGTTAGTAACTTTTGAAATAATCATGGAGTTTGGAAAGAAGGCAATCAAAGTACATGAAATTAAAATAAAATAGGCCATATAGTCAGCAGACAGAAGAATAAAGATTCATTGAAATCTAATTGAAGGAGGGCAAAACACTGGGCTTAATTATGTCATTAAGCTAGAAATTACATGTGGGGGCTTGAGATATAGTGCTATGGTGTATGTCTTCTGTTTACCCTTCCACATCCACTCTCTGTGCCTCGGGAGTCTGACCGGTATGGAACATGTTAAATAAAAGCTTCCTTTGCCCTCTGGCTTCCAGCTGGATTAGGTCATTGGGAAGTACTGGAAGGAGACTGAAGAAAGTAGGTATTTATTTTGCTGGCTCCCTTCTTGTGGGGTCCCTGAAAACTAATGAGAGGCCTAAGCTCCTGTCAGGAGGCCCTCTCCACACAGCCTGCCCTGTCTCACTAATTCCCTCTTCTCCTGCCCCTTCAGACCTAGGGGTCATGGTGAGTCCCACAGCTGCCAACCTGGGTCCTGAGTGCTATTCCTTGTGCTTTTGCTATTCTGGTTTATTCTTGTTACTAGTCACTTTATTAAACTCTTCTCAAATTACCTTTTTTTTCCATATATGTCCTCTGCTTCCTGCATTGTTTTAGCCCTTGAACCATCAAAATAAAGGAAGGAAAGAAGAACGGAGGAAGGGAAGGAAGGAAGGAAGGAAGGAAGGAAGGAAGGAAGGAAAAAAAGGAAGGAAGGAAGGAAGGAAGGGGGGAAGGAAGGGTGAAAGGGAGAAAGGAAGAAAGGAAGAAAGGAACCAGAAATCTGTGCTTTGTGGTGTCTTTGTAAAGTTGCTAAAGCAGAGTAAGCGATGTCTGTGAAGTGAGTGCCTCTGACAATTTCAGAAGGCAGAGCCGAAGGCTATGGGTGAGCTGCCGAGGAAGTGTCAAGGGTGTCTTAGAGGTAACTTTGTACTTGATTGTGCAAATAACAGAGAGGTAAGCACTGGTCACTTGATAATTTTCCTTTCCTGAGACTAGCTTGCTCTGGAGGTGGATGTTATTGGATTTCTCTCAGGCTCTGTGCTTGTTTAATACCTGTTTGTCACACAGCTTGGAGGTTTATTGGGCAATAAGGGCTTGGGTTTGGGGTTTTTTGTTGTTGTTGTTTTGTCCTTTTAATTATTAAGACAATAGTTTTTCTTTTATGGCTAAATTGGGTGTCTAGGATTTGAACTCAACAGGCTAGAGTTTTACTAAATAATTCTGGAGACAAGACATCCTCTGGAAGGCCTCACCTAAGGGAAAATATCTTTTTGTTTCTTTCCTGTTGAGACAGAAGATCCGTGAGGTAGATTGGGTATATCCATTAAAACATGGACAAAAGCATGGAAAAGAATCTATTTAATAAGCTATCTATTTGGTTGGGGGGGGGGGTTGTCAAAGCTTAGTGGTAACATATTTCAAATATGTGTTTTTGACAATCATTTCATAGGTAGTTAACAGGATGGTTTAGGCTAGGTAATTTGGTCTTTCAAGAATTCAAAAATTATTTAAGGCCCAATTGGAGCAAGGCCTCGTACTAGGCAAAGGAGACCCAGTGTTGATCAAGATACATAAAGGTCCCTGCCCCCAGAGGGCTTCCATGATGGCTGACATATAGATGGTTATGCAAAATCCATTGTCCCTACATGTAATGTGAAGTGAATAGCAAAAACTTTTATTGCATCTTAGCCTCAAGTTCAACAGGTCATACAGTATTTATCAAATACAGATTCCTCCCTCCCCCATCATTCTTCTGTATGAGTGACTTCAACATTTCCCTTTTTGTTTCCTGAGCTTTACATTTTTGCCAGTAAGCACTTTCGTCTTTTAGACGGTTGTTGTGTCAATAGCAACTTCACGACACCCAACTGTCTAGTTTGCATGAAATCCTTGTTCTACCTCTAAACTACAGGCTTAGAGCATGAGGATGTTAGTTCTTCTTTTCTCTGGGTGAATACTTGGTTTGTGACTACTTCCTGATTACAATACCAGGCAATTAAGTATCCAGGAAGGACAACAACTTTCCACTTAACAACAAATAAGACGACCCCTGAAGCCATATCTGGTCAGCGTCCTCCGGTATAGCTTCCTTCTTTTTCTTTCTTTGACCAGAGAGTCATTCTGTTTTGCCTTCAAAAGGACTTTTATGAACCAGG
Organism: Rhinolophus sinicus; assembly: GCF_057876585.1. Classification (NCBI taxonomy): domain Eukaryota; kingdom Metazoa; phylum Chordata; class Mammalia; order Chiroptera; family Rhinolophidae; genus Rhinolophus; species Rhinolophus sinicus. The sequence goes on along the minus strand of NC_142517.1, from coordinate 182,493,160 downwards.
TGTTCAACTCATATTGTATTTTGTGACTTTGGAAGGAAATCTGAGCACCTGGACAAATGCTAGGAGGAGGGAAATGTTTAAAGAATGGTAACAAAATGCCCGGCTTACATAGTCTATTGTAAGCAGCCAGGCACCAGTGTGTGATGAGTCCTCCATTGTTAGATCAGACAAAGCAAGAGAAACTTGCTTTGTTTTTATCTCTAATGAGATATTTCTATACAGCTGGAGTCTTTTAAAAGATCTCAAAGAAACCACACTTTTTGGAAAATGCTGCATTACGTGCAGTATCTGTAGTTATAAAAGAACAAGCAAAATTCTATTATCTTAAAGACACTGGAATCCATTCTGAAAACTCTTCTAATTTAGGAATGAATCAGAGTCTAGATTAAGTCCCAGAATCCGCATAGTTCAATCTGACTGTTCTGTAAATATAAATAAACCCTATGGTTACCATCAGTTGGAAGATAAAATTTTAAGTAGGGAAAGCATTTTGTCCACCCTACACTCTTCTTTCCACTTCATGATCTTGTTATCTGTAATTCTATCTATTAAAAACTGCGTTCAGAAAAGAACTTTCAGACTGAAGTGTAAATGACTGATTGGGTAGTTACGAGTTCCCAGTTTGTGCACTTCAACTGGATGTGAAGAGGTCATTCTCCATCAGGATGAAGAATGTCAAGGAGTAGAGCGGGAAATGGGGAGAGAGTGATCGTTTCTCACCATCTGGCAGCCTCATGGGATTGATGGATACCATACCCACCAGCACCTCCCACATGTATGTGTGGGGGTGGCAATGGTGGTAACAGTGGGGCGCAACAATAATTGTCATATATGCCAGTTTTTAAAGAAGTGTGCTTACCGGTCTATCTGGGATGGAATACCACATCTTATGTCTGCTCTAGGTAGTTTAGAATAAAGAGAAACAGAGTCGAAAACTTCCCAGCTCTGCCTTCTATTTCCAGGTTATGTCTGCATGTGTACATATCATAATGTAACAAGTCTGACTCATTTGTTTCTCCCTTTGAATAGAAAGTAATGTCTGTCAATGGAGGAGTGAGAAAGAGATGCCAAGAGACAAAGGATGGAGACAGATGGCATATGGGTACAAACATGAGCTTTAGAGTTAGACTGCCTGGGTTCAAATCTTGACTCTTCACTTTTCAGGTTTGTGAGCTTGAGGAAGTTAATTAACTTTTCTGTGCTTTAGGTTCTTCACCGGTAAAATGGGGAAAATACTAGTACTTGCCTCATATGGTTGTTGTGAGTTATTTATGTCAAGTACTTAGAACATTGCCTGGCACATGAGAAGTATTGTATATGTGTTAATAATAATAACAATAGTTTTAAAATTATTTATAATATTATTATAATTAAAATTATTATAATATTATTATTAGTGAGGACCTCTTAGATTCCAGAGCCCAACATTTAAATCACTCTTTCTCTTAGATTCCCAAACACCCAACCCCTGTCTTCTTCGGCTGTATTCCCCTGGCAATACCCCAACACCAGAGGAACCCAGCTGCCCAATCCTGATGCTGTAGCCAGTAACCTGGGCTCCTGAGCTCTGCCAAGGAAAATGTCACAGTGCAGCAGGTCTGTGCCACCACACATTTACGGGCACTGATCTCAGCCGGGCTCCTAACACCACCCAGGAATTTGATTTCTCTTCCTCATTCTCCACAAGAACTGTATCAAACCTTCCCAGCCTCTTCCAGTCTCCAGTTCCCCATCTCCTTTACTAGTTCTCAACTGATCATCTCACTTCCCCTTTCATAGGAAGAGAGATGTGAGAATGAAATTCCCTTCACTCTGCCTCCAGCTCTGCAAGCGTGCTGGCATCTCTTATACTGGAGAAACTCCCTTTCTTCCTCCAGTATGCTTTGGGTCCCTTCTCTACCACTTCGTAGGGGTTTCCTCCATTCACCATTCTCCTTTTTTCTCGTGTTTTTAATATGTCTTCCTCTATTGCTTCCTTCTTCTATGCACATCTAGATAAACTCTAGTCTTTTACTACACACACACACACACACACACACACACACACACACACTCACCTTTTCTTAATTCCATGCCACCTTTCAGTCAAAGACCAAGCCACCTCACTCTTCTCGTTCACAAGAAAACTTGTTAAAGAATTGTCTATATTTTCATTTCTTCGCCAAAAATAAGCATATACTTTATTTTTTGGCTTCTAAGCCACTGAAACTTCTCTTGCCTAAATTCCCAATTCTTACACATTGTGAAAGCTCAAGGATATTTTTCAGTTGTTGCCTTGCTCTCTTTTTTCAAAAAATTATTTTCTCTTGTCTTCTAGCTCCAATCATCTGATTCTTCTTTTACCTCTCTGACTGCTTCTTCTCACGTCTTTATAATATTTCCCTTTCTACTCATTCCTTAAATGTCAGTAGTCCCAAGAGATCTTCTCTTGGCTGTCTGATCTCTTTCCTCTATACACTCTATGGGCAATGTCTCCCCCACACACACACCTGCTTTAGGTACCAGCTACGTGCTGATGGCATCCAAAGCTACATCTCTGGTGCAAACCCCCTGTTAAGTTTATAGCCCATATACTCAATTGCCTGTTAAACATCTATACTGAGATGGCTCTCTGACAGCATAAATTTAACATGCCAAAGCTGAACAAATCACCTTTCCCCTAAATCTCCTTTTTTTTTTTTTTTGGACCAGAGTTTACTATCTCAGTAAATGGCACCATTATTCACTCAGTGACCAAACCAGAAACTTGGGGAGATTACCTTTAAATCCTCCATCTGTTTCATTCTCTACTTATCAATTACCTTTTATCTTCCATCCATCTCCTTTTTTTTTTTTTTAATCCAGTCTCTTCTCTCAATTCACTTCTTTCTGCTTTACCTGGTCTTTCTTACCTGAATTACAACACTGCCTCATACTTGGGCTTCCCCTCTATGTCCCATATTCTAACCTTGAGTGATCTTGAAATATTCAAGCCTGACCACGGGCCTCTTGCTTAACATCCTTCATTAATTTTCCACTGCCTTCAGGATTAATAGAAACTCCTTTGCAGAGCCTCTGCTTGGGGTCTCTGGGCTCTGGCCCCTGGTGGCCTCTCTAGCTTCCTCACCACTTTCCCCTTAATCTCTGTTGTACAGATATATGGGCTTCCTTGGGCTTCGCAGAGACACCTTGTTCATGCTCACCTCGGACCTCCCTGGGTGCCATTCCCTCTGCCTTGAACATTCTCCTTTAACCCTCTGGATTTTTTCTCGCAAATATTTTTGATCCTTCAGGTGTCTAACCACGAGACTACACATTTGTTTGAGTGTAGGCACCATTTCCCCCCCTCACATCTGCACCAGCGCTTAGCACAGTGCCTGACATATAGAAGATACTCAATAAACCTTGACTGAATGTGAAAGGCGTAAACAAACGTATGAATTCTGGTGCCTCATCTTTTCAATTGTCTCCGATAGCTCACATTTTATCAGGAATCCCATCCATTTCCCTATTTCCGTCTCGAAATCTCATTTCTCTACCCACTCACCACAACTTTCCACACTGTGTATGTATGTATGTATGTATGTATGTATGTATGTATGTATTTATTTATTTATTTATTTATGTCCTCCTTGTAGCCCAGAAGTTGCAAATTACCAGTTTATGGATCAAATATGGCAGATGAATTTTGTTTGGTCTTCACAATGTTTTAAAATTTGAATTTGTTGCCAATATTTAAAATTCAGGAGGTTTTACATAATACCTCAGCTTCTTTTGAAAACAAATTGGAAAACTCAAAGGTCTCGTTATACTCTACCAGCATTCCCATGTGGCCATAACAATTGGGTAGTTGGATAACCCTTGCTCTCTTTAAAGGACAAGTCATTTCCAATTTATCTGAGTCAAATCAGACCCAACTCATCACTAGTTTCCTTTGGAGTAACAGTAGTACCTATTTGCAACACCTGGTATAGATTTGCTCCCCAACAATAGATTCCTCAGGCAAGAAATTCAATCTCAGTCATGTTTGTGGAGTTCCTCAACATGCATGCAGTGACATCACTGTTATCCCCAGCATGGGTCCTCTGCTATCTATGTACCCTGCTGCCATGCTGTGGGGTGAGAGAGGTAACTCACACACGTGCCTCACAGGGACCTCTCTGTGGCCTAAAGACTCAGCGACAGAGAACCCAGCCACAGCACTCGTTTTTCCAGTTTCCATAAGAATGTCACAGCCATCCCACTATCCAGGCCATCACTCCCTCCTGGACGTACATATAGGGTATACCTGTGCCTCTCTCGAGAAACTCCAAACTACCAACTCTCTTTCAGTTTGTGGGAAGCTGCCTCCTGGGGTTGAACCAGATCCTCACACTAACTCAGAACACCATCCCCAACTCTTTTACTGCTGGCATAACCTGTTTAACACATTTTATTTGTGCCAGGAACATAAAAGATGGTTGCCTACCCAATGCAGGTCCAGAAGGAAAATCCAAACCTTTCAGAGACATAATACTGGCATTGTGCTAATACATACTTTACTCTTATCCAGTGAACTTACTGTAGCAAAATAATTACAAAATAACACATCCATCAGCATTTTCTCAATGTCTCACCCTGTTATATCAGTTATTTCAGTTTCCTTGTATTACCTTCCCCACCTGACTGCAAGCTTCTCAACGATGAGGCTTCTTTTATTCATCATTTTTTATCTCCAATACTTAGCATAGGTTCTGCCATATAATATTTGCTCAATAAACATTTCAATAGATGAATGAATTATAGGCCAGTATTCTGTGTCTCTTATGGCAATATTTAGAGAACGTGAACCCTAATGCAGTTATCATTAAAGACCACTTTTCAAAAATAGCACAGCTATGTAGAAATCTGAGGATCTACAGAGACAAACAGTTCAATTTATTCCATTCAAAGTAAATCCTCCCTTCAAACATTTATTGGTGATAACTAGAGATTCCATTTCTGAGTAATCATTTCTTCTTCAGTGAGTCAAGGTCAGGATATTTTCAAAGCTATAATCTTGATTTAGCCACCCTGATTTCTGTCATTTAAGATTATCCTTGAAATAGTGAGTGTACTTTGCTTACCCTAGGGTTAACATTCATTTGATAGTCTAGACATTCTTTGTCTGCTCTGAATGAAAGTTCACATTTCTCTGTAACACAAGTTACATGAACAGGTAAATTAAAACAAGTTTTGCACGGTGACTTCCCATTAATCATGATTATCAATTCATGAATTTCTGATAAGCCTGTTTGGTTAAATGTGATCTTTCACCTCCATGTTTAGAAGTTGAATTAAGGATAATTGCATGCATTATGCCACTTGTGACAGTATTTGAGCTGATTAGCTTGAAGAGGACTGATTAGGTGAAGGCTATAGTAGTATAAAAGTGTGCGTGATAATAGGCTATGTAGATGAGCCTGTAGTGATATTGTATATGACACGAAACTAAAAGAGCAGATTTTTATTCAAATTAGCGACTCTCTTAATTGTACTCCATAAGCATCAGGGCACATGACAGTAGCTGAAAACTATGTAAATTTTGCCCCCCCCCCCTTTTTTTTATCAACTGCCCATTATGACTGTCCTGCTTTCTGCTGAAGAAAGAAGAGAAAGCATAAACAGAAAATTCTGGCAGGTGGGAAAGAAAATGCACAACAAAGAAACAGCACAATGCGCTCTCATGTGTGAATCCACACCACAAGGCATGCACTGCAGCATTCCATTCTACCTGCCACCAAGTCTTATGAGACACCGTCTATTTTGATAAAAGCCTTAGGGAGACCCCCAGACTGTCCCACAACATCTAAAGCCTTTTGTCTCATCTTCAGTCAACCCCGCCCCTTCCCATACACTTTCCTTCTTATTAGCTTTTGATGTGTGGAGATACTTCAGTCAGCCTAGGTGTTCCAGTTTGCTTTATGTTTTTCCTTTTGATTCGTTCATCACTGATCATTTTTTTCTCATTTACATTTTTTTAAGTTTATTGGGGTGACAATTGTTAGTAAAATTACACAGATTTCAGGTGTATAATTATGTATTACATCAGCTACGAATCACATTGTCATCACTGATAACTTAATCATCGATGTTTCTGGCAGCCTCTGAGTGCCTATCCTGCTTGGTTTCTGCATGTTACAATTACCTAGTATAATCTGGGCTTCTAATTTTCCGTGAGAGAATAAAGCATCATCAGTAGCTACTCTGAAAAGGAATAAACACAAACGTTCTCTACTCTGCTTCCTCTTGACAAGCCTTCTATTTAGCTGGGTATTTTAAGATGTCTCATCTTCAGCGTCTTCAGCAGAGGAGATAAAGCAAAAATGTGATGTTCTGGTGTGATGGTGACTGTGGACTTTTGAATTATCTCAACCTGGACAACTCGGGACACTTAGAGAGGATATGGTAGGAAAGTGTTTTTCTTGGAAAACCATTGTGAGGAGAACTGTTAGCAAAACATGACCAAGTCATACAGACCAGTAGTCTAATAAAAATATGAAGTAAGCTTTCTCTTTGTTTACCACAGACACTTATTTTTAAGTTGTTTTTATCCTAAGAATATACATTTTGTAATTTCTATCTTTTCTTATATGCACAATGCAAAACATTCTAAATATATGTAGCTTAACAAAAACATGTGAGGGACAGGTCAAAAAATGCAGTTATCATATGGCTTGCATAGGTGATGATTTGATTTCCCTACAAGGATCGTTTTTGGACTGAGGGTATAGCCTTGGTCATGATCTAGGTTAGCCAGACACTTGTTCAGCCTGTATTACAGTGGGATTTCCAATTCAGTGCAATTCCCTGTGACCTCAGCTTTTCTATCTACAAAATAACAATGAAACTTACTACATGTGTATGGCAGGATAATGGCCCCCTAAGGATGTCCACACCCTCGACCCAGGAACCTGTTGATATGTTACCTTACGAGACAAAAGGGTCTTTGCAGATGTGATTAAAGGTAGGGAACTGGAGATAGGGGAGCATCCTGGATTATCTGGTGGGTCCAAACGAATCACAGGAGTCCTTAAAAGCAGAGAAACTTTCTTGGATGGGCTAGAGAGATGAGATTTAAGAAGTAGGAAGTATGTGGAGCCTGAGAGGGACCCAGACTACCAGTTGCTGACTTTGAAGATGGAAGAAAGGGGCCATGAGCCAGGGAATGTGGGTGGCCTCTAGAAGCTGGGAATGACCCTCAGCTGACAGCCAGCAAGACAATGGGAACCTTGGTCCCCATTTCTGAGTCCCAGTTGCTGAGTTCCATTCTTGGCACAAGTAAGCAAGGAAATGGATTCTTCTATAGAGCTTCCTGGAAGGAATGTAGCATTCTTACACCTTAATTTCAGCCCTATAAAACCCATGTTGGATTTCTGACCTATAGAGCTGCAAGATAACATACCGGTGTTGTTTAAACCACTAACCGTGTGGTAATTGTATAGCAGCAATAGGAAACTAACACCCCATGTGATGGGCAAACAGCATTAACGTGGGGGATTAGGAAGGTCTCAACCTTTTAATATTTTTCTTCCCCATACTGTTTCTGAAAGATGGAGTGTTCTGGGGTTGCCTACATAGCTACCCCCTACCTTTCAGAAGAGCATTCTGGGTCAATTTGGTTTTTTGGGACTTTGTGAGGAGGAAGTGAGTGAGAAGAGAAGAAAGAGGGAAGGTTAAAAGGGACCAAAGACTCAGAGAACATTTTTGCTCAAAAGATTGTTATAAAGGAAGAGACACTACGTTCACCTTGAGGCTGTGTCTGTTAAGTGACAGCTTTGGCCTGGCGAGCAGTGTGGAAATGTGGAGGGAGGAGAGGTTATAGAGGGGGTGGCAGGGCCCTGGACTAATAGGCTGAAGAGAAGAGGGGTGGAAGGTGTGTGTGTGTGTGTGTGTGTGAGAGAGAGAGAGAGAGAGAGAGAGAGAGAGAGAGAGAGAGAGAGAGAGAGAATTTTCTGGCGTTGAGTAATGATAAGAGGCTCCAAGGAGACGGGGTTTTTAAGCGCTGTTAGGGATTTTGTACCCATATCTCATGCTGTGTTTTTCACAAATAATGGGTAAAGATTGAAATTCTTATTTTGATAACACTGCTTCGAAAGCAACTCCTTTCTGGACTGAGCCAAAAGTTCATTATCAACATGTTGTAAGGACACAGGAAGTAACTAATGTGAAAATGAATGAAATGTTTTTATAAAGGAAGATACATACACTCTAGATCAAACTATCACTTTCTAGTAACTTTTTGATAGATTTTGATAGATACATAAACAGATAGATAACTGAGACCACCTGATTATAAGGTTCTTTTCCTATGCCGGTAGCTAAATCTCCATGGATAGAACATTTTTATTTCAACAACTAAAGCTCCAGCCTAAAATAATGTTTGCTCACCATTACATAGGGTTATCGTTAGAACTGGTTCAAATTTATGCTCCTCCTCTCACTAGCTGTGTGATATTATTGGTGAAGTTGCTCAATCTTTCTGAGTCACAGTTATCTTGACTCTAAAATGGGGATGATAACACTTTCCTTTCAGTGTTACTGTGAAAATTGGATGCAACATTTGAAAAGTGCTTAGCAGAGTTCTTGGTACATGGTAATAAGCAATTAGTAAACTATGGCTACTCTTATGAGAGAAAAGGAGATTGGAGAATATTATTGTAATAGTTTAACCCAAAATATGAAAGAGGACAAGTGGATACAGTTGGTGAGACTTAACAGCAATTTTCTTTGGAATTGGTGACATAAATAAATGCATGAGCTCTTGATTGTACATTTTCCAACAACTTCATTTAATTGTGGTTTCATTTCTGAAACTCTGTTCTCAACTTCTGGACATGCACAAGTGAAAATGACGTAGCATAAGACTCAGAGTAAATGAAAACAACACAGAATCCCAGTGCTTGTTCCTCAGCATGCTACAATCATAACTAATAGAATGCCCTTGGCTTGTAATCAAACTTTCTTTCCTTGATTTCCCCCTATTTATGAGAATTCAGGTTAAAGCCTTGGCTGCAACAACAGACCTTGGTTAAAAATGAGAAGTGTTAAAAATTGGTATTTGTCATTTTCCTCTCTAGTGTAATACTCAATCAACTATCCAAGGCCTGTCTTCAAGCTGTGGTCTACTGCTGGGCATCTGCTGTCACCACTGCATTCCGCCCATATGCCTTCTCTTTTCAGAGTCCAGGAAATTCATCCGTTAAAGTCTGTTTAACAAGACTCCATTTGCCTTTGAATATCATGTGGACAGTCACAGTCTACTCTCCTTTACGTTGCTCTTCCTTGTTCATTGTTCACATGATATACCAGTTCGATATATCCACAGTAAGGCTGAATAACAAACAATTTCAAAAACGCAATTGTTTGCAACAAAACTCATTATTCTCACTCTCACATGAGTCTGCAGGTAGATTGAGGTTCAGTTGCCCTAGACTGGGAGACTGCTTCAGCTGCAAGTCTGTGTGGCTCAACTCTAGGCTGCAGATTGACTCCAGGTCTGTTCTGTATGTATCTCGTCCTCCTTAGACTAGTGACTATCCAGGGAATGTTCTTCTCCTGATGACCAGTTGGTGTACAAGCTGAACCACACAAGCACACTTAAGGTCTCTGCTCACAAACTTTCACTAACCAACGCACGTCACATGGCCTAGCGCAACATCAGTGGGATGAGGGAGATTATCCCCGCCCCGTCCCCCCCTCCTCCCCCACCCCCGGTCCCCCCAACCGGAGAACACTGCAAAGTTACATGGCAAAAAGTATGGCCGTATTAGGTTAAGCCACATGACACTACTGATATTCAACTGTTTTTCACTTAATCGAAAGTGGCAATTATATATAGTTCGACCTTATACCATTATTATCCAAGGGAATGAAAACTTGGAACAAGTAATCCAATCTACTACAGATGGCTAATCAACAAACTTTTCTGATGAACATATTGACCTTCCAATTGATACATTCATTCATTAAATACGCTAAAACATTAATATGTTCAATTGTATTATATATTGACCTGAGCATTTTTTGGTCTCACTTTGTCTCTATCTCTTTTTTTATAATCTAGTGGTTTTTAGAATACTCATAAAATTGTGCAACTATAAACAAATCTAATTTCAGAACAACATCACCACCCTGAAAAGAAACTTTATACACATTAGCTGTCACTCTACATTACCCTGTCATTTCCAGTCCGCAGAAATCACTAATCTTTTTCTCTCTCTATGGACTTGCCTCTTCTGGACATTTAATGCCAATGGAATCATGCAATATGTGATCTTTAATGACAGGTTTCTTTTGTTTAGCATAATGTTTTCAAGGTTCATTTACATAGCATGATTAGTACTGATTCCTTCTTATGGTTAAACAATTTCCCATTGTATGACTATACCGCATTTTGTTCATTTATCAGTTGATAAATGTTGCCTTGCTTCCATTTTTGGGGTGTTATGAATAGTGCTGCCATGAACCTTTGTGTACATGTTTCTGTGTGTACAGATGTTTTTGATTCTCTTGGGTAGATACATAGTGGAATTGCTAGGTCTTAGGGTAACTCCATGTTTAACATCTTGAGAAACGGTCAAACAGTTTTCCAAAGTGGCTGTACCATGAACCTTTGTGTACATGTTTCTGTGTGTACAGATGTTTTTGATTCTCTTGGGTAGATACATAGTGGAATTGCTAGGTCTTAGGGTAACTCCATGTTTAACATCTTGAGAAACGGTCAAACAGTTTTCCAAAGTGGCTGTACCATTTTACAATCTCACCAGCAATGTATGAGGGTTCCAATTTCTCCACACTTTTTATCAACACTTGTTATTGTCTGTCTTTTTAATTTTAGCCATCCTAGTGGGTGTGAAGTAGTAGTGTCTCATTGTGGCTTTTACTTGCCTTTCCCTAATGACTAATGATGTTGAACATCCTTGCATGTGGTTATTGGCCATTTGTATATCGTCTTTGGATAAATGTCTACTCAAATTTTTGTCTGTTTTTTAATTGGTTGTTTATTTTGTTGTTGTTGAATTATAGGAACTAGATCTAGATCCTTATTTGATATATAATTTGCAAATATTTTCTCTTGTTCTATGGGTTGTCTTTGATTTTCTTGGTAGAGCTCTTTGATGCACAAAATTTTTACATTTTAATGAAGTCCAATTAATCTACTTTTTCTTTGTTGCTGTGTGTTGTCACAGCTAAGAAACCACTGCCTAATCCAAGGTCATGAAGATTTCCACAATTTTTCTTCTGAGAGATTTATAGTTTTGGCTCTTACACTATGTATATGATCTATTTTGAATAATTTTTGTATATGGTATGAAGTGGGATTCCAAATTCATTTTTTTGCATATGGATATCCAGTTGTTCCAATACCATTAGTTGAAAAGACTATACTTTTCCCTATTGAGTCACCTTGGTACCTTTGTTGAAAATCAACTGACTATAAACATAAGGGTTTATTTCTGAACTCTCAATTCTATTGCATTGACCTATGTGCTTATTGTTATGACAATGCCACACTGTTTTGATTACTGTAGCTTAATAAGAAGTTTTCAGATCAGGAAGTATGAATCTTTCAACTTTATTCTTCTTTATCAAGGTCATTTTGGCTCCTTTTCATTTCCATATTAATTTTAGAATCAGCTTAATTTCAGCCAAAAAAAAAAAAAGCCAGTTGGGATTTTAATAGGGAATGCATTGAATCTGAAGATGTGTTTGATGAATATTGCCATTTTAAGAATATTATGTCTTCTGATCTCTGAACATGGGATGTATTTCCATATATTTATGTCTTTAATTCCTTTCAACAAGTTTTTGTTGTTTTCAGAGGATAAGCCTTGCACTATTTTTAAAAATTATTCCGAAGCATTTTATTTGTTTTGATGTTATTGTAAATGAAATTGTTTTCTTAACTTCATTTTTGGTTTGTTCACTGCTATTGTATGGAAATACAATTGACTTTTCTATACTGGTCTTGTATACTGCAACTTTGTTAAACTCATTATCTCCAGTGGGTTTTGTGCGTGTGTGTGTGTGTGTGTGTGTGTGTGTGTGTGGTGTTAATTACTTAGGATTTTCTACATACAAGAGTATATGTGAATAGAAATATCTTTACGTCTTCCTTTCGAATCTGGATGCTTTTTATATCTTTTTCTGACTAATTGCCCTGGCAAGAACCTCTGGTACAACCCTAAGTAAGAGTGGCAAGATTGGTCGTCATTGTTTTGTTCTTAGGGAGAAAGCTTTCAGTCTTTCACATTAACTATGAGATTAGCTTTGGTTCATAGATGGCTTTTATCAGTTTGAGGAAGTTTCTGTCTATTTCTACTTTGTTGAGTGTTTTGATCATGAAGAGAGAGATGTTTTTGGTCTCTTTAATGTTTCTTTACATACTCTGATAAAGGAGTAATCAGTGTTAAAGTTCAGTTTTTGATGAAAGATCTTCTCCCCTTTAATCCCAATATTGGGGCTATCTCTCTTGCCTAAAATAGCTTTTATATTTATTGTAGCTAAAATAATTCATTCTAAAATGTACCCATGAACCGTGATTTTTTTTTTTAACTTTTAGAAAATATTCAGGCTAAGATGATTGTACACAGATTAAAAATTTTATTAATTGTAAGCCAGCCTGCTCACGGCAACTATGTTAATAATTCTTTTCATCAAAAGCCCCTAACCTGAAACAAGATTGCTACTCTGCAATTTTTCCATTTAATTAACTTTCTTTAAATCTAACATCAACTGAGGAAAATTTAAATGAGTTCAACAGTCCAAATACTCAACATTATTTCCTCTCAACAATTGAAATAAGAAGAAATTAAAAAGAAAACTGCTTAAAAATAATTTAAAAAAAACAACAAAAATCCATATACTGTGTATTTTATATGTTTTGACTGAGTCTGAATTGCAATTGTGAAATAAGAAAAAAAAGTCCTTATCAGTCTAATATACTTCACCTCATTCTTGTTCATCTTCTAATTCAGTATCTGTTGTCTAATTTACTTGTGTTTTCTTTGTGGTCTGTTCTTGGTCTCGGTGTTTCATAGATAGAATTTGTCTCCCAACTCCTAATCCTCAATGATGGAAAATGCACCCACTATGATTGAGAAAATTGAAATGCACCCACTATGATTGAAAACAGAACAGCATATATCTTATGTCAGTGAATTTTAATGTTGTGGGACATAGACACTTTAAAGAAACTAAAGATGGCTGTGGATATTCTCCCCAGAAAAAAATGCACACATGCACAAGTACATAAAATTGTGTATGCAATTTTAGGAAGTCTTCAAATGTATGCAGAGTATAAAAATCCAATAAGTCTTTGAGCCTGTATATGTAGTTAAATAAGCAGTGTACTAGAAAAATTCCAAAGAAACAAGAAATATGAGGCTTTTGGTGTTTTTTTGTTTTGTTTTTTTTCTCACATTTGGCTGTCATTTTTTGTGTCCAGTTTAGCCTCTTATGTTCCAGACTACTCATCAGTCCGGACATCCCTGCTGCTTCAGACACTTCAGTCTTCTGCAGGAAAATGCTAGAATGATCCTGCTTCATAGTGCAGCAGACAAGTGGTTAATGCTCTGGCGGGTTGGAGAGAAAGAAAGCAATACAGACAGGGAAACAATATTTCATTTTGCCTTGGATCTCTTTTTTATTGAATTCCTTGCCCCTTTGTTCCCTTCTCTCTCAGCTAAGAGCTTCCTGTATTGTCTTGAGGATGGGAAAACACAAGTTGGGGGAAGGAGGAGGCTAATTTTTCAGCGAGCCTCTTCAATGCCAATGACATGACAGATGGATTTGGAGGTTCACACAATCACTTTTCCTTAATCATGCTGGCTACCACATGGTGAATAGACACAATTGGAAATGAAGGCTCATCCAGGAGGGATGTTTTTAAAGTACGTTATCTATGCATAAGCTATGGAAAGTACAGATTGCACAGCGACATAGCCGCCTTGCATTCTAGGTATAGTGTCCTGCTCTAAAATGCTGCTATCCTCACACACACACACACACACACACACACACACACTCCTTCTACTCAAGCAATTGTCTTATAAAGATTCTCTGTAAAAGAAAACACATCTTTATCTGAAAGATGCCACAAAGAAAAGAAGACTCATGCCATCCATCAATCTCTGGTAACTGGCATTCAGCTCACAGATAGACTCCTCTCTTTTAATTTTTAAATCACCTTATCAATCAAAGCACTGTATTGTTCTCAGTCTCATTTTAGCTGTTCTGAGTCGATCCTATCTACTTGTCTCCTACTCGCTTCTTGGATTTTCCTATTGTCTGTGTCTTATAGAAATCATTCAGAGGCTTCTGAGACACATGCTTAAAAGGAGGTATTCATTTCTCTTTGTTAATAAATACACAAATTTCTTGGGAAACTGTTTGTGTTGTCTCAGCGAAGTTCAGGCTATCAATCTCCACCTCTGGGTCATTGTGACATAAGAGCAAGGCACTGGCACTGAACCACAGTGAAAATAAAGAGTTCAAGTTGAAGCCACAACAAATAAAACCTAGAGGCAATTCTCTTAGCCCTGGTGCCTGCAGTGCTTCAGAGAATGTCCTGGGAAATAAAACTTTATGGTGGCTCTGCCTTCATAAATCCTGGAGGAAATTAAACAGAAGAATACTTAACTTTTAGTAAAACATCTTGGCCCCACTACTGATCCCAGCTGATCCACTTCCCATCCTATTGTTCGGAGTTTTCCAAAATTGAGCTGTGAAACTCTGGTATCAGTCAATCTCGAAGAAAACCAAAGGCATAGGGTAATAATTATTTTCTTTTGTAGCATTAGACAGCAAGCCCTGCACTACTGGCAGAATGGAGCATTTTTCCTTTGTCCTGTTAGAGTAACTCTCTTCTTTCTGACACTTTTGAGGGCAAGCGAAGAGGAAAAGTTATTGGTGCTTTCTTTTTTCATCTAAAACTGTTTTATTTGAGGTAATGGTTTGATCACCTTTTATGAGCTGCGTTGTCCTTTCTAATGGAGAAACCAGATATCTACACAATAGTAAAACCCTTGCCATATTTAGGAAAGCAAGAGAAATGCAGTGGGAATGGGCAATTCCCAAGCAGAGCAGGGAAGAGATATTGGATACAGTATTGTGAAATTCTGAGCACTCCCACAACACATGAAACGATACTCTAGCAACCTGCATCAGTTAACTTGCCTCTTTGGTTGGGTCAAACTCACTCTCAAGAAGCAGCCATATAAGAATAGTATTTATTGTTTAGAAATTACACTTTATTCAAAAGGGAACTAAGGTGTTCCTGATGCTATGTGTGCTATTACATCTCATTTTCTTTTATAGGATGCAGTAAAATATGGAAAACAATCAGCATCTATTATATTTAAAAGCCTATTTGAACTTATTAATATTAATTGAATATGTATTGATATTCTCCTAGGCCATTGTAAGTAGGTATTAAGGAGGATGTTATGGTTAAAAAATGTGATTCCTGCTCTCAAGGAACTTAAAGGCTTGTATACAGTATTTAAAAATTAATTAGTCTCTTTAACCAAGTCACATATTTTTTGAAGGTAGGAATCATCTCGTACGTTTTTTGTTTGTATGTTTTTTGCACAGTACACGTTACTAAGGACATGGTTGTTGTTACAGATGTTCAATGACTGACTAAATGCATATGTTACCAAACTTGTTCTCTTCAATTTTTTTAAAAATTGTTTTTGTTCAAAAATTAGCAAGTAACAAATACTGGTGAGGATGCGGAGTAAAGGGAAGCTTCATACACTGTGCACTATTAGTGGGACTGTAAATAGGTGCAGCCACCATGGAAAACAGCATGCAAATTCCTCAAAATAGAGTTGCCATGCGACCCAGCAATACCACTTCTGGGTATTTACCTGAAGAAAACAAAATGACTAATTTGAAAAGGTATATGTACCCCTATGTTTACTGCAGCATTATTTACAATAACCAAAATATGAAAGTAACCTAGATGTCCACTGATGGATGAATGGATAAAGAAGATGTGTTACAGACAGACACACACACATACACACACACACACACACACACACACACACACACACAGAGGAATATTATTCAGCAATAAAAAAAGAATGAAATCACAATTTGTGACAACATGGATGGACTTAGAGGGTATTATACTAAGTGAAATATGTCAGACAGAGAAAGACAAATACCATATGATTTCACTTATATGTGGAACCAAAAAAAAAATGAATAAACAAAACAAAACAGAAACAGACCCATAGATACAGAGAACAAGTTGATGGTTGCCAAAGGAGAAGGGATGAGGGATGGGTGAAGAATAAAAGTCTGGTATATAGTTTCAGTAATATTTGTGATCAAGTTAATTCTTCCAGTCCTATATTTGCATATTCAAATTTGGAAATTAAAAATTCAAATGCCAATTTGAAGATGGATATATATATATATATATATATATATATATATATATATATACAGATCTTTCTTGAAATAAAATCTTGTATCTATCATGTTCATTGTACTTTGATACAAGAGTGATAATAAGTTGCTAGGAAAATGTGCTTCTGTCATGCTATCTAGTTGTTTTCTCTCTGTTCACTGTCTAAAATTCCAACTGGAGAAAGACTAAATTGTAAACAAATGGCTATGAAAAACTTCCGATGGGCAACGACTATTTCTTCCAATTTCCTTGTTTTGATGTGGTATTCTTGTCACTTGGTCTGGACAACACATACCCCACAGCCTGAATTGTATGTTTAGCCTTGGCATACTCGAATGTGCATACTTGAATATTTAATGAAAACTATTGAATGTTCAGTCTTGAATGAATGACTTCTTACATTGTGTAGCTACTTGCCAAATGCATATGCACTACAGGAAAAGACTTCCTTCCCTAAAGTCCCCATCATCCCATTGTCCCTACAGTGAGTACCCCACAGCAATTTCAGTCTCCATGCCCTTAGCACAGGGCTTGGGGAAACTCCTTTGTCTACTTTTTCTCTACTTTTTCCAAGAGTCAACCTTGGTGTTTCTGTAATTCAACACTATCAGTTGTGCTGTGTTCACTGGGACAATCCCACACCAGGGCGATAACTCCAGCAGCATGAAATCAGCTTTCCCCAGTGTACCCCAGCTGCTGGGGGTGTGTTAACATTACCTGCATCATTGGATGACCTACTGACTATTTTAAAAACATTTACCAAGCACCTAGTTCAATACCTGGCATTGACCTGCCAGATTTCTATGTACTTTGTCCCATTTAATTCTTATTTCTTTTTTTTTTTTTTTCTTATTTCAACCCAGAGATGTAACTATTATAATATCCCCATTTTACAGATGGGAATGAGTGGACTGAGTTCCAGGGATATTAAATGATTTCATCATATTGACACTTAAATTCAACTCTCCAGAGCTATTTAAGTATATATATTTCAACTTCCCTCCCATTTATAACCCAAGAAAAAAGTTAAGCCTGAAACATGAAAAATCAGTCAACTATACACTGCGTTTGATGCATTTGAATCTATAATAGGAAGTGAGCCAGGTTTGCACTTTTCCCTCAAATTTTCTAAACAATATAAAAAAATCTAATTTATTTCAGCCTGAACGTTGTAATATAGCACTTCAGCATTTTCCATTAAAACCAAGAAATTATCACAATCCAAGTAAACTGAAAAATGCTATAATTGTTCATGTTTCCGAAATGTCATTGGATATGTTAGCAAAGAGGCTTGTTATTCTACATGCCATAAATATTATTGCTTGAGTGGGTAAAATGCATGGTTTTTAAAATCCTAGTCAGTGTTTTCAAGCACTCATATAGGCACGTCACGACTGCAGTTTCACTGGGTATTTTGGTAGTTTCTTCAACTATCAAAGAAACCAGCACATTCGTGTTTCTCTAGGGACCAGCTTCCTGCGCTCCAGAGTTCCTGATTTCTGCATGTCCTTTCACATAATGTACATACATGCCCCTGGCTTTGTGTTTCCAGGAAGGAGCTTTCCCTAAGTCACACTCCTGGTCTCTCCCCTGGGCCCTTCTCACTTTTCCACATGAGAGGAAGGGTAGTTATGTGATTGATTAGGTTTGCAATGAATTAACATCTATTGGTCACACACCTCGAATATGTGGATAGAAACTACTAAACCTGCAAACACCAAAGGCTCCTTTCATTCTCTGCCATGAATGGAGGCAACAACTCTGAATAGCTTGTTTGCTCTGAAGACCCAAACTCTCCCTTTGAGAGAGAGCATTTGAAAGACCAGCTTAGCCACCAAATTAAAGTCATGTCCTCCAATTGGTTTTAACTGTAAGGAAACTAACATTTGAATCTTAATGTCTTTGATTTATGTGTTAGCTCTCAGTTGACTGGAAGAAGAAGATGTTGTGTATCAAATGTAACCAATATTTCAACGCTCACACCTGTCAATGACAATCAGTAACAACCTGGAGCAAGCACTTGAAAAGCTAAAAGCAGAACTTGAGATTTTCATTGGTTACTTGCCGCCGTTAAATGTCACAGGAAAACTACACTAAGTGAAGAAGGTCACGATAACCCTATAGTCATCCAACTATTTGTCGAATTTATGTTATCATCAATGGTCTAAGCATCATGCAAGATGATGAGGACATAAAGATGGTTAGGATGTGCTGCCTGTCTTGAGGAATTTACAGAAGGTAGAGAAGGCAGGCAGGTAGACCAGAGGCGATACAGCAATATGATCAATGATGTAACACGAGTACATACAGGGACCATAGACGCACAGACTCAGGGCCTGGAGTGAGGAGGTGCGGGTTTGACTAGGACAGGCCAGATCAGAAGGAGATGCGAACTGAGACTTGAGGATGAGAAATAATTGACAAAAAGAGAAACTGGGGGTGTTCCAGTGTCTAAGGATGTGCTCAGGGAAATGCTAAGGATGCAATAGGGCTGAGACTAAAAAGCCTATTGAGACATTGATGAGGTTGAAAAGCAGATACAATGGACATATTCCTTTGTATCAAGTCCAGTGTGGAAAAGGGAGAGTATTTTCCCCCAGTAAATCTCATTGCTCTTGCCCTGGTCTAAACTGTGTCCTGGGCAATGGGCTGTGCTTATGGGCTAAGGCCAAGATCACGGGGCAGAGCTCCAGCCAAAGCACATGCTTTGAGAGTGGGGTGTTTAGTCCCCAGAGGGAAGTTCGGGGTGTACTCCCAGAGTGTCTGGACACAGGATAGCCCAGGTGACACATGTTCACCATAAAGGTGGTTAATTTTCATTGGGACCCAAAGAGCTGGGAGGTAGCCACGGTCATTCTTGCAGGGCACCTCTAAGTGTGAATCCTAGCTCTATCACATTCTAGCTGAAAAACCTTTGACAAATTGCAAAAGTCCTCTTCACATTAGTTTCTTCTTTTGTAAAAAGGAGGTAATAAAGCCTTCTTCTCAGGGTTGCTCTGAGATTGTGTGTGTGTGTGTGTGTAGGCACAATAGCAGGTAGATATCTGGCATTTAGTTAGTGGAAATTATTAGCATTACATATCTTTGGTGCCATTCTAGCTTTTTTTTTTTTTTTTTAAGTTCCTTTCCTATCCTGTGACCCTTCACTCAATTGTGAGCAAAAGTTTTAGCACTACATTTTAGTTATCTTCTTCCACGTAACAACTGCCACAAAATTTAGTGACTTCAAACAACAGGGATTTATTATTTCTCACGAGTCTGTGAACTGACTGGGGCTCAGCTGGATGGTTCTTATGCTGTTCTCACTTAGGAGCTCTGTAGTCACATGGTAGGAGCTGGGACATTCAAGGTGCTTAAATAATATGTCAAGCTTCTGGATGGGACACTGGGATGGCTGGGCCTCTCCTCCTTAAGTAATTTCAGGACCTCTCTTGTCCACTTAGTTTTTCCATGTGGTCTGTCCATTAGATAGAATAGCCAGATATCTTGGTGGATCAGATTTTCAAAAAATACAAATGTAAAAGCTGCTAGGTTTTCTTAAGCCTTACACTCAGATCTGGCACCACATTATTTCTGCTACATGCTATTGATAAGGCACATAGATTCAAGGTGAGAGGACCACATAAGCACATGAAGACTGGGAGGCGTGGTTTCATGGGAAGCTAGTTACTTTGTGCAGACTTTAATTTTTGTATAGTACAAGTCTATAATCTCTTGTTCAAAACTCTTGGAGTCAGATATTTATCACAATTCAGATTTCTTTAGATTTTAAAGAGTTAATATAATGTATGTGCTGTATATTATATCACATCCCCAGCAGAGTTTGGGGCAGCACCCCATAACCAAGCAGCTTAATAATTCTGTGATAAAATGTATGACTCAAGTGGAATAACTATAGATTGCAAATAGCCTCATAGAAGGTCAGATAAGTTTTGGTATTTTCAGAGATTTTTGTATTTTAAATTGTGAGTAAAATATGATGGACCTGTGTTTTGAGTCAAAATAACCTTTTAAAGATAAAATAAATTACTCCTGGTTTGGGCATTTACCTGCTGTCAGTTCAGGTCCTCTGGGAAGCAGACATCAAAACAGAATTAGAAGTGTAATTTGGGGGACATGCCTGTTGAAAGTAAAGGGGCGTGGGAACTGGAGCAGGTAGGGAGAGACTTTTGACCATAAAGTAGGTTTGATGTCCACGAAGGAGAGGGGGAAGGAGGGAGGATTGGGCAGGAAGCAAGTGCCTTGGCTGCAGTGCAGATCTGAGAAAGTTTGCCTAGCCTAATGGGGAGCTCCATCCAGAGCAAAGATCGCCTCCTAGAGGAGTCTGGCACTGGGCCGTAATGGCTGGCCCCCATCTCCCTGCCATGCTGAGTCAGAGGCAGTCAGCTCATGGCATGCCTTATGCATGTTCTCTCCTGAAGGCAGATCTGAGCCCATGCCTCCATGGCTGCCACTATCCTTCTTCCTCAGCTCCCACAGACTTAGTTCCTCTGATTATTAGTTTCCAGTTAACATAGTGCTTTTCAGGAACTTGTCTTCTATGTAACTGGGGGTTCGATTCCTACCTCAGGACAATCTAATTAATCTATCAGCCACACTGAGTGGCTCCTACCCCGTCTTCCAAGCCTATCCAAACAGAAGCGATTTTACTAGTTCTCTTTTCATAATTTGCCTGAGATGTCGGAGTGGACACCACTTTACAGAAAGGATATCTCTGAGAGAGAAGGCCCAGAAGGCCTAGAAGGGCTGTGGGGGGCAGGGCAGGTCACACTGTGCTTGGCAAACATGTGGGGTGACTTTCAGATCAGTGAATCTTCCCTGTGGCTTTTAGGACTCTGTCACATGTCTCCCTCCCTTAGCCAACCCCTGCTCCACACATAGCTGTGGAATTGGCTGTACGTGAATACATGCTAACACCATGTATCTAGAAAGTGCCCAGCACTGCAAGTGCCTACCTCGTGACACTCACATCCACGTCATGTTTGCTGCTCTCAGCACTCCCAGGAGACAGGCAGCTAAAGGCTAACCGATTACATCTTACAGAGCAGGAAGCCCAGCGGGAACATGCCCCAAATCCCCAGTTAGTACAGAACTGGGACTGACTCCCATCTCAGCTCCCCTCTCACTACCCCACTCTGCCTTTCCACTCCTCATATTAGGCAATCTGCTCTGGGTGAAATCCGTTCCCACTTTAGACCTCAGGTGCCAATGGCAGAGTCATTATTTTAGCAAAATGTGAAAGGTCCAAAGGTGACATTTCTCTTTAAATAATTATTTGAAAGACCCCTTTAAAAATGTGTTGGATCTTCCTGCCAGACTCGAAATCCTGGGGTGTCTTCCAAAGACTCAGGCCCTAAGAGTTCTGCGTGCTCCCAACGTTTCCTACTGAGCTCCACATTTTCTCAATAAGTAGACTGTTCTTGCAGATGTTTATGACGTCTTCTAAGGCAGGCAGTCACACAGCACACAGCTAGGAGTTGGGAGGGGTGTAAAACAAGTATCAAAAATAACTCTCACCAAATCTCTGACCAATGTTTCTAAGATGTGAGTAGATGACTACCCTCTATAAATGGTTTGCCATGCAGCGTGAACAAACTTACATAAGTGGACTGAGTATGCTTTTGCAGAGTTGAAAGTGATAATCCAATAAAACTTATAGGAAAGTTAACCTGACACACACAGTGGTGTACATAATAATTATTGTACTACATGGCAATTCGGCATAAATGAAAGCAGTTCCCATAAATACCTATAATTAGATGTGGAATTCCTCCATGGGTGGAGGAAATGGACAGAGAATCTAGAAAGTGCCATTGCATGTGTACTATATCACACTGTTTTTTTCTTAAAGAAAAATTACCCTGAGCTAGCTGCTCTGATGCCTGCTTTGTGGCAGAGTTCTGAATTCATCAGAACATGATCACTGTTTTTTTTCCTCTCAGCTGCTTCTCTAGGATTATAAAGAGAAGGAGGAGGGGGTGAAATATACCACCAGGCTCCTTGGAAGCTGAGGACCCAATTCTGCAATCAAAATAGGGTTTTAAAAAATAGTCAAGGGAAAATATTTTGAATCTGGAAGAAAGTGACTAAAGTGAGAATTATTTTTAAACAGTTGAGGCCTATTTCTAGTTTTTATCTTTGGTTCACCGTCAAATAGACTCTGATCAGTGTCAGTGCAGGTTGAGTTCTTGGTACAGGGAGCCACCCAGTCGTCTTAGCCACACTCAATGCCACACAGAAGGAAAATCAAGTTCTCTCTTTTTAAAATTTCTTGCAACTAGGGCTCAATATCCATTTAAGAGACCTTTATTGAGCACCGGCCTTGGGCCAACATAGGCTTGGGGCTGGAGATAGAGTGACTAAAGCAAGGTCCCTGTTCTCAAGCAGCTCACATCCTAGTGGAGAAACAAGTCATGTAAGTAGACTGTGTGAAACTGTGTGAAAAAGCATGGCGGAGGTATGAACACTGTGAAGGCACAGGGCAGAGACGGGAAGCCCTATGCAAAGGTGAGACCGAGGTGGGGCCTCAAGACCGTGCCAGAGTTTTCAATGCAGAACAGGAAGGAAGGGCCTTCCAGACAGAGGGAGCCTGGCGACACGGAGGCTGCCCAGGACATGATGAGAAGCTAGTGTGGGGAAGCTATGGGAGATGAAGTTGGGCAGCCGCTGTGCTGGGAGGGGCCCTGGACACCAAGCAAGGGGTTTGGACTGCCCTCTGTAGGCAACAGGCCGCAACAGCAGGTGCATCCCATGCCGGTGACCCAGAGCAGCTTTCCTTGAATTAAGCCTACGTGCTCAGATCTTGGAACAGCCTTTTCTGTGGGATCCTTGCAAGAGTCCAGCTGCTCCTGGCTCTTCATCCTCTTCTCTACACCTGTTGCTCACCCAGACTCCTGTGGCCAGCTGGAGGGGCGGAGGAACCAGTACAAACAATCTCGATGCCAGTGCCCGATCCTCCACACCATCGGTTCCCAGGCAAGAACCTCCAGCAGCTGCCACTGCTTCCCAAGGGCGCCCAGCCAGTTGTCGTTTTCTGGCATGGGCTGAAGGGAGCTGGTGGAGATTTGCCATTCTTCCGACTCAGGCTTACCTAGCTTTCTGGCTTCCTAGGAAAAACTCAAGTAGACATAGGAACTGACTTTGAGGAAGTGTGAGCTCAGAATCAGAGAGAAGTCCCAGCTTCGTGAGAGAAAGCGCTTCCCATCTGCACCCCAGAGGCTTTGGATCCTTTGGAGAACAGTCAAAGCCTTCCACAGTCAGAGATAAAAGGCTGAACCCACAGGAGCCTGGGGGGAATCATCACACACATAAAGGAATTTCAGTCTCACCAAATTGTTTCCTTTAATGTGGAGGAAGAATTCGAATTTTAAAAGTACAGTGCAGTGAAGTTGAAG
Organism: Rhinolophus sinicus; assembly: GCF_057876585.1. NCBI lineage: Eukaryota > Metazoa > Chordata > Mammalia > Chiroptera > Rhinolophidae > Rhinolophus > Rhinolophus sinicus. The sequence goes on along the minus strand of NC_142517.1, from coordinate 182,469,343 downwards.
GGAAGAGACAATCGCCAGCAGATGCCAGGCACAGTGCTAGGTAAATTATATATGTGGCATGACTAATTCTAACTCAAAGCCCAATGAGATGTTTCCACTTTATAAAAGAAGACATTAATGCTCAGAGAATTTAGATAACTTGTCCAAGGGAAGCTTAGGGTTCCCGAGTTGTCTACCTGGATGATTCTGGGGGGGAAAAGAAGAGGATGGAATCATTGGGGACCAACTTCCCCATCTTTGCTGTGTAGGTATGAAAAACTGGTTGTTTCAGGGTCTGGGGAGCCCCAGTGCCCTGCCTAAAGGAACTTACATTCCATATTGGCATGACATCCTAGGAACTAATGACATCTGGCATTTAGGTGAGCACAAAACTGTCAAGATGTAATCATCGAATTTTAGAACTAGAGGGTTTGTCTTACAAATGATCTTATCCGGTCCTCGTTTCACTGATAAGGAACCCAAGGCTAAGAGAATGGAAGCAGCTTGCCATGTTCGTGAAAGAGCTGGGATCAGGGCCTCAGTGCTTCCCAGCTGAGTTTTCTCTGGTGTATTCACTGCCTCCTCAGTAGACAATCTACTTAATTGTACATGTGTCTTTTATGCAATGTTTCCGCTTCCGTCAGTAAAGCTGTTGGCAGACCCAGGCTTGGCTGGGGTGCGTGGTGGGGGAGATGGGTGGATCTCAAGTGTCTGGCAAGGTCAGGAGAGAGGGAGAAGCAGGAGCAAGGAACAATAGCTGTATTCTTTTCTAAGCGTTAGTCCCAATCATGAAATGTACAACAAATAAATGCCTTTCAGAAACAGTGATAACTCTCTTTTGAAAAGTATTTAACATTAACAAAATAATTCTGATGTCCATTTAAGGTCAATAAAAAGAAATTTTATCTATATTTGGAAGATCTCTGAGGCCTGATAACTTAATTGGGGTATTAGGAGGCAGTTGTGGGATATGTGCTGAGACCCAAACATTATACATGTCATTAAATGTGATATTCATATAAGTTATGTATAATTGTGGAGCAGGTGAAGTTGTTTTCCTAGCAGCCAAGTGTCTCATGGTGTTTCTCTCTAGCCCTGGGGAAATTTCTCAGAACAAGACATAAAACTCACTCATTCTACAGTGTAAATAGCTAACGATGCTTAAAGTAATATTTCTTCTAAGAATATTTTCTTTTTAAGTCAGATAAATACTCTTTATTGGAAAAGCAGCAGGCTTTATTCCAAGGTGGAAGAGAATCTTCTAAGGGTGAGCAGAACATTCTTAGTGCTTCTGGAAGCAAACTAGATAAGTGGATCTTTAGTCTTTCAACTTGAGTTGAAAAGGAGTCCTTTCATCTCACAAAAATAACAGCTACCAATTAGTTAGCGTAAATCAAATGTCTAGAATTTACTAATGCTATGAATAGATCATAATAATGGGTTAAAATTTGTTGAATGTTTACTGAGATATCAGTCACTGAAAGAAGCACTTCACATCTGAAACGAATTTCATCCTCCCAACTCCCTGTGAGGTAGGTGTTATTATTATCATCTCGATTTTATAAAGAATTCAAGTTTATAGAGGTCAAGTAAGTTGCCAAGGAGCTTTTAGTGTTCCCATTTCACAGCTGAGAAAACTGAGTTTAAAGGGAAACTGAAGCTCTTAACCACTCTTCGGTCCGTTGCTCCTCCTGTATTCTGTAAATCCAGTTAACGCAGAAAAAAGTATTTGCTTCTTTTTATTTTAATTTGTTTTGAGCTCTGCTTTCTATGTGATGTTTAGTAACAGGCTAAGTCATTACATTTGAAATGAATATAAATAAGTCAATTTGGCCCACGTTCCAAAACCAAATTGATAAGGGCAGTATTCTGCGAGGTTTGTTTGTGGACATATGTGACTACATTGTTTCTTAAATGGACATGGAAACCATGATGATTATGATCTTTTGAAAAATTCATGTTTGAAACAGATCCAACTTAATTATGAGATTTGCCTTATGAGGTTGTGTATACAAGTCATCAAGCAAAAGAAAGAACAGAAGGTCACAGAATTCACATCCATGCAGGCATATGGATGAGTGTCTAAACACACACACACACACACACACACACACACACACACACATTTCCATACATCTGGCTTGATCGGAAAGAATCAGAAAATTCAAACTTTAAAGACAAACCATTTTTACTTGTGTACTGTCTGGAGAAATATCATGGAATGTTATGAAAATAAAACCATAAGTTTGACTATGGGACAGTTCAATTAAAAGCTAAATGAATAACAGTGCCCAAACTCTGTGTAGGTAATTAAGACCTAGGGTTTGAATTTCCCTTCATCCCCTATGTCTTCCCTCTCTGCATAGGGCAAGTGACTGGGCAGGGGCATCACAGAGATTCAGGCTGCACATTTGTTATAATAGAGATGATAACTTTTTTGCATATTGTTCAAAAACAAATTTAAAAAAAAATTAATTCTATTGTGGTTTTGGGCCAGACCCCTGACTTGACTGTGATGAACCACACAAGGCTTTCTTTATGGACACAGGTCTTGAGAACGCTCAGGAAAAACAGTATTAATTCACAAGGTTTCAGTGTAGGCCTATTATCTGTCATATAATAGGAACTCAATAATATTTGTGGAATGATTCATTTGACAAGCAAAAAACTCATTATACGTATATAAGTATATGTCTGTGTATATACACACACACACTCGTATATAAGAGAGAGAGAGTTGCAAACATGTGTAAGGGACTGTTGTAGGCTCATGGGATACAACAGAAAACAAGATAGAGAAGTCTTTTCTGCGATGTCATGGAGATTATATTCCAGTGAACAATACATAAGCAAATGCATAGACTATATAATGTGTGAAATGGTGATGCGTGCGCTGGTAAACTGAATAATGGTCCACATCCTACCTAATCCCTGGAACCTGTGACTATGTTACCTTAGATGGCAAAAGAGTCTTTGCAGATGTAACTAACTTAAAGATCTTGAAATGAGGAGAGTATCCTGGACTATCCAGGTGGAATCACTTAACCCCAAGGGTCCTTATAAGAAAGAAGCAGGAGAGTCAGAGAGAAAGGGATGTGATGATGGAAGCAGAGGTCAGAGAGATCGGGGCCGCGAGCCAAGGAAAGCAGGCAGCCCACAGAAGCTGGGAAAGGTTAGGGGACAAATTCTTCCCTGGAGCCTCCAGAAGGAATGCAGCCCTGCCTACACCTTGACTTCCTCTCGGTGAAACTGATTTCAGACTTCCGACCACAAGAACGGTAAGAAAAAAGATTTGTGTTGTTTTAAGTCACTACGTTGGTGATGATTCATTACAGCAGCAGTAGAAAACAAATGCAAGTGCCAATGGGAACGATAAAGGAATGGGGATAGAGAATTTTGAGGTAGAGGAGGCAGAAAGTGGTTGTTAACTTAAGGTGAGTAGGGACCAGATTGTATTTTCCAAAGATGGCTACCACAATATCTCCCATCGCACATGCTTTTCTTACCATGTAACTTTGATACACCTCCTATCAGAAGGTGGAGAGTCTATGTTCCTCCCCTTGAACCTGGGTGGGTTTGTACTATGGTGAAAGGGATACGATGTTAATTCTCAGGCTAGGTCATAAGGGCTGATACAGCATCCAGCCGGTGCTCTTTGGGAATACCCATTCTTGGAACGCAGCCACCATGTTGTAAAGAAGCCCAGGAAGCCAGATGGAGAGACCACATAGCAGGGTTCTGGCTGAAGTATCTATCAGCTGACAGGCAATTTCCAGGCACGTGAATGAGTGAGGCTTCTACTCCCAGCTGCCAAGTCACCCTCAGACTTGAAGGCCTCAGTCACTGCGGACAGAGACAAGCCATCCCCACTGTGCCCTTTCTGAATTTCTGACCCCAGAATCCTGAAACATAATAAAGTGGTTGTTCTTTTCACCACCAAGTTTTGAGCTTGTTTGTGAGACCATAAACGTAACTGGAACAGAAGGCCACATTGAGAAGGTATGTTTACACAAAAACCGAAAGGAGAGAAAGAGCCGTGACAATATCTGGTGGAGGATTGATTATTCAAGATAGGAAAAAGGCCACGGCACAGGCCCTTGTGGGAGAATGCCTGCAAGTTTTGGGCACAGTGGGGGGCTGCTGTGGCTAACGCAGGGTAAATAAGGGGGAAATGGGTTCAGGAAGGCATTGGAGGACTGCAGATTGTGTAGGTACTGGTAGGCCGTTAAAAGAATGTGGGCCTTTTCTCTGATTGAAACGGGAAGCTAGTGGAAGGTTTCAATCTGACTTACATTTACAATCATTCTAACTGCAGTGTTTAAAATAAACTGTGGTGGAGCAAGGGTGGAAGCCCGGAGAGCAGTTAGGAGGATATATTTCTAATCAAGGAGAGAAACGTGGTGCAGGATGGTAACAAATGGAGCGAATAAAAAATAAATCCTTTGAATTGTTGCTTCAGTTTCTTCAGTTTCTACAGGGAGGACTTCTGTGGGTAACAGCAAAAAATAAGAAGGAACATGGAAGAAGCACCTGACGAGCATCCACCCGCATAGCAGGAGAACTGTACCAACCCCAGAATTCCGGTCCTTATTCCACACATGAGAAGAAACTTGGGAAACACTGTCCTCTAAGCCTTTGCTATTCAAAGTGTAGATAATGGACCAGAAGCAGGTGCATCACCTGGGAGCTTGTTAGCAATGCAGAATGTCAGGTCCTATCCCAGGACTTCAGAGTCAGACTCTGCATTTTAACCATTTCCCGATGTGATTTGCACCACGCATATTCAAGTTTGAGGAGCAGTCTCTAAGAAACTCTCACCCCTTGAGTCTAAGAGGAGCTTCCAAACTGCTTGTTCAGCTTGCTGTGATCCTGCATTTGCAAAACCAACCTTAGAGCCATACAAGTGACTGACAGCTTTAAGGACAAGGGTACAATAGGTCTCATATCATTATGCATAAATGTTCCTCCTTACCCATTAAAAAGGTTCAAGAGATAGTGAGCTCCAGATATTCCACATAATGACCTTCCACATTTCTTGGCACCAATCATCTTCTGAGACTCCAGTGCCTGCACATATTAAATTAAACCTCCTCTTTTCACAAACTGTCACTTCTTCGCTGCTGACTTTTAAGCCATGCCTCATACATGAGGTTGTTGGAGAAAATGTATCAGGAGTAACACAGACAAACTATAGACGGATACTTAAGGAAATAAGATTCAAGCACCTCTGAGAAACAAGCCTAATCATTAACTGTGGTATAGTTTCTGAGTTTGTTGAAATTCTGGACTTCGTCTGTTCTGACAGTGTAGGAAAGAGAGAGCAAGAACCTACTTTGAGACTGTATTTACAAATGCGTAGGTGTTGTCTCAACTGTAGGGTCATGCGTACTGTAGCTTCATTTTCCTGGTACTCCAGGTGGTTTCTGAGGATGCACTGAGCAGAATTTCAATGAGTTGGAGAGTTCTACCTAATGTATAAATTAAAACTTCTCCAAGCAAGTTTGAGCCAAGTTGCCTTCCTCTGCTTATTTGAGGTGGTTTCTAAGGAAGCAATGGAAATGACACATTTTAAGCCAGCCTCCCATAAATCAGGTGTTTCCACACTTCTTGAAGTGACAATAGAAAGCCAATTGGAAAACACAATAGCAAAAGACACTGCTCCCAAACTGTCGTCAGACTTGGGAGTGAGTAACACGTTTGACAGGGAAGATTGTGTGTGAACATTATTCATTGCACCAAGAGCCATTCAAAGGCACCTTTGGAGCAAAGATTAATGGAAGAGAATTCTCAGGAAGTAATATAACCCAGAATCTCTTCCTCTCCTCCACCTACTTCTTTGGGGAGATCCAGATTTAGCTTGGGACAAGATTTATGATTTTGAAGGTGTGATGAAAGGCAAGTCATAGTTTACAGTGCTATTACAGTGTAAGGGTCTCAGCTCTGGACATATAGTTTGACATTTCTTAACCCAATCTGAATATCCCCTTTGTGTTTGGAGGCCAAGTAGACAGCAATGATGAGTGAGGAGCCAGATGTCCAGTGTCACAGCTACATAGGAAACCAACACCTCAATGTTAATGACCCCATAGTTTGATATGAGTTTAATGCCCTGATGGTGCTGTTCTCAGTCTATCAAATCGCCAGGTTCCAGACCCACTTTCTTGACACTCTCATTAATAGTCTTTGTCCACCAGAATTGATCATAGACTCTTTGAAGAGTCAGCCCAAAGTGGTTGCTTAAGAAAAAAAAAAAAGACTAATTTAATTTGTCAATCTACACTTATAAGCAGCTTAGATTTTCCTCTGACATGTAGCACTTAAAAAATCTTTCTAAATTTTGTAGCTGAGGTACCATGTCCCTAGGCATTCTAGGGACCCACCTCCTTACAAATTTGGCACAGTGATCTGAAAACAGAAGGCTCCAAATTTTCATAACTGAATGCCACCCAACTGTTTGCCATCTAAATAATGTGGGTCATTTTCTAATCAGCAGTGAAGATGGTCAACGCTTCAGTCACTTTTCAGAATCTAACCATATCCGAGATTGGACAATTAAGTTCGCGATCTTGTTGCAACGATGTTGCTAGACTTTTTTGATATCAGAGGGATTATTTATTATGAATTTGTACCAACTGGACAAACAGTTAACCAAGTTTACTATTTGGAAGTGCTGAAAAGGCTGCATGAAAAAGTTAGACGACCTGAAGTTTTTGCCAACAATTCATGGCTCTTGCATCACAACAATGCACCAGCTCACATGGCACTGTCTGTGAGGGAGTTTTTAGCCAGTAAACAAATATCTGTATTGAAACACCCTCCCTACTCACCTGCTCTGGCCCCCAATGACTTCTTTCTTGATCTGAAGATAAAGGAAATATTGAAAGGAAGACATTTTGATGACATTCAGGACATCAAGGGTAATATGATGACAGCTCTGATGGCCATTCCAGAAAAGAGTTCCAAAATTGCTTTGAAGGGTGGCCTAGGCACTGGCGTCGGTGCATAGCTTCACAAGGGGAGTATTTCGAAGGTAACCGTAGTGATATTCAGCAATGAGGTATGGAGCACTTTTTTTAGGTTGAGTTTACGAACTTAATTGTCAGACCTTCTTATTTACTGTGATCTAACTTCCAAAAGGCTGCCAGTGGGAGTAAGTCTGTTAACTACTCATCCTTTGAAGTTTGTGGTTCTCAATATTTTTGAACTCCTTTTTTTTAAGATTTATTTTTTAGATCAGTTTTAAGTTCACAGCAATTCTAAGCAAAGGAACAGAGATTTCCCATATACCCTTGCCCCCACACATCACAGCCTCCCCCATTATCAACACTTCACACCAGAGTGATACATTTGATGAACCTACATTGACACGTCATTATCATCCAAAGTCCAAAGTTTATAATAGGATTCACTCTTGATGTTGTGTATTCTACGTGTCTGAATAAATTTATACTGGCATGTATCTACCATTATAGTATCATACAAAAAAGGCTTTTTTTTAAAGAACATTTTGTTTCAAAAAACTGTTACTTGAAATTATTTTTAAGCAAAAGACTTTGCAAGAATAAGAAGAAAGTGAAGAACCATGTACATACTCATTACCCAGGTTCATATACTATGAATATTTTACCTCATTTACTTTATCATTTGTTATCTCTCTTGTTCTTTCTCGATATAATATTTTACAAACCATTTAAAGGTAAATTGTATACATCATGACCCTTAATCTTTAAATATTTAATATGTGTTTCCTAAGAATAGCAGAGATTCTCTTACATTACACAGCACAATTATCAAGTTCAGAATATTTAACATTGATGCAATACTTTTATCTAATCTATATCCATATTCAAGTTTTGCCTACAACCATACTCAGTTGACCCAATAATGCCCTTTATAGAACATTTTCCTTTTCCAGTACAGGATCCAGGGGAAGGGAAGGTGTTGCATTTAGTTGTCATGGCCCTTTAGCCTCCTTTAATTTTGCATATTTCACATCCTTCCTTTGTATTTTATGACATTAACATTTTTGAAGAATACAGTTTCTAATCCATTTTTAATAGAATGTTCTTTATTTTTAGTGTGTCTAATCAGATTCAGAGTATGCATTCTTGGCTGGACAGGAATGTTATATAGATGATGTGTGTTGCGATTTCTTTTTTAAAGTCAAAAGATAATTTGCTGACTCCCATATCATTCAAGTTTTTCTTTTATTTATTTAGCCATAGACAGTGCTTAGTGTGCATATAGATTTGTGAACACTTTGAAATTTCCACATGCTAGTGGTCCACTGAGTGTCGAATCTTCTGTATTTTATCTTATTCTTAATTCAATAATCAGAAAGTGATATATTCAGATCATCTTGTGTTGGTTCCTCACATTGGCTTATTTAAAGGGTCAATGCAGAAAATGTTTGAAGAATGCGTGTGCCTGTTTTGCAAAACTGTAATCGACGACATTGTCTACCATGGTTCTCAAAGCACCCCCCCACCATAGGATCCAGTAATATTTATTTCTAGTATAAAACTTGCCTCTATAAAATAACTTAAAGATCTCCTTTTACTGAATAATTAGGAGGTAAAGGGTTCGATGGAATTTTTTTATTCCCTTCGGTTTTCAGAAAGCTCAGGGTTAAGTTTAATGCTTAACTCTTTTAACTCACTAAGAATATATGTAATTTTTAAAAAAGCATTTTGGATTTTTAAACATTTTATATTGAATTGCCCTGCCGTAGGTGTATTTCAATATCAAGACATCTGTGGCTTGGCAAGCAGAGTGTGTGTTGGACTTCATCCAGTCTCACTGGTGTCTGCCATCAGACACCTCCGTGTAGGGTACAACCTAAACCAGGACCCTGGCTTCATTTCCTTCTAATCTCTGGGACCGCTTTCCCTTTTGCATGTCTTCCTTTTAGGGCAGGTATTGGCCTGGGTCTGCACAGGGCACTTGCTGGCCCCTTCCTACCCCTAAGCCAGAGATGTGGATGTAGGCTTCGCTTTCAGGAGGCCTGATGTTCTCTTTCTGATGCCACGCATGGCCCAGTAGGTGAGCGACGTGTCACCTTTACACTGCCAAGACTGGGGGCGTCCGGGTCACTATCCCTGCCAATCTCACTTTCGGTTGTTTCTGTTCCCTTTGTTCATTCACACAACCTTTCACACACACGTGTATGGGTGGTATGCATGCTTGTAACTAATCTTTTCCACGTTTTAATGATTTTTTTGAACAACAAGGACCTAGGCAAAATTTTCCCCTAGTTGCTTGAGCAGCAGGGTCATTTACTGAGGGATTACCTTGGGTTTTGTTTTTGTTTCTAAATAATTCAGCAAGAATGAGTACCATTTGTGTGTTAGTCCCTTTATTTTCCCCTACCTCTTTCCTGGAAGGGGTCAAGGCCATTGTACTTCCTGCATCAGGGGTATTTGAAGAGCTGAAAGCAGACAGCACTTGAAACAACCTCTCTTTCTGGCGTTCCTGAAAGTCTTGGGAATACTAAGTGAGAATATTCCCTGACAGGAAAGAGAATGGAGAGGAGCAGGTCAAACATGTCAGAGAGAGGATCAACACAGTGTCTTCCAGTTTCCGGGGGAGGTGGCAACTTCTTCAAGGGGGACTGTTCTTTGTGCCCTGGGAGACTGGACCCCAGACACTGGAGCCCCAAGATCTGTAGAATGTTGCACCCAAACATGGCATGGATTGATTTTTTAAATTGCTCTTTTAAAATGATCATACAGCAAAATTATTTTTTTCTTTTGGTGTACAGATCTATGCATTTTAACACATGAATAGATTCATGTAATCAGAATATAGAATAGTTCCTTCACACCCCCGCCCTCCATCTCCACTGTGCTATCCCCTTATAGTCACACCCTGCCCCCACCCATAACCCCTGGTAACACTGAGTTGTTTCCCATCATTCTAGTATTGTCTTTTTGACATTGTCAAATAAATGGAATCATAGAATATGTATCCTTCTGAGAGTGGTTTCTCTCGCTCTGGATAGTTTCTTTGGGATTCATCCATGTTTTTGTATGTATCCATAGTTCATTTTGTTTTACTGTGGAGTCATGTTCCATTGTGTGGATATTTTCTTTTCACTGTTGAAGGACATTTGGGTTGTGTTTGGCTTTTTGATATCACAAATAAAGCTGCTATGAGCATTTGTGTACAGATTTTTATACGAACATAATATTTCCTTTCTCTATGGTAAATACCCAGGAGTGGGATTTCTGGGTTATATGGTAAGAGTGTCGTTAACTTTATAAGAAACTGCTACATTGTTTTCCAGAATAGCTGTACCATGTGACAATGTGTGAGAATTCCAATTGTTCTGCATCTTTATCAGTACTAGATATTGACAGTATTTTTTGTTATAGCCATTGAAATAGGTGGGTCGGGGTATCTCTTAGTGATTTTAATTTGCACCCCAATAAGGCCCCTGCATATAAGGGCTTGTGTGATCCCTAACAATGTACTTATCAGCACTGACTAGTATGGAGCAGAAATGGGATGGCTCCCTGATATTTTGCCGTAATGACTATAGGGCGGAGGAGTGAGGAAAAAGGCCCGATAATGACCAAGAGTGAAATTCTCTATAAGTCAGCAGATGTGATTTCTGAGTCAGATTTAATATGATTTAAATACAGTGACAGTTTTTAGAAACCCAGTGTGGTAGAAATTCACACCCATTTCATGTGCCTTAGGGGTATCTCAAATCCAAAGATCCATAATTTTGTACACCTTACCTTGTGTATATGTAATGCTCAATTGCATTGCTATCACTTGGTTATGAAAACTCAGCAAAGTGCTTCAAAAAGATCTCTCATGTAATTGCTAACATAGGTATGCACCAGAATTCTGATTGGACACACAATGTTTCATTGGGTTTAGAACCATGGAAAAAATTGCTAACTAAGAAAATAAAGACCGAGGATATAGGCCCAGATGTTAGTCAGTGCTGAATGAATTAAAGAAGGCTACTAACTTATATAGACAATAAGTCTCAAAGATGCTATAGCACTAAAAGATGTCAAAATCCAAGGATTTTAATAAGTAAGCCAATGTCTTTATTTTCCTGGCCCTTAGCTGTAAGTGTACCCTAAAGCTTTAGTTTCAAGGAGTTATCACTCCATTCTCCCTTGAGACTCTGTATTTCCAGAGTGGGTATATATGTATCACATTCCTCACTTCCCTATTCAGAAACTTCTTATTGTATAATAAGGAATTTGTCTGGTCTTTGTCCCAGGTTCCTGTCATGGAGCTTCTAAAGCCCGTGGAATTTGCTGAGTGATAAGTGTCTGTTATTCATGAGCCTTTTGGGTTACACCTGAGTTTGTGCTAACACCAGTGACTTATGGTGGCCCCGAGGTAGCTTCAGGATGGGAGCCCGTCACCTGAAAGACCAACCATGTGTTTAGAGGGTTGGAACTTTGAGCCAGTTCAACCTGTGGCAGGATGGAAAGGAGCTGGAGATTGAGTGACATCACATGGCCCATGATTCAATCACTCACGGCCACATAATGAAATCCCAATAAAATCTCTGGACTGGAAGCTCAACATAGCTTCCTGGTTGGGGGATACTTCAATATGCCAAGAAAGGTATGTGTCCTCATTCCATGGAGAAAGGGTACAGCCCTCTGCATCCAGGGCTCTCCCAGACCTTGCCCTGTATGTCTCTTAATTTGGCTGGTTTGATTTGTAGTCTTTGTAATACACGTGTAATCCTAAGTATAGCACTTTCCTGAGTTCTGTGAATCATTTCAATGAATGATTGAACCCGAGGAGGATCCTGGGAACTCCCTGCTCCTGGATTTGCAGCTGGTTGGTCAGAAGTTCAGGGGCTGTGGCATCCCACTTGTGGCTGGCATCTGAAGTGGGAACCGTCTTGTGGGACTGAGCACTTAACTCGTGGTGTCAGGGCTAACTTCCGGTGGTTAGCACAGAACTGAATTGCAGTACATCGGCTGGAACTGAAACAGAACCCTCTACCTCAGTCCTGTGGACGGGTCCCTGGGTATTGTTGCTGACCCCCACCTCTCCTGTCTTTCCTTTTCCGCCATAGACACCGCCAGGCTCTTGCAACCCTCTGAGAACCTGAGCCGGATAGTGTTTTCTCTGCTGTTCCAGTGAAAGAAATACCCTAGCTACTCCACTGACCCCTCAGGGAAAAGTAAATGTAAGCCCTTCTATTTCCCCCCTTTCCACGGCCTCTTATTTCAGTGAAGAGGTTCAGAATCGGCCTCCCCAAGATGTGTCACTTTGGTACATGAGTTATTTTGAGCTGAAGTCAATGGAGACCCTGTGGGCTTCTGCGAAGCTTTGACCTCTCCCTTAAAGAATTTAAATTAGGGGCCTTGCCCATAATAAAAGTTATCACCCGAGATAACTTTTTATGACCTAATCTATAGGGCAGGGCAAACATCTAATTACTGAACATCTGCTCTTCTTATCATCCTGCCAATGACCTTCCTCCCCTCTGAAGCCCCAAGGTGCCTTACCTCATCCTGAGCTCAGAAAGTCATATAGACCTCATTTTCCCTTTCTGTCTCTGATTCTCTCATGTATGTGAAGTTCCCATGTATATGTATGTAATCAAATTTGGTTACTGTCTCTTGTTAATCTAATCTGTCTCGTGTAGATTTAATTATTAGACCATCCAAAAGCACCTACAAGGGTAGAGGAAAGTTTCCCACCCACACCATACATGTGTCAGACACAGGGGAGGCTTCCTCCATCAGGCTCCTGATCTGGTCCCTCTCTACTAATGCAACAGAATTTGCTACCGCTTTTCCCTTAGTCTTTTGGCCTTGAGAAAAAAGAGTGCTGAATGCTGATGTCTCCAGGTGGATACTCGCGTGGCTCTTCAGAACAAGCGTGACTAGATCCACGGAGTCTCAGGCTGAGTACGCAAAGCTGGCGGCCTTTTAAAGAAAAATTGCTAACCTGTGTTCTCCCCTCCACTTCTCAGGTGGCTCTTCCCCATGCCCTTGGGCAGTTTTTCCAGGCTGGGTGACACAAACACTACATCTTTAAGAGAAGGGGGCAGGATGGTCCCTGAAAACTCCCTAATGCACTCTGAGCGGTGCTGTGAGGCTGAAAGGTCACATAATCCTGAGGAATGAAAACATGGCACAGTGGAAGCCTCATGCATAAGCAAAGCTTCTCATTGCATTCAAAAGTAATTTAAACGGCTGGGAACTTATCTCTGTGATAAAGGCGGCACCTATTTATGTATGTTAAACCTAAGGAAAGTGCTTAAAATCCTCCCTGGCATTTGGCTTGCAGAGCTCTTGTGGGGTAATGGGCCATGACATGCTTGGAGCTCCCAGAAAGGAGAAGTGTGGTGTGAGTGTAAATGTATGATTATTGCCATTAGGAATGGTGATCTGGGGGGAAGATTAAATGCTAAAGATAAAATCACTGAAATCTATAAGGGAAATGTAAAACTGGGCCCATGAAGTTCCATACTTCAATTAAATTAAATGACCACATAATGCTACATTCTAATCCTGTGTGCATAAATTAACATAAAAACAAAATGACACAAAACTGCCAGTATCAGCAGGAAATTGAGAGGCCATTAGTCATTAGCGTCTCTAAGCCCCCTCTCATTATTATTCAGTCCCTGGGAACTTGACAACCAGAAAGTGCTTCGCAGTCATTTGTTGGTAAATGTGCTTCCTCAAAGCTGATTCTTTCCTAGGCTCTCCTTCTAGCCATTGACCCAGATTCCCTTGCTGTGAGTCCTGAACCCGGCACTGGTCTTCCTGGCCTGTTTCCTGGAGCAGCTGCAAATCCTTCCTAGGATTTAGAAGTTCTCGAGGATTCTGAGAGCTTTGGTAATTAGCCGATACTTGATTTTGATAAAGAGGCAAGTCCTGATTGGTGCCTGTCCTGCCACCTGGCTCCCAGGCCGTGATGACAGGGCGTTAACCCTGTGATTCCTGGTGTCACACTTGCACAGGAGCTCTTTCTGCTTTGCTGACAAACTCCGAGAAGGGACTCTGAAACCAGGGCAGTCTGAGAGTCCCTGGAGTCCTGTGGTAAGTGTGAATAGATGGGTTTCAGACTTACTGTTGTTGTGCAATCTCAATAGTGGAGCTAAGCCCTCCACATAAAACCTCCTAGAAGGACACCTCAGTTCTCCCATATGATACCTATTAATGTTGGGAGAAAACAATACATGAAACTTTTGCTAGAATTATGGGTTGTCACTGCAGACTGAGGTAACATTGATTTTCCAACCAGCATGTAGTTACGTAGAAGGACTTGTAACCGGAACCAATGTTGTGTCCACTACAGGATGTGCCCTAGAAAGTCTGGTGAGCCACTGGGGCAGACCTAAGCAACACCTGTTTTCATCAGGGCTGAGCTGCCTCCTGACCACAATTGCCCCTAAGGACAAGGAACCAGAGCCTCGGCCAGAGGAAGGCTGGTTTTGAACATGGCATGGTGCTCTCTCTACTCTATCCTATGCACATCCAGAGCCTCAGGCCTGTGTCAGAAACATTGGTTTCCAAGCAATATTGTTTTGGAGCCCCTCTGGTGGATTTACTACCAGATGGAGAGAAATACCCTCCCACCCCTTTGCTGTCAACTCCCATCATGCAGCTCGGTTCCTTCAGAACTCTGGTGCACTGCCTGATGGCAGTGGGGCAGGACCCCCGGGGACCAAGCTTCTTCCTGTGCACACTTGAGACAACCCTGACGGCGCACCAAGATGTGCAAGAAGCACATTTCAAAGACTAGGGAGTCACATGAACAGGTGTATGAATCAGCAAATCGGGATTATTTTGTATCCATAGGCTGGTGGGGCATGAGGAATCTGGAGTTCACAGATGTATAATTATAATATGCTCAATTTTACCTATGAATTCTTTCAGTAAATAATTACTGAGCACCTGCTCTGCCTGGCAGTGTACTGGCTTCTGAAGTTACCAGTTTCCAAATCCAGTAGTAATAGGGAGCTATCGATAACTATCTGTAATGATGACAATAAGGAGGAGGAGGAAGAAGACGATGATGGCAACTGTCATTTGTTGTGTAACCATTAGGCCCGATGCACTGTGGTATGTGTTTAATAGGTATGATTATTAATCTTTGCAAAAACCCTAAAGATGGCGCTTCCTGAAACCATTATAAAGATAAGGAAAATTGAAGCAGACACATCATATGGCTAGTAAATATCAGAGATAGTAATAGAAGTTAAAGGTAGTTTTGTATGATTCCACAATCTGAAGTCCTTCTATCCCATGGTAGGCTGTTTAATAGAAAAACACCCAGAGCGCAATGGAAGAAGAGCGAAAAGAGAAATTAATGTGACTTTTGATTGCTGAGAACTGAATAGCATGTTTCAGGTAGACGCTTTCAGCGTTCAATCTCATGATATATGGTAACACAGACTGTAAGATTTTGCACATACATGTTCACCATGTAATTATCCCTCATCATTTTCCAGAAAGAAAGGAAGCAGAATCATACAAAGCATCAGAATACTGAGCTTTTCTCAGCATCCTGAAAGAATGATTCTTCCAGAGTGTTTGCTGGTGGTGGAGAAATGCCCACGACTCCATCTTGTTCTCTTGGGGTAGAATAAGAGCTCCTGGACGCCACAGCCACAGCCAGCACCTACAAACGTTGTACGTTCTATACGTATTCACAGGACTTCATTTCACCAATAAGAGGTAAATGTGTTTATCATTTACAAGAATGCCTTCCTCAGAAAATAAAGGGGGAGAGTTATTTATCCAAATAAAAGCATCCTCCAAGTTGTAAAGTTTCCTGTATAGATTTGTGTTTTTAGGATTTCCAAGATTAATATGAAATTTTTTTTTTTTTTTTGGAAAGAGTGCAGGAGTAAAGAGAAACTGAAAGTTAAAGAGTTAGAAGTTAATTACGGTTCAATCTGGAAAGAAGACATAATATCTTTGACAAGATAATATAAGCCAATGGGAAAATGACTCAATTTATATACAATCTTTTAGGAACACTTTTATTTTATCACATAAGGTACATCTGTGTATACATACTAGCACTGACTCCATCTTGTCAGTAGAAAAACAAAATGTTATTTTACTAATAGGCACTACTTCATTATTTCCCCCAAAGATAAGATAAACTAAGTTGATGACCTGAAAGTAAGATGTATAAATATTCCATTTAAAATTTGAGATTGTAAAGAAAATAAACCACTCAGTAACAACTAATCCTAGAGAAAGACAAGATGATTTCTGACACTTGTTTATTACTACAATGATATACTGAGTATGAACTATGCCTCCAAATTATTTGCTCTTCAAGAAACAAAAATCTATCCCTCTAATGCTATTACTAGAATGCTCCAGACAAATACATGCAATTTCATGTAATTTTGTCTAGGCAAATCAGCTGAATTTTATGCTGTCATTTTTCCCAGGCAAAGCTGATACCGTTACCATATGACTACAGCTAGCAAACAGTTCTGCGGTTATCTACTAGCTTCACAGAATCTTTCCCCCCAAATGTCAATGTCGTTCAAATGCATTCCAGATGAACAACATTCAAAGGAACAGTTCTGTAACACTGCCACCCCCCTACTCCCTCCTCCAAAATTTTTTTTCAGGCTTACAAGAGAAATACAGGGTTTTTTTCTGGCAAGAACTTAAAGATATCTGATTTAAGTGCTTAATTCTAGGATGTCGAGCAGAGCGCTTGAGCTGTGAATGACAGCCACATGTTTTTATTGTAGACCCCACTCTACCATGCTATTAATTCATGCTTGCTTATGTATTATACCTAAAATTCCATTTCTCAGCACAACTGCAGTTCCCAACAAAAGCTCCGTGAGGAATCCATTCCTTTCCCCTCAATACACATCTTCAGCGCCTATTAATTTTAACGCAACATACGAGTAGGATAGTAACAATGTTCATAAATTCAAAGGATAACCACTGCCACTTCCAGAGCTTTTCCATTTCAAGACATTGATTTTGTACAAAGTATGATTATCTGGGCAAAAGAAAAAAAAATATTTCTTTCTATAATTTTCTTCCTAAACAGACAAGTGAAAAATGTATTGCATTATAATTACAATTTTAATAATTTTTAAGTCCAGCTTCTCCTATAGATACATTTACTTTTCATATCTTTATAAAGTGACACAATCAACTTCTTATCTTAGTCATTTGGGCAGCTATAATGAAATATCATAGACTGAGTGGCTTATCAACAACAGGAATCTATTTCTCACAGTCTGGAAGCTGGAAGTCTGAGATCAGGGCGCCAGCTCAGTTGGGTTCTGGTGAGAGTTCCCTGAGTTGCCGATGGCCAACTTCTTGTTGTATCCTCACGGGGCAGAAAGAAGGTGAGGGAACTCTCTGGCCTCTTCTTATAAGGGCACAACTCACAGTCATGAGGGCCTCACCCTCATTACCTGATTACCACCCACCAAAGGCCCCACCTCCAAATGCCATCACATTGAACATTAGATTTCAACATGTGAATTGGGGGCGTGGGGACAGGTTCACAAACATTCAGTCCATAACAGTTCTCTAGAGAGCATGAGGCCTCATGAACTGCCATGTGCTATAGGACCACTAGGCTCCAGACAATTCATTAGACTGCAAGATCAATGAAGGCAGAGCCTATGTCTGTCTCATTCACCACTGATTGTTTAGTTGACCCTCTGAGATGGCTGTGTACCTGTCGGCCGTCAGGTACACTCTCTGGGCACTGTGTGTGTGTGTGTGTGTGTGTGTGTGTGTGTGTGTGTGTGTGTGTGCAGGGAGGATGTAAGGTGGGTGCAAAACAACCAAGGGGCTCTAGCCCTTCCTTTCTGTCTGCCCAGGGCAATACCTTCTGCAGCAGGTGAACCTCCTTCACAGTTCCAGCTCCACCAGACAAGGACCCCTCTGGTTCCAGCTTCACCAGTGCTCCCTGACTTTGAAGTCCAGTGACAGTACCTCCTCCTGCTGCCCCTGAGGTCTGTAGCGGTAGTAACTTCCTCCTCTTGCTATTCACTGGGGTGCCTCACTAGCTCCTGTTTGGCTAAGCTCAGGAATTCGAATTACACTCCAAGAGAACTACTTGAGATTTCTCATTTGTACAGACAGATATCTGGGGAACATATGTGGGAATGCATATTAAGTATGTGGGATAATGGAGAAAGGTACATAAAATGGGATCATGCCAAATTTACTGATATAGGCTAACTAAGCAGAGATTCTGCATTTAATACTGCGGCTTGGGGAGTTAGGTCTCTAACAGTTTGGTTGGTTGGCTGAAACATGGACCAAAATATGGCCCACTGTGAACAAATTAGAAATGCCAGACTTGCCTTGGTTGAATGTGGAAGAAGGGATTCAAAGATTTAAGGAGATTATAGTGTCAGAGGGGATTTGTTATTTAAGACCTACTCACCAACACTGGAAGGGTCCAGAAGACATGTTTTCCTGTGACTGTGAGAAATAGATTTGTAAGGGGAGCCCTTACAGGGCTCTGCAATTGCTGTGCTCTGTAGGACAGACCTTAGGGTGAGAACTGCAGTCACTGAATTGGAAACCTAAATGAATTGGGAGTAATTGGACCCCAGAATGGCAGAGGTCAAAGGCATCACTCAACCACCAAAGGCACGGTGGGAGTGGTGACTGTAATGGAAAAAGCAGTGATCAGAATGTGCTGACTCACACTATGGGGTTGACTAGTTGATTGTCATGTTCCTAGAAGTGAAATAAATAAGAAGCTTACTGTATTCTTATTTTATCTGTATAAGCAAAAATGTTTGAGGACAAGTGAACAAAAGTCTAACTTGAATCATAAAAACAGAATTGCAGCTCCTCAATCAATTCCCAGACTTGAGCCAGTTCATAGACTCAGAATCCTTTGAATGAAGGGAAAGCCCTTGTAGAAGACCCCTAGTCACTATGAAAATTTACAGTATTAATCTTACTTCTAGCCTTCTGCAAAGGGATCTACAGACTTTACCAGAGTAACTGTGAATTGGGGAAAAGGAAAAAATCATACCTTTTGGAGGACTCCTGGACACTGGCTCTGAACTGGCACTAATTCCAGAGCTCCAAAACGCCACTGTGGGGCACCAGTCAGAGTAGGGGCTTATGGAGGTCAGGTGTCAGTGGAGTTTTAGCTCAGGTCTGTCTCACAGTGGATGCAGTGGGTCCCTGAACACATCCTGTGGTTATTTCTCCAGTCTGGAATGCATACTTGGAATACATTTTTCGGATTTTGAAGGCAACATATTTCTCGTTTGGCTGTGGTACTCTGGCCCAGTTCCTGAGTGACTTGAAAAGCAGCTGGTTTTGAGTGGGGCTCAAAAGAAGAGAAGACGCTGCAACAGGTCCAGGCTGCTGTGCAAGCGTGGTCTAAACGGTCCAGCAGATCCCGTGGTGCTAAAGTGTCAGTGACAGATTGGGATGCTGTTTGGAGGCTTTGGCAGTCCCGTATAGGTGAATTGCAATGCACTTCCTTAGGATTTTGAAGCATAATTATATGCTCTGTGGACAATTATTCTCCTTTTGGGAAATAGCTCTTGGCCTGCTAGTAGGCCTCAGTAGGAAAACTGAGCTGCCTATCATGAACTGGGGTATCATTCAACCCACCATGTCATAAAGTTGGGCGTACACAGCCTCATCAAATGGAGGTGGTATACATGTGACTGGGCTTGGGCAGACATGGAGGCCCAAGTAATTTAAGTGAAGAAATAGCCTAAATGCCCATGGTCCTCACTCCTGCTACACTGCCTTCTGTCTCTCAGTCTGCATCTATGGACTCATGGGAAGTCTCCTATGATGGGATTACAGAGGAAGAGAGAACTTAGGCCTGTTTAACAGGTGGTTCTGTCCAATATGCAGGTACCACCTAAAAGTGGACAGCTGCAGCACTACAGGCCCTTTCCAGGACATCCCTAAAAAACAGTGCTAAGGGGAAATATTTCCAATGAGCAGAACTTCAAGCAGTTGCACCTCAATATTCACTTTGCTTGGAAGGAGAAATGGCCAGATGTGTGATTGTATACCGATTCGTGGACTGTGGCCAATGGCTTAGCTGGATGGTCAGGGACTCAGAAAAAACATGATTGAAAAATTGGTGACCAGGAAATTTGGGGAAAAGGTATATAGATAGATCTCTTTAATGGGGTGGGGGGTAAGGAGGGGAAAGAAAGCTAAGATATTTGTGCTCCATGTGAATGGTCACAAAAGGATGACCTCAGCAGAGGGGGATTTTAATAATCATTTGGATAGGATGACTTGTTCTGTGGATACAGTCTCTTTTCCCAACCACCTCGTCATCAGCCAATGGGCTCATGAACAAAGTGGCCATGGTTGTAGGAAGAGAGTCATGGGCCCAGTAACATGGACTTCTACTCACCAAGGCTAAGGTCACCTCTGAGTGGTCTATCTGACAGTAGCACAGATGAACACTGAGTCCCCAGCATGGCACCATTCTCCAAGGCGATCAGCTAGCCACCTGGTGGTGGGTTAATTGCATAGGAGAGCTTCCATCATCGAAGGCAGCATGTTTTGCTCTTACTGGAATAGATATTTCCATTGGATACAGGTTTGCCATGCCTGTATACAATGCTTCTGCCTAAACTACCATCTGTGGACTTACAAAATGCCTTATCCACCCATGCTATTCTACACAGAATTGTTTCTGATCAAGGAACTCACTTCATGGTAAAAGAAGTATGGCACTGGGCCCATACTTACGGAAATCACAGGTCTTCTCATGTTCCTCTCCATCATAAAGCAGCTGGCTTGATACAACAGTGGAAGAGCCTTTTGAAGACAGTTACAGCACCAGGTAGGTGGCAATATTTAGCAGCGCTGGGGCAAGATTTATTTAGAAGGCTGTACATACTCTAAATTAGTGTCCAATGTATGGTGGTGTTTTTCCTATGGCCAGGATTCATGGGTGCAAGAATCAAGGGGTGGAAATGGAAGTGGTACCATTCACCCTTACCGATACCGACTAGCAAGATTTTTGCTTCTTGTTCCTGTGACATTGTGCTCTGCTTGCCTAGAGGTCTTTGTTCCAAAGGGAGGGATGCTTCTACCAGAAGATACATCACTGATTCCATTGAACTGGGAGTTAAGATTGCCACCCAGCCACTTTGGGATCCTCACATCTCTCAATCAAAAGGCAAAGAAGGGAGTTATGGTGTTACTGGAAGGACTGATCATGTCTATAAGGGGATATTGGACCGTTATTCCACAATGAAGATAAGGAAGAATAGATCTAGAATACAAGAGATCCCTTAAGATATCACTTAATATTATTATTCCCAGTGATCAAGGTCAATGGAACACAACAACAACCCAATCCAGATAGGACTACTAATGGCCCAGGCCCTTCAGTAATGAACATTGGGGTCACCCCACCAGGTGAAGAACCAAGGACAACTGAGGTGCTTGCTGAAGGGAAAGAAAATACAGAAAGGGTAGTGGAAGAAGGCGGTTTTAAATATCAGCTATGACCATATGACCAGTTACAGAAAAATGACGACTGTAATCCATGTAATTGTCATGCGTATTTTCTCTGTATTTTGTTGTGAATACATTTGTGTGTGTATCTTTGATTTATTTTCATATTTCATTGTATAACATAAGGTGTATTCACTTTACTATAATATTTAAGAATTGTTAATTTTATATCATAGTATTTAAGGAAAAACGTAAACATCATTCCTCTTTTGGGGAAGGGATTAGTACACTTTCAGTTGTATGAAGAATAGTTGTTTCATGTTAGGTGGAATTATTATTGTCTTTATTTGGAGATTAAATATGATTTATGGAGAAGTTTATGGTTGCCAGCTTGATAAGCGATGGACTTGTAATGGTTAATTTTATGTGTTAAATTGATTGGGCCATGGGATGCCCAGATATCTAGCTAAGCATTATTTCTGGGTATATTTGTGAGCGTGTTTCCAGAAGAGATTAGCATTTTAATTGGTGAACTGAGTAAAAAAGATTAGTCTTCCCAATGTGGGTGGGCATCATTCAGTTCATTGAGGACCTGAATATAACAAAAAGGAAAAAAAAACACAGAACATTCTCTCCTGGACTGTTGAGCTGGGACATCAGTCTCCTGCCCTTGGACTGGGACTTACACCATCAGCTCTCCAGTTCTCAGGCCTTCAGACTTGGAACAAAACTTGCACCATTACTTTTCCTAAAGATCTCAGGCCTTTGGACTTGAGCTGGAACTACACCATCAGCTTTCCTAGGTCTCCATCTTGCAGACAGCCTATGGTGGGACTTCTCAACCTCCATAGCATATATATGGTCTCATATTGGTTCTGTTTCTCCGGAGAACCCTTAGTACACCTTCTGATTCAGAAATTCTGGAGCAATCTGATTTTAGAAAGCCCTCCGGATGATTTTGACACAAGCTTTGAGAACTACTGCTCTATAGGCCTCAGGACCTTTGCCCCAGTGCTGGAGAACTGTGAGCCCCAGAGTGATGAGTGCATTTGCAGGGGGCCTAACTGTTCCCTAAATGAAATCATCCAGCTTTTTATCTACATCAATTAATAAGGCAAGTAAAACACTACACCATATTGATGAAACTCATTAAATAAGAATTCTCCTTTTCTAACTCCAATTAATTTTTTCCAATTATCAGCTGAACTTCAATTGAACAGCTTTTCATTTTGACCTGAAATTATCCTTTTCAGATAGGCTAATTTAGCAACGTTGACAATATTCAGAGTATAAGAAACTTCATCTAGATTAATGTATATTCCCACAGCCTAAATCCAAGATTAAAAGTAGAAACTTTTAATAGAGTTGTGATCCATGCATCTAACATGTGTTTATTGAACCCCCTACTCTAGTCTAGCCCTTGAGTTTACAGTGATGAACATGCCATTTATCAAGCTTCTTGGCTTGTTAGGCTTCATTAGGCTATAAGAACAGAGATAGTTTCCTTTAGGTAAAAATCAGGGTTTTTTTTGTTAAGATACTGTGGGTCTATTATAAACATACAGAACAATATTATAAAATATGGGAAAATACCTAGCCATGGAGAACTGTCTTATGAAGAAATTGAACAACGGTACCTCATCGTTCAGAATCCTCTACACTAGATACAGAAGTTGTATAAGGATAACCAAAATAGCAGTTTTCCAGGGTAAAAAAAATTGAGGTTCTCTTCCGAGGTACCCATTAGTAATGGTTGATTTTGGCTACATGTTGGCCTCTAGACCAACCAGTTGTAGATAAGATATCAGGATCAAATGACACGCCACATGACAACTCAGGGAGAAAGAGCTACCTTGGAACTCAGAGTGGGATAGGTACAGAACATTTTCAAGTACATCTTCCAGTACTAGGATAGTCCCACATCTTCTGCTACGCAACCAGAAGGATTCCTCTTGAAACTTTTTATTTGGATTTATCAAGCCTTGCCTGGTATGAGATGCACAGGTATGCACCTGTGCACAGTTTGGGAGTTAGGTATCAAGAGCTCAGGATGGCCAAGGGTGAAGGGCAGATAGGGTGAGGGAGAAAAATGTAAGCGTGTGGGGGATTGGCTAGCATGAATAGCTACATTGGACAGAAATTTTCAATGTTACAACTGACAAATTATTTTTTCTGTATTTGTAGCACTGGCCCAATCTAGCACTGCCTTGCAGATCAGCCTAAAGGATCTATCAAGCCAGACAAACCTATTACAGATCTTATGCCCACTGAAGTGAAAGGACATGGAAATAAATTCACTGTATGGGAGGAAAGGTACTTCTAAATGTCCTCATTTCAATTGGATCACAGTATTTGCTCTAGGGGAAACGGAATCTTTTAGAGACTAATAAGCTAGGGGGGATTTTAATGAAGAATTTTCTGACTCATAACAAGGGTATGCAGGAGGCCCATACTGATCTATTTGAAGGCATTATTGAACAGCTGCTTTTTATTCCATAGCTCAACACAATACTCTCTTTCCATGAATTTCATGGGGCTTTAGGCAGAATCCTACAGTGATTCATAATCTGTGCATTGAAGGTTACCATGACATGCTCCCTCTCACACTCAGGCACCACAATTCCAGCCCTGGGGTTCTCTACTTTTGATACACCAAAGCTCTGTTATTAGGTAAACAAGTAGCAGCTGTGGTAATCAGGCCTTAATTAAAGCAGTCATATAAAGCTAGCTAACATACACTGCTACCCTCATTCTGGTTTGTTGCATAAAATTGTTTTATCCTGAGATCGTTCATTTACCATAATCATTTCCTGTTTCTGAGATGAAATTTCCACTCAAGAGAAACTTATGATGGTGTTCTCTCTCTTACATCTATCAGTCAACATCACAATCCACTGATATTTCCAGAGAGAAGCATTCAACAAAGGAAAATATTTTACATATTTCCAAAAGTATCAAAAGGGTTTTCTTCATGTACTGCCCATTAATAACTCTGAGTCTGTTCTATACAACCCTGAAAACAGAAAGCTGAGTATAGAATTACTACAATTGCTACAATTTTTGGCCCAGTGGTGAGAGCTTCCTGGTAAACAGAATGTTTGCCATTGTTCCAGTACCAAGAAAAAAAAAATCTAAGTGCCTCAAGATCCAGTTTCAGCAAATTCCAATTCTCACTCTCTGAAGTGAAAGAAAACATCTCTATTGATTTCTGACATAAACAACTGGATCAAAAGAGCCTACTGTTTTTGTTCAAGGTCCCTCTCTGTATCTTTCTTTTATTATTCTGCCCTCCTTTGCTTTACTTGTCTTTGATTGGCTTGTTATAGAATGAACTCAGCCTTACATCTTTTGTTGTGAGCAAAATTTTCCCCTGTAGAATTTTAGGGTTAAGGAACTGTAATCAGATGATCAGATCATGTGTGGGTGAAGTCTGAATTGGCTTTGACATCGTCCAGATGTTCTCATGAGTTCTTGGCACTGGATGCTTACTTTGTGTCCAGAGCCCTGGTTTGGGCACACTGCTTCAATAATTGATAGGCTGTATACTGTTGTCGGTGACGGTGCAGCTGGCAGCCTCTTGACCAAGTGCAGGGAAAACTGTGGGAACTAAATGGTGCTGTTTTGTCATTTCACAGTGGATACAGCATTTTGAGAACTCATATTTGTTACAATTTCACAAAGCCTTAGTTGTCTCTTAGGTATTTATTTATGTATTCATTCATTCATTCATTCATTCATTCATTCATTTTTATAAATTAAGATAAAAATTCACACACCAAAAAATTCAATTCACGCTTTTAAAGTATACAATTCAATAGTTTTCAGTTTATCCACAAAGTTGTGCAACTATCACTGCTATCTACCCTGTTTCCTCCAAAATAAGACCTAGCCGGACAATCAGCTCTAATGCGTTTTTTGGAACAAAAATTAATGTAAGATCTGGTATTATATATTATATTGTATTGTATTATATTATATTACATTACATTACATTATATTATAGACCCGGTCTTATATTATAGTGAAATAAGACCGGGTCTTATATTAATTTTTGCTCCAAAAGACAAATTAGAGCTGTTTGTCCAGCTAGGCCTTATTTTCGGGGAAACACAGTAATTCCAGAATATTTAAATAACCCCAATAAGAAACCCACATATATTGGCATTCACTCCCCATTACCCCACCTCCAAACTCCTGGCAACCATTTATCTACTTTCTGTCTGTATGGATTTCCCTATTCTGGACATTTCTTATAAATAGAATTATACAATATTCCTTTTGTGTATGGATTCTTTCACTTACGATGATGTTTTCAAGGCTCATCCATGTTGTAACATGTATCCGTACTACATTCTTTTTTAAGACTGAATAATATTTGATTACATGTATTATCACATTTTTTTATCCATTCATTAATTGATAGACATTTGGCATGTTTCCGATTTTTAGCTGTTATGAATGTGAACACTCATGTACAAGTTTTAAATGAACTTATATTTTCAATTGGGTATACATCCAGGAGTATACATAAAAGAGTGGAATTATTGGTCATATGGTAACTCCATATCTAACTTTTTGAAGAACTACCAAACTATTTTCCAAAACAGTTGCACCATTTTACATTCCTACCAGTAATGTATGAGTTCCAATTTCTTCACGTCTTTGTTAACACTTGTTATTGTCTGTCTTTTTTATTGTAATCATTCTAGTAAGTGGGAAGTGGCATTTCATTATGGCTTTGATTTACATTTCCTTAAGGACTAATGATGTTAAGCATCTTTTCATGTACCTGTTGGCCATTTGTATATCTTCTTTGAAGAAATGTATATTCATATTTTTTATACATTTTAATTTTATACATTTAATTATTTGTCTTTTTATTGTTAAGTTGTAGGAATTATTTAAATATCCTAAATAGATAGATATATTCTAGATACCTTACCAAAAATATAACTTGTAACTATTTTTTCCTAGTCTGTGTATTTTCTTTTCACTTTCTTGATTGTTCTTTGAAACACAAAAGTTCAAATTTTTGTTTAAGTTCAATTTATCTGTAGTTCTTTTTGTTGCTTGTGTCATTCATTTATTTTTATCAACTTTTTTGAGTCCCTACACTGATCCAAAATACAAAGATGAGTTAAGATACTATTGCTGCCCTCAAGTAAATCAAATTCTTACATGAAGAAAAAAGAGATGTAAACAGATATATTGAGGAGTCTCATTCTCTGTGTAGACTCATCATCCGCTTCAGTCAGTTGTCAACCATAAAGAAAAAGGCAACCAGGTATTTGGTCAGCAAACAGGATTTATATGGGAAAAGGGAAAGGATTGCAATCTGGATCATGCAGCATGGTGAACCACGTGCAGGTCCCTGAGACAAAGAAGAAGGAAGTCCGTAATAGAGGGGAAGAAAAAGTTAAGAGGAGGGACTGTTATAACCATAGTGCTCTGTTACAACACAGAGCTCTTCCTGCAGGGCTTTTGTGAGTGACATAGGGTGTGAGAGCTCCTCCTCCTACAGGCCCTCCCAATCTTTATCTTGGTTAAGGTCTCCGTCATAAATTTTGACACAGGTCTTTGCTCAAATGTCACCTCCTCAAAGAAACCTTTACTGACTAGCTGATTTAAAGAGCATTTTCTGTTCCTGACTCCTCACCCTATCTTTATGGCCTCTTGTCATTTCCTGACTTTATTTCTCTCCCACTAGAATGTAAGTTCTACAGAGAGAAAATTTGTGTGTCTTCACTGCTGAATCCCCAGTATATAGTAGATGCCCAATAAATATTGGTAAAAAGATTTGACTATCATAGATATAGAGAGGGCTCAATTTCACTGAGAAAAAGGATCAAGAAAATCCTCTAAAAAATGAGGAGGCTTGAGCAGACTCTTAAAAGATAAGCTGATGATAAGGATGTGGTAATAAAAAAAAAAAAAAAAAAAAAAAAAGCAAACAGAGAATTCAAGCAGAGGGGATGCATGGATAAAGTTCCACAGACATTTGACTAGGACATAGAGATTGACTGAAGAGCTCTCTTAGTTGCCAGCATCATTCTCAAGGGTACTTTAGGGAAGGGAAATGAGAGAAAGACCCCTGGACAGGGTCATCAGGAGTTTTGGAGTCTGATCCTTACTTTGTCACCCCTCCCAAAAGAATGTCCAAATAGCCAATAAGTGTGAACAAAGATCATGCTTCTTTTTTGCATGATCTTTTACTTGTTATTGGTCCTGGGCAAGACCCTGTAACCTCCATGCCTTAGGTTAATCTGTAAAACAAGATGGCTGATCTTTAACTAAGAGTCTAGAATTCCATTTCAGAAAAGAGATTAACTTTTAATATCCTTACAGTGAAGGATTGTTTCTTTCCTTTTTCTTCTTTTTTTTGTAGACGAAATATAACTTACATGGAGTCATGATCATAAGTGTACAACTCAATAAATTTTTACATATGCATACACCTTTGTAATAACCATTCAAATCTAAGCATAGAATATTTCCTTCACTCTGGAATTCCCTCCTGCCTCTTCCCAATCAATAGGTCCCCAGAGGTAAACCACTATTTTGACTTCTATAAACATAGATTAATTTTGTCTGCTCTTGAACTTCATTTAAATAGACGCTTATAGTGCATACTGTGTCTAGATCATTTTTCCCCCACAACAAAATATCTGTGAGATTGATTCATCCATGTTGTTGCATGTATAGGTAGGCCTTGTCTTACCGCTGTGTAGTATTCCATTACAATGACTATTCCACAAATCCTGTATCCATTCTCCTGTTGAAGAACTTTTGGGTTGTTTAGAATTTTTAGCTCTTATGAGTAAAGCTGCCATGAACTTTCTTGTGCCCATCTTTAGTAGACATATTCATGCATTTTTTTCCCTTGAAGTGGAATTGTTGATTCATAGGGTACACATATGTTTAGCTTTGTACATGTGTTCTGTCAAATATTTTCCAAAGTGGTTCTGCCAATTTAGTACATTCCTGTAAGTAATGTATGAGAGTTCCAATTGTTCCATATCCTTTCCAAAAGTGATTATTGTCAGTCTTATTAATTTTAGCCATTCTGGAGTATGTGTGGTGGTTTCCCATTGTGGTTTTGATTTGTAATTCCCTGATGCATCCTATAATGATCTTTTCTAATGCTTATTGGCTGTTTGGACATTCGTTTGGGAAGGGTGAAGGAAATGCCTCTTTAAGTATTTGTCACACTTTAAATTGGGATGTTTGGTTTTTTTTTATTATTATAGATTTATAGAAGTTCTTTATTCTGGATGTGGGTCTTTGTCATACATATATTAATTTGTATTAATTATATATAACTGTACATATATATTATGATGCATGTATATATATAATTATATATATAGATATAACATATATTTGTTACATATTTGTATATTGCAAATATTATGAATAGTAGTTATTAATTTAAATAAAGTCCAATTTATAATTTCACTTTTTAATCATTGGTGCTTTTCATGTCCTGTTTGAAAAATCTTTGACTATCTCAAGTTTATAAAGATATTCCTCCTGTGTTTCTTCTAAAACTTTGATTTAGTTTTTACATTTTGGTTTATGATCCATCTTGAATTAATTTTAGCATATACTGTGAGGTAGAGGTCCATGTTCACTTTATTCCTGTATGGATATCCAGTTTCTCCAGCACCATTTATTCAAATGACCATTCTTTCTTCACTGAATTGCAATTTTGCCTTTGTTGTTAATCAAGTTACTGTACATGTATGGGTTTATTTCTGATCTCTATTCTGTTCCATTGGTCTATTTGTCTATCCTTGTACTAAACCATCATGTCTTATAAATCTTATAGTGTAAGTCTTCCCACATTTTCTTCTTCAAATTGTCTGGTCTTCTCTAGATTTTTTGCATTTTCATATACATTTTAGTATCAATGTGTAAATTTACATACATGTATATGTGCGTACACACACACAAACTGATAGGATTGTGGCTGTGATTGCACTGAATCTATAGATCAATTTAGGGGAGAACTGACATCTTAATCTTGGGCTGTCCAAACCATAAACTTGGAATAATATCTCTCCATTTATTTGTCTTCTTTAATTTTTCTTCTCAATGTTTTGTAGTTTTTAGCA
The DNA here is from genome assembly GCF_057876585.1 of Rhinolophus sinicus. Taxonomy (NCBI): domain Eukaryota; kingdom Metazoa; phylum Chordata; class Mammalia; order Chiroptera; family Rhinolophidae; genus Rhinolophus; species Rhinolophus sinicus. Next base: position 182,439,837 of record NC_142517.1, on the reverse strand, counting down.
ATTAGAAAATGAAATAAAAATTTACAATACCATCAGAAAATCCAATACCTGTGGCTTATTATATGAGTCACCTCAGCAGACACTGCTTTCCCAATACATCTCTGTTTTGGGATGATTTGTGGACCTCATCTATCAATGCATCATGTATAAACATGTTAATTTTTGATTATGTTATTGTTAAACATTAAATCTGATTCATATTTATTTAACTTTCTTCAGGGGTATTGACACCATATGTAAATCTAGTTGAAAACAGATTTTTAGAAAAACTCAAAGAGGGTAAGACATAATGGAATAGTTGCTTTGTTTATGATATTTTTTCTACTAGGAATTTTAAGCTCTTGGATTCTGAGCCTTGTTACTCTTCCACATAGTAACTTTAATATCAACAAACTTCTGGGTTATTGTTACTTATTATTATTTATTTGTTACTTATTATAATGTGTTTTTTTAAAATAAATACTATTTTTCAAAGCACTCTTATTATCTCACTCAATACTTTTTAAAAAATTCTGTGACTATCATAGGGAAAATAGTATCTCTGTTTCACAGAAGATGACACTGAGAGGTTAAATACTTGTCACACTCATCTAGCTGATTAGTGAAATAGCTAAAACTCATCGCCAGTTCTGGTGGCAGTAGTGTTATCACTGTTTCTAGCAACATTATCTTTTTGTTGTTCCTAAAATAGAGCAGAGAGTAGAAGGATAATTGCTTCAATACCATGCTTCAGTTTTAAATCCATAGTCTAATTTAGTACCGACTACACAAGTACAGAAAATTAGATCTTGAAAGGAAACTATGCCATTTTAAAGGAGTCCAATTTCTTCCTATTGGTTACATTAATGAGATAAAACTACTTTGAAACTACTTTACGATGCTGTGAAAGTAAAATAACTTCGAAATTCCATTTTATACTTACTTAAAAGTGAAACAAAAATCCAGCACTGACAAAGTCCTAGTGAAATTGGTACATTCACACCCAGCTACCCAGCATAGTGCATGCCTACTATCTTCACAGAATGTGGTTTGGCAATAAGAACCCAAAGAGCCATAAAAGCATTCATATCTTTTAGTCCAGTTATCCCATCCCAGAGAACTTATCCTGAAGACACGATTCTGTTAATATGGATTTTTAACAGCCAAAACTGAGTTCTTTATTAAAATATTATAACTAAGTGCAGTTGTTAGACATTGACAAATGTGTATTCAGATTCAACAACAATAAATATACAGGTTCAAGTCCAGACTTCACAAATGATCTGTCCTATGTACTAGATACTGGGTTCACTCAAGCTCACAACTGAGCGCGATGGGGCTTCACTCTCAGGCTGAAGCTTTCCACACATGCACACAGGACGGGGCCTTGGGAAGTGATTACAGCTTCCTGGGGCTGGAGCACTGCGGTTGGACATGCTGCTCCTCCCCTTCGCAGGTCAAAATATTTAATTTCCTGCCCCCTCTATTCTACAGCCCTCTTTACTCAAATGATCAGTGGCTCTTGTATACTGTTTATTTTTCCCTCTCGTGCTTTCCAGTCAGACCCCCAGGGTCCCAGCCTGCAACAAGAGAGGAAAAACCTTGATATTTGGGCCAGAGCCTGTTGAGAACCCCACTAACTAAAGACCTTGTAGAGCTGACTGTGAACTTTCAGCACCGCAGGGAAAAAAGGGAGAAAGAATTATTTCAAAGCCCTTTCCTATTACAGACTTGGCTTGAGTTGTAGAAATGCCTTACAGAAAAGAAAATGGCATTAAAGGGTAAGTTAGAAAAAACAGAGCTGATTCAAGTTTCAGATAAGTTCCTGTATCGGATTAGGGTAGCCATAGTAGTATTTTCCCCCTGGACCTAAAAAGTGAGTGCGCTTACATGTCTTTAAGTAAATACTTAGATTGCCTTAACTTCTCAGGACTGGGCAAATGAGTGCGAACTGCTTGGGAAGGGACCATCCGTGGCTTTTAGAGTCTTTATTACTTATATGCGTTTTTCATGATGCTTCAGTCTCAAAGCTATGTTGTAGCTTTCACTTCCACAGTCTGCTTATATTTCTCTGTTGTCTGCCTCCCTTTTTCAATCCCACTCTTGGAATTTAGTCTTACTGGGAGGATTAAGGAAAGAAAAACATAACTCTATGCTGAGCTCATTTTACCATATGTCACATTATAGCTAGAAGCCAGAGAGCTTTTGAAAGACTCAACCTGAATTCTGTCGTGCTACAGAATAAGTCAGAAGGAGCCAGAGGTGAGAGACCCAAACACCACAGGTTCTAAGCCTTAATCAATCATATTTTTACTCTCTAGAGTAACCGGTTTATTTCACTCCGATCTAAGCTGACTCTCAGGGGACACAATTGTTCCATATACTCTAAGAGAAGCCCATTGTTTCCCAAGGGCTTAATAACCACATTGTGGCAAAAGGCCTTTCAAAGTATTACATGACCCTTCTTAAAGCATTGGCTCCATTTCTGAGGGAATGAAAGGGATATGAAAAAAGATTTTTTTCTCAAGGAACAAGGCCTGAAAGAAGTGGATAGCTTTCTTTGTGTCTTTGTGTCTTACTCCTTTATGTAGGCATAGAATGTTCTTGGTATATCCTAAGCCCCACTATATATTGTTTGTAGTTTGTGGATAATCGGTGAGGAAAAAAGACAGCTTTAAGTAATTGTTCTGCGTCAAGTAGGGGAAGCAAAAGGAGGGAGAAGAATCCAGCACTTTGGAACCTGTCTTATTTACTACGGACTTACGAGGCAATATGATTGTGCTGTTTGCTTTGGGAACCAAGAAAAATCTAGAAGCCTGACATGAGATACATTTAGATTAGGGGTGTCCAAACTGCGGCCCACGGGGCAACTGCGGCCCGCGATCCATTGTTAATCGGCCCACAGCAAATTCCAAAAATATATTTACTTTACTTAAATAAACCAGGTGAGGCAATACGTACTTCACCTCGAGTGAGTGGCCCAGCTGTTTGTGTATTTTATGTATTTTACCGCATATGGCCCTTGGTGAAAACCGTTGAAAAAAGTTTGGACACCCCTGATTTAGATGGAAATTTGTACTAGCACTCTTTTTCATTGTTATGGCTTACGTGTCCACAGAGTGCTGAGCATGGAAAAGAATATATAAAGCATGTCATGTCTCTCCTCAAATACACAGAGAAAGGCAGTTTGGCAGAGGGTGGTACATGTACGCAGTTCGTATAAAATATACCCTCAAAGTGGTCGTTCTAGGACGTGGTATGCGTGTAGGGGAGGGTTACATGCGTGTATGAGTTTGTGGAGGTGGGAAATGAGGGAACAAGGGTTGGGGACAGCACAGACTCTGGGTATCATGTCTAAAACCATCCACCCCTTTTGACTGACCCTCTGAGAACCCATCAAGGATAGAATTTAGGAAGACGAAGAACACGGAAAAGAAGAGTAAGAGAATGCAGGAGCTGAAAAGAATATTAAAGAGTATCCCCCAGATATTGCAAACTGATGACTCACTGACAGAATTAGACCTGTATTTGGTTTGCCAGGCTTGGGGTGTTTAACAAATTTAGAATTTGAATGCCTTAAGGTTGGGAAGAACTCCAAAGTTCATGACAGTTTCCAACCTGTCCAGTCATCATACGTCATGTACATTCCTTTCCTGATCTCTGAGAGCATTTGAGTCAGTGACCCTGAAAAAGCTCCACTTTGCAATGAGGAAATCAAGGCCCACAGAAAGGGAGGGTCAGCCTTACCAAGGTCAAATAGCTAGTTGTGACAGAACCTGTGTTCCCAACTCCCAGCTCAAACAACAGCAATACTTGTCATTCAATTTGCACTAGGCAATGTACTAACAGATTTCTGTATCTGATTTTACTTAATTCTCACAACAACCTTAGGAGGTAGGTCCTAATTATTATCTCCGTTTTATGCACAAGGTAAACTGAAATTGAGAGAGGTAAAGGAAATCCATCATTCAGTGATGAAATCCGTTGGCAAAGCCTTTCACTTCTGTCTCTTCTGCTCATGTTTCCTAAACTACGTGTCTAGGAGAAGATGCCAGCAGCTTTGTTGCTGGTTTTTGGAGGATAGTTTTATAGAAGCCAGATTAAGCAAAGTAGCTCATATGAAAAACTAGGTGGAATATTTTCTCAAATTGAAAAATTCAGTAACACTGCTATCTTTGTTCAATTTGACTGCAGGAGCCACAAAATACCCCCAATCTACCTGATATTTAAGTAGGTTATAAACTTAAATGGATACACTTACTGAAACTTAGAAAAATGATCCTTTTAATCTGTTATTGTAGCCCCTGCTCTGATTTTGATTGCAATTAAGAATTCTAGTTTGATTTTGACCTCTTGAAAAGACTGAGGACATTTGCTTGACTACTGGGTTTGTCATATTCTTATTTCTTTTTCTTTGGTGACAGCACAAACTGGTTATAGATTTCCGATAGGAAAGTGATGCAATAACTTCTGGAGTGTTTTTAAATAGGGCTTTGTTGAATTTGTAATCAAATAATGTATAAATGGTCTCACTTTATGCAAGATGGGTCCTAAGAGGTTGTGATTACATCTTTTCTAGGGAGGCACTGAATTCAATTTCACAATGGAGTATGACAGCTATGAGAAAGATTGTATGTGATCAGTGACATTTTTGTAAACCAAAGAATCATTTTGAAACACAAATCATCATCTACCAACACATTTATTTTACCAGTTACAATTTTAGCACAGTATATTTCTTAAAAATCAAACACAAAAACAAAAACAAAAATTTAAACATTAAAATTTTTCCGAGATGATGTTATAATATACAAAAACTTATCCCAAGTTTTGACATTAGTGTACGATACCTGTAAGCAACTGAAGCAGTGAGAGAAACGTACACTTGGGATTGGTTTCCCTGGCCTGATAGATAATAGCAAAGAAGTATTGATTTTCACTTGTCCATTCCTTTTTCATCCTTTGCTACATGCTTCAAAGGGGTCAGCTCTGAGCCGTTTAGTCTTTCACACCAAAAATTAGATCTTTGAAACACAGGAGAATCTCTCCTCCTTCCTCTGGGATAAAACAATGAAGGGCTAAAACCTTTGGCAAGCCTTTGTTTCTTCATTGCTTTGTGAAATGGAGAATGTGTGAAGTTCACATCAGAGAGAGCAAGCTCTACTGAGATATTTAGACTCAACTCAAAAGTTGGGGGGGGGCAGATCAGAATTTGGAATGAATTCCATCTTTTTGTTATTTAGTGCTTTATTATGTGGATTAACTTAACTTGCTCTCACAGCATCTCTGGGCCTTTAGTGTCTCTTATGAATGTACAGTGCCACTTAAACTTGGGGTGTGAGACATAGATCCTTCACTCTGGTGATATGTGGGGTTACTAGGACAGCACACTGAAGTAGATTCAGGATGGGGGGCCCACATTCTAGTCCAAACCGTGTGACTCTGGACCTTCGCATCTATTGGACTGCTTTTCCATGAATACAACAATACCTTCTCTACCCACATCTGGAGGCTGTTTGAAGCATAAAATGAGAAAACTACGAAAGAGCTTTTAACAATACAGTAGAAAAAGTAGGCAAATGTGATTAAGTGGCATGGGACCTCATGGTCTGTCTGTCTTCGATGCCAGAGAACCAAGTCAAAAGAAGGCTGAGAATTTCTTTCTGGCAACAGTCCCCAGTGCCCCATGACCCTGAGGCAGAGTGAGGGGACACTGGAACACAGCAACGGGGTCCCCAGGATAAGTGGATGAAACCCACGAGGCACACATGGTGTGAAGGGACTGTCTCCACCTGTCATGCTTCCTCCTCTGTCCATGGCTATAGTCTCTGAGGAGAAAGACCCCACTTAATATTCAGGTTAAAGGATGAGAGAATGAATTGTTCTTCAGGTGGATGCAACCATTCTTCCCGAACATCTTTTGGCCAAAGCCCTCTTGCCATAGCCCCAAATATGATCAAGACTACCAAGTGTACCTGTCTCTCTCTCTGTCTCTCTCTGTCTCTCTGTCTCTGTCTCTGTCTCTGTCTCTCTCTCTCTCTCTCTCTCTCTCTCTCTCTCTCTCTCTCTGTCTCTCTCTCTCTGTCTCTCCCTCCCTCGTTTTCTTTCCCTCTTCCTCTGCCTCTTTCTTTGTCATAGTTTATTCGAATGTTTTTTATTTATGATTTTCATTGTGCAACATAACCTGCATTGAGAAAAGTGCATAACATATACGTCCAGTTTAACAAATAATTCTGTAGAAAACACTCCACGTAAACCAGCTAAGTGGATACTGCCACAGCCCCTAGAAACTCCCAGTCAGTCCTTTCCAAATCCCAGACCGCTTTCCTCCCCTAGAGGTCACCTTACCTGACCTTTTTGATAATTTTCTTTTTAAAAATAGATTTACCACTTATATTATGCATCCTTAAAGAGTAAAGTTGAGTTTCCCTTGTCTTTCAACTTTCTATAAGTGGAATAATACTGTCCACATTTTTGTGTCTTTTCCCCCCTCAGTATTAAGTTTGTGATCTGCAGTCGTATTATTCCTATTATTGTACATTTTTATAGACGGTTTATTCTGTTGTTGAATAGTATTCCATCGTATGACTCTACCCCAATTTACTTATCTATTTTACTATTACAGGACATATTTTTGTTTCCAGGTATTACAAACAATGTTGTGGTAAATGGATTAGAATTGCTGGATCATAGGTGATTTCAAAACTGTTTTGCAAAGTGGGTGTACCAGTGTATTTCCTCATCACACAAAACATATAAGAGATTCAATTGCTCAACTTTCTTGACAACGCCTGGTATTGTCAAACTTTAAAACTTTTGCTAACGTGTTGATATAAAATCACAATGATATTTCATTGTGGTCTTAATTTGCTTTTGCTGGTTCTTAATATGTTTTATTAGCTAGCAATAATCCCAAACCTCTTCAGCCTCATCACTCTCTGGTCCTCAACCCCAAGGCTCCAGCCCTTATCTGCATGCTTTCTTTAACCCCTGGGCCTTTGCACAAACTGCTCCCTGTCTCTGACTCCTTCCTGTCTGGTTTACTCCCCTCTCGATTAGGTCTTCTCTTGGACATCATGTGTCTGGTCTTTCAAAGCCCCTTTCAGGTGCCCTCACAGCTCCTACTGATTGACCCACATAACAATGTGTTACAATTGCTGGTTTAATTCCCCCATACTAGGCTGTGAGCTCTCTGGGACCAGGGCCCATGCCTCATTCTTCATTTATCTCCAACTCTTAGATAGGACCTCGCTCAGAGAGGATGTTGAATGTCACAAGTTAAGTGAGCCATATAATCCTCAAGTGTTTAAATTCTCAGTGGAACTGTAGTTGAGTTTCAACTGAAATGAAAATGTACTGTAAAGTACTGAATCAAACAACCTAAACCCTACAAACAAAATGTATTTCTTTATCACTTTATAGCCCCACTGAAATATTGGTGACTTCAGCTCCATTCATACTGAGCTTTGTGCTGGAAGGGAACATAGAGATCACGTGCTCTACATGTGTCATTTTACAATTAAGGAACTACAGCCCAGGGAAGTTGACATGAGCATAGCCACACAGCTAGATAAAGCTGAGATTACCATCTTTCTCTCCCAAGTACTTCTCAGAAGTGGTTTGTTATCAACTAGGGGGAAAAAGTAATTTTCATCTGGAAGAACACAGTGTACTTGCAAAGGAATTCAGTGAGTATTGCAAACTTTTTATAGCTGGGTGTGGACACTGCTGGTAAGCAATATGAAAATAAGAGCCATAAATTGCAAGGCTCTGAATCCTCCAGAGTACCTGGTTCCATGTAGAACAGATACTGGTTGTTCTGAAAGCATCTGTTGGAAGTGCTGGGCTGGGAGATGTGGGCCAGGCTCTGACAGCTCCTGGAAGTGGCTCCTGAGTCACTTGACCATCAAAGTGTCCTGTCCATCTCTGGAGTTCACTGCTGCCACTTCTGGCTGCCAGGGTGAAGATGGTGGCCCTGGAGAGGGTCCGCCCTGAGCTCCCCTAGCTAAAGTGGCCCCTGAGCTTGGGCTTCCTGGTATCACTCTACCTTGCAGGTGGCCTCACTGGTCACTCTCTACACACACACACACACACACACACACACACACACACACACACACAGTTGTGATGACACAAAAGGAAAACCATGTCAGCCAGACACTGGCGTCAGGTATAGACGACTCAGAATGCTCCCTGTCAGCTTCTATGATATGTTCACCCTTGCCACACAATTAGGGAGATGTCACCCAAAAAGAAGTTTTCTAAATTATTTAACTGACCAACTTGAGCACAGCTGAGCTCCTCAAATGTGTTCTTTTATGGTCTTATTGAAAATCACACTGTTTCCAAACAAATATTGTCCAGCCAGCTGAACCCCAGGGACAATGACTGAACAGGAATCTTATGGGGAAGCAGACCCAGAAAATGCCAGGGGCTCTTTAGTTGTAGTAGAATATTACGCAGCGAGTGCATTTAAACTGTGCAGTGATCAAGATGTGGCTCTGGTTACCTGCTGGTACTTGGACATAGATGGACTATTCTGCTAAGTCCTCCAGCTGAGGGCCGCCTACTTGACTTTTTGAGTTCCTTGATTTAGAATGTTTTCAGATGAAGTGTTTTCCCTTCCAGTCTCTTTCTCTGTCCTGCATTAAACAAGGAAAGAAGCCACAACCCAAAAACAATGCAATGAGTGATACTTTTTGCCCCCAGGGTATCAAAAAATTGGTGTAGATAATTTTTTTTTTTTAAACGAACACCATTATAGTAAGTTTCATTTTTTGATTCAAGGCATCCTGTCCTAGGAGCTGATCAGTAAAAACTAATGAGGACCATACAAGTGTAGTAATAATATAATAGTAAATAATAATAGTAATACTTATTAAGATATATAATTGAGAATGGATACCAGAATTGTGTTAAACAAAGAATAACAATATTATTGCATCTCCTAGGTTACGTTTTGTTCAGGGCTTTGAGATTTGTATATTAAATCCAAATGATTAAGAGTTTTTTTCTCCCTTCTTTGGACACCTCTTCATGTGACTTGACAGGAACAACGCACCATAATGTCAAGGGCATGACACTCCTTGCTGATATTATCCAATGGCTTCTTTTTTTTTTTTTTTCCAAGAAAGTAAATATACGGCACAAAGACCAAAATCTCTTTTTCATTTTAAGGCACCCTTTTGATAGTACTGTTCCACTGAAATCCTTTCTCCCCTATCAACCTGACCCTCAATGCTCTCAGTATTGCTTTTCAGGGTGCATATTCCTCTGCAAGCCAGTTGGAATTTAGCCTGGAAAAAAGACATATGGGCCTGCATGAGGTTATAAAACCTGGCTTGGAAATCTACAGCTTCTTACAAAAACACTATTTTTTATAAATGTACCCTTTCAAAGAAGATGGTTACTAAGCAACCTGATTTAAATTATTATAAGAAATGAGAGCAAATTCTTCCATTAGGTCTGTTTTTACTTAGGTCAAAACGTTTTTGGTGTTTTTTTTTTGCCTGTGTTGATTTTGAATCTATTTTCCTTCTTTCTTTTTAATGTACATACACTGTGCTTGTCACTTAAACATCGGGTACTAGGTGAAGCGGGCTCTGTGGGCAAACGGAGATGAATTCTCCTCAGACCATGCCCTTGAACAGCTCAGAGCAGGGAGTGTCTTAGGGGTCTTGAGAGAGAGCAACACACTCACATTGCTGAATTGTGAGGAGGGAATTCAATATGAGTCCAAGGCTGCAGATGCACGTGAGACTCATGAAGGCTGAGGCCAGAACTTGAAGGACCGGAGAAACTGCTCTTTCCTGTTCTTGGGCTTTCTATTTCTCTCTGCTTCGTTGCTTCATCATTCACTCTTTGTGGATTGGCTTTATTTCTGATTCTGCATGAAAATGGTGGGAAAAGTTCACCCAAGTGCTCTAAATGTTTTTTTTTTCCTTATTGTAGTAATTTACTCATAGCACAAAATTATTGCTTCAATCATGTTAAGCATACAATTTGGAGTGTTATTCACAGTGTTATTCAACCATCATTATTATTTAGGTCCAGAACTTTGTCATCACCCCAAATGAGAACCCCATACCTGTTAAGCAGTCATTCCCATTTCCCTCTCTTCCCAGCCCCTGACAACCACACAGCTACTTCCCGTATCTATCGATTTGTCTGTTCTGGACATTTTATACGAAGGGAATCATACCTTTTGTATCTGGCTTCTTTCACTTAACATAATATTGCCGGGGTTCATGCTTATCATGCTTAGCTTGTGTCAGAACTTCATTCCTTTTGACAGCTGAGTAGTATCTATTGTAGGGACACACCACGTTTTGTTCATCTATCTGTTGATGGACATTTGGGTTGTTTCCACTTGTTTGGCTATGATTAACAATGTTGTTAAGAACATTCAGGGACAGGTTTTTGTCTGCACACCTATTTTTAATTCCTTCAGATATGTACCTAGGAGTGGCATTGCTGGTTCGTATTGTAACTCTACGTTTAAGTTTTTGAGGAACTACCAAAACTTTTTTCCACAACACGTGCACCATTTTACATTCCCATCAGCCATGTAGGAGAGTCCAGTGTCTCCAGATCCTTGTCAACACTTGTTATTTTCCATTTACTTATTATGGCTATCCTAGTGGGTGTGAAGTGGTAGCTCATTATGGGTTTGATTTGCATTTCCCTGATGACTAACGATGGCGAACATCGTTACATGTGCTTGTTGGCCATTTGTGTGTCTTCTCTGGAGAAATGTCTATTCAAATCCTTTGCCCATTTTTAAAAAAAAATTTATTAAAATATAGCTAACATACAATATTATATTAGTTTCAGGTGTACACCGTAGTTATTCAACATTTATATACCTAAAGAAGTGATCACCTTGATAAGTCCAGCACCCATCTGACATCGTGCCATTCTATCACAATATTATTGACTATATTCCACATGCTGTACATTATATCCCCATGACTTACTTGTTTTATACTTGGAAATTTGGACCTCTTATTCTCCTTTCCCCTACTTTTTAAATGTATCAATTACAGTTGGCATTCAATATTATTTTATTCAGGTGTACAGCATAGTTGGTAAACATTTATATAATTTAAGAAGTGGTCTCCTTGACTAGTCTAGTACCCACCTAGCACTATACATAGTTTTACCATATCGTTGACTATATTCTTTATGCTTTACTTTACATCCACATGTCTATTTTGTAACTACAAATTTGCACTTCACCTTCTTCACCCTGTCCCCAATCCACCTCCCATCTATCAGCCTGACAAATCTAGTACCCATCTGCCACCATACATACTTATTACTGACTATATTTCTTATGCTATGCCCTACATGCCCATAACTACTTTGTAACAACCAATTTATGCTTCTTAATCCCTTCCCCTTTTTTTCAGCCACACCCCTCCCATCAGGGCAGAGCAATGGAGCTCAACAGGCCAATCAGATTTAGATTTGGCCAGAGGGGTTGGGCTCTACACATAAAGATGGTGCCCCACTGCTGGCTGTAGGAAGGTGGACCCCTCACCGGGAAAATGCTGACTATCCTTTAGTCCTACCCCTGAAGCCACTCATCTAAGTTTGCCTCCGCTCCTGCATGTTTCCAAGGTTCCCCGAGTCACCGTCCCTCCGCTGGAACCCAAGGTGAGTACCTGCGAACCTGTGAATCTGTGCACAGGCCATTTAAGAGGACGTTTGGGTTTCCCAAAGCCTTCCAGCCCACCAAAATGGTTGGAATCCCCACTTTTTCACAGCCAGATGTTGTGGGGACTCCTCTTCTCAGCACCAGCACTCCGGGCTGGGGAGACTGGTGTGGGGGGCTGGGATTCCTCGCTCATCTGGGGAGAACCAAGGTGGCCACAGATGTATCTCCTGATTTGCAACCGCCACTCGCAGGTGTGGGGCCCATTCCGTGTCTCCGCCTCTCCTACCCATCTCGATGTAGCTTCTTTATATTTTCAGTATGTACTTCTGTTTGGCTAGACCTCAGATGGTTCTCCAGGTTGATTGTTCTATAATTTGGTTGTAATTTTAATGTGTTCATGGAAGAATACAAGCACAATGTTTATCTACTCCATCATCTTGGATTTCTCCTTGGCCCATTTTTAATTGGGCTGTTTGTCTTTCTGTTATTAAGTTGTAAGAGTTCCTTATAAAATATGCATTCTAGATTCTTATAAGATATATGGTTTGCAACTATTTTCTTCCATTTTGTGGGTTGTTTTTTCATTCTCTTGATACTGTCCTTTGATTCTAAGTATCTTATTAATTCAAGAACCAGCAGGAACTCATTTGTTTCTCCAGGTCCCAATCTTATTGCTGGGAAATAAAATTGACTTGGCCCCACCTGAGGCAGATGTCCACCTGTGGCCCAATCAGCCATGATCAGGAGGGTGAAATCATGTAGCATAAATAGGGCTGCTGGGTCCACCTGTGTTGGTGGTGGCAGAGCTGGCTCTGAGTCAGCATAGACACACAAATGCTTAAAGGTGAAGGCATGATGGCAAATAAGCAAGGTTCAGGGTTTTAGCAAATGATAAGGGGTTGTTCATGGTATAGGTAAGAAAAGGTGCTACAGGACTTCAAGGGAAGGACACAGGACTTCCAATGAGAGGGTCAAGGGAAAGCTTCCTGGAGGTGACATTTAACTGGACTGGATAGATAGAAAAGATTTGTTCACATTGTGTTGGAAAGAAAGGCATTGTGCAGGCAGAAAGCATAGTGAGATTCAAAGTCCTAGTGAAGAGATGCACATTTAATTGAAACTCAAATTTAAGACATATCATAATTGAACCCATGAAAGTTAGTGATATTGCAAAGAGGAAACAAAAACAAAAAATAAAGTGAGGCCAGACAAGGCGAGTCTTGGTTACGTGTGGATGGATGGATGGATATGAATGAGAGATGGATTTACAGAGAAGGCCTACTTGATTAAGTTCAACTTTGGTCATGGAGTCTTTTATATGTCGTTCAGTTTATGTCTTTCCTGCTCAAGGAACTCTTCCCACATCTCTCTCTCCCCTCTAAGCCCCAGGATTCCTTTCTTTAAGATTCACTTGCAGTTGTGAATCTTAAATTACTATGCAGTTGTTGCTTTATATTGCTACGCATTCTGTCATATTGATTCTTTCATTTTTGTCTCCCCAGCTGGGCTCTTAGTCCAATGACATTTTTACTCCCTGACATAGTGTTTTGCATAGAATAAGTACTCAGTAATATTTGTTGATTTGATGTGAATACAAAATTCTAATAAAGATTGGAATAACTTTATAAGTCGCTCACGGGTATGCTTCTTTAAGCTTTTTTGTTCTATGCCATTAATTTTTTCTATATATGTCTTGCATGAAATAGTTCTTGTGTTAGGCTAGATGGGGGCATGTTATTGATAGCATAATTTTTTCAATAAGCCCATTCATTCATTATCATTAATTTCTCTCCTAAGATTATGAAGAGACTGGAGAGATATGGCAATGAGTGTCTGCATTTTCAAAAAGAAAACATTTTCAATCTGAAAGATCATTAGTGATACAACGATGAAAGTAAAACTTGAAACTTAAGATAATGTATCATTACTGCTCTGAGAAGTCTAAGATAACAAATTGGAAAATTTGTCTAAAATAATTGCAGGAGAAAGATTGTTATTACCTACTTTTGTGAGCTAAACAAAAGAAATTACTATTCTTCCTGAGGTAGATATAATTTGTGTGCATCTGGAAATTAATGATATTAGAAGATATAATTGCAAAATGTCTTAATTTTACCATGTAATTATCTTCTTTCAGCGATATAGTATATTAACATGGTAAAACTTTAATCTATGGAGTTCAAAACAGACAAAAGATTTATTAAAGTTTTTTTCCCTTATGAGAAGACGAACAATCAAAGAAAGCGAAATACACACAAAAGATGCTGATGTTACAAAGCAAAAAAGCTGAAGAAAACAGAGATCAATCATAAAATGCCAAAAACACATTACTGTTTTGCTTCAGCATTTATCTCTCTTAGTCATTTACCATTTATAGGGTTACTTGGGTTCAGTTGTTGGACCCCTCTAGAGAAGTTACAAGACAGGCGAAAGACAGGAAATAGAGACAAAAAGGATTATGCCAAGGTTTATATGTCACCTGCAGTGGTTACTCCTGACTTTAAATTCATTCAGGAATTGTGAGATATTCTGGGCCTTTGTTTCCTCTATTTTGGGGTAGATGCTAGGTAACCTTTCATAAGGTATCACCTGAATCGTACATGTTGGGGAGGCTCTTAAGTTTCCAAGATAATATTATTGAAAATGGTCATTTCAAGGTTCAGAGATAGTTACTAGAAAGAGCACTGGACAAGGAGTCAAAAGATTTAAGTACTAATTTGAACTCTGTATAAATAACCGAATGTATGGAAAATTCAGAAAACTTCACTGCTGCACTTTCTTCACCTTTGAAATGAGAGGGTTGTGTTACTTCAGGATGGCAAGTAAGTTTTATCTCAAATGCCTACCTTTTGCTTCGTGGTGGCTTCCTGGAATACTGTGTTGAGAAGGATTCTGAAGCTGTTGACTGGCTCAATAGATGACTTACGCACAATCAGCAACATTCTCCCCAAGCACAGCGAATGGAGAATGTCTGCACGTGTGCCATGTTCTTGTCAGTCCTGCAACTCTGGGGCTTGGAGGCGTGTCTGAAAAGGCTTACTTTTGACTCAGAAGTCTGCAGTTGACAAGTCTTGTATGTGACTCTGGTTTGTCACTTCCAGGTCCCCTCAGTATCTTATCTTCTTTTGTGGTTATAAGGTTGACATGTTGGCTGCTGCAGTTTGCTAGAAGCCTGTAGTTTCAGCATCTCATAGGAACATATGCTCCAGGGTGTTTTAAATGTAATTCTTCTACTCTCCTTGTTTTAGTAATTTAGTTCAACAAATTTTCTATGTGCTGGGCAGCCAGCTAAGAGGCTGTGGTTGCCATGCAGCTGTTTGGGGATCCACTTCCACAAACTGACAGCCCCTTAGCTGGAGCATTGTGTCCAGTGCTGGGAGGTGAGGGGCTCCGCAATGTTTGATAACAAGGAACAGGCTGTCAAGGTCATTCTCAGAAGAGGGCAGGGATTGAAAGACATGCAACAAGCAGTCTTGCAGAGTTCAAGGTGGAAATAGAGAGAGAGAGCTGGGCCTCTCAGGGTCTATCACTTGAAGGATAAGAAAGTACTCAGATCTTCTTTTCCCCACTGTTCCCAGCCCCAAATCTGTGTTGGATGAGCCTGCCAGCCCAACAGAACACTCTGACTTCTATCCTGAGATGGGGCTGGTCAGCACGGCTTTCAGAGTTAGAGTGACTCAGACCCTCCCAGCATGTTTTTCTCTTCTTTCCAGGATGGGCACAGCATCATTTCTTCTGTGCTGAAGCTGTCCTGGAAAGGTCCCATTGTCCTTGATCAAGGTCAGAAAGTTGCTTGTATCACGGACACCCTGGACTTCATGTCATTTTTGCACTGCCCTCTCTCTTCACATTCATGGGATCCCTAGAGCTTCCCTAAGTCCTGGGAAACTTGTCCCTTGCACTTGACCTGGTTCTTGCTGTCCTATTTGATGTGCCTGAATCATACTCACCTGCTAGCTGGAAGGAGAGGAAGGACAGGGAAGGCTGCCGCCATAGGGGGACAATGAGGTAGATCAGTCTGCATGAGGGCTAGCAGTGAAACCTCAAAGGAAGGGACAGGTTTGGGAGGCATTTTAAAAGAAGAACTGCTCTATTCTGATGAATGACAATGTATGCAAGGTGGGTGGGGTTGCAGGGAGGGTGTTGTGCTTTGTCTAGGAGTCAAGAGTGGCTGGGTGACTGAGATGATATTACAGAGAATGGGTAAAGTGAACAGGAGAGGAGAGCAGAAATGAGGGTAGAGAGTAGCTAAAAGTGACAAAGACTTGATTTATTGTTGTTTTTTTATACCAAATACACACACGGGTTATATTTTAATTGGATTGTATTAGCAACAACAACAAAAAAACTTCTTTATTTAAAAGTCAGTTGTTAGGACATCTATACATGCTTTCCCATCAGAACACTAGAAAAGGTCCCACCAAAATTCTATGTAGAATCAAAGATGGAAGGGAGCTTAGAGATTGTTGAGTAGAGTACACTAAGGCAGAAAGGATAGTAGTTTGGAGATATACTCTGAAATCAGACCACATTTACTAACTAGGTAACCTTATGACATATTTAATCTTGCTGGGCCTCATTCGCCTTATATATTAGACAGAATAGTACCAACCTTACAGGCTTGTCATGAGGATTAAATGAGATGATGCTGTACAACACGTAAAAGCTGAGTTGCTTCGTGTTCCCATCATCACATCGTGTTATGTCAAAGAAACCTTGGTCTGGCATTGAAAACTGAGGCTTTTCTGGGTCACCCCAAGAGCTAAGGGATTCGATGTATTAGTATTTCTGTAACCCTGGAAAGCCCTGGAGTCGAGATTGTGAATACCCATGTGCCACTCTTTTCTCCCCATTATATATATTTTAAAAATATATACATATATCAATATATTATAAATATAATATTTATAACATATATAATATATTATATAAATATATATTTATACTACATGAATATATATAATATATTATAAAAATGTAATATATTTATAAATATTATAAATATATTCTTTAAATATATATATTTATATTATATTTATATAGCATATATATGTGTATATATATATATATATTTATATATATATATATATATATAAATATATATATATATATAAATATATATATATATATTTATATATATATATATATATATAAATATATATATATATTTATATAGCATATATATGTGTATATATATATATATATAATATATATATATATTATATTTATATAGCATATATATGTATATATATATATATAGAGAGAGAGAGAGAGAGAGAGAGAGAGAGAGAGAGCGAGCATAGGGGCTGGCATGCAATGAATGCTCAACCAGAAGAATTATTATTTAGTCCAGTCTCTTATTTTTACATATGTAGAAACTAAGGCACAGAGAGGCAAAATGACTAGGCCAAAGGCCCCCAGCTAGATTGTGACAGAATGGCAGAAGAAACCAGGCAGCCCGAGTTCATGGTCAAGATTTCTTCCTACTATATAAACTTGCTGGTCATAAAATAACTCGGGACAGTAAGATCAACTTGCCCACTATTTGTAGGTAGATGACTGTAAGAAAACTGTTGGAGCTCCACCTGGGAATGCCAGACTGCATCCAGGCCCAGCCCAGTGACAAGGGCTTCTAGAGTTTGCAACTTTTAGAGTGTGTGGGGGTGGGGCTCCCTCAGGCAGAGGGGAGAGGTGGGGGGTTCTGGCCACATAGACAGGCAGGTGGTGCAGAGCGTGGAAGTGGTGAGAGACATACAAGATGGGGGCAGCATGTGTGCAGTGTCCTGTCTTGTGGGAGCTCAGTTTGGGCCAGGGAAGAGATTCTCAAAGATACAGCAACAAGTGGTTTGGTAGCAGAGATGGGGCAGAGGGTGAAAAGGCTGCCACTGTCATTTCTGTGGACAAGTTGTTCCTAAGTAGGGTTTTCATATGGAGGGAACTGCAATAGTGTTTTCTATGAAAAAGAACATCGTACCTCAGTTGATCCATATTGTAGCGGCATGCTGGTTACAGAATCGGGGGAGATCACATATTTAGTGAAGATTTACTATGCAACAGACATTGTCCTAAGCGCTGGACACACAGACTCCCTTCGTCCTCACAAGCTGATCAGAACAGATGCCGTCACTGAGACTCAGAAGAGTTCAGTGGCCACATCCAGAAAGACAATGAGTGACAGAGCCAAGAAGGGAGTCCAGACAGGACTCTAACTAAAGCCCCAGCTCCTCCTACTGCCCCATGCAGGTTCACAGATAACTAAGCCCCCCCTTATTTGACCCTCATTTTGAAAATCTGGAATTCATTGGTAGACTTTTCTCCCTCAGAAAGTTGGATATACTTGCCTTGTTTCTCCATTATTATCTTTGTCACAGAATCACACAGTCCTAGAGGGCAGTGGGTCTCAGTGGGAGACTGGGGGGTATAATATAAGCATTTCTATAACAGTCTAACACTTGCGATTTGCCTCCTGGAGAGATGCCACAAGTCTTTGGGAGATGGGATAGTAGGATGTGGTTTGAAAAATATTTGGGATTTTTTTCTCTTACACTTTCTCTCAAATATCAGGCACCCTCACAAGTGAAAAGCAACTCCCTCCCAACTTCACTCCCTCCCTCCCAACAAAAAGCTACCGATTTTCATTCATTCAATCAACAAATATTTATTATGCCCTTATAAGAGATGATGATAAATATCAAAAGCATTTAAAATGTATATTTCTTTTGGGCCATTATTTTATTTCTATGACTTTTTACTGGGAAATAGTCATGCGTTTGGTTATAAGGACATTCAATTGCAATGTAAATGATTTAAAAATAAAGTGAAAAATATTAATAAAATAGAATGCTAGACAATATATAGTATCATTAAATGAAAATAACCGGTTGTTCCTAATAGTATATGAACATTGCATTAAAATATGTATATTTTTTGAAATTTAATAGACTTTGTTTTTTAGAGCAGCTTTAGGCTCACAGCAAAATTGAGCAGAAAATAGGGAGATTTCTCATATACCCTTGCTTCCACATATGCACAACCTCTCCACTCTCAGCATTCTGAGCTGTAGAGGTGCTTTTGTTACAACCTATGAACCTGCATTAACACATCATATCAGCCAAAATCTATTGTGTACATTAGGGTTCACTCTTTGGTGTATGGGTTTTGAAAATATATAATGACATGTATCCACGATTGTAAAACAATATATTTTTAAAATAGAACAAAATACTTTAAAATATTAACATTTATATTTGAATAATAGAATTGCAGAAGAATATAATGCCTATCTTTCCATATTTTATTTTTTTTACTGTAGGTATACATTACTTTGTAATAAAATAGTGTTTTTCAAGAGCCTCTGTTTGAGTCTCTGTAAAAGCTAATGGGAAATCTTGCCTGGATGGTTATTGGTAGATGCAAAAAGCAAGTGAGCCCAGCTAAAGAATCAAATAAGTTAGTAATTAAATAAGTAAAAGAATGAGATTTGATTTTTTTTGTTTTTTTATAAGAGATTTTTTGAGCCAAACTGATGACCTATGCTAGGGAGCAAGATCTCAAATGCTCCCGAGAGTTGCTATTTTGAGGGGTGAAGATAGTTTGCTATTTTATCTTTTCTCTTCCAGTAAGAGGAGAAAAAAAGAGGGCTTAGAGAAAGAGAGAGAGGATGTGCAAGCACTAAATATGAAGCACTTACTAGGAAGAAAATGTGGGTAGTTTGCAAAAATTTGTGTCTTAAAGGAGAGAGTTGCCCCAGATATCTTTCAGGTATAGAAGAAGGGCAGCTAGTCTTCAACTTTTGCAAATTCTAACGCTTGCACCACTTGCACTTACCTGCATTATTTTTAATATTAGGTCATTTCCTACTTGAGAAGATGCTTTTTCATATAAGATCACACAGGCGACCCCATTAAGCAGGTCCCAACTGCTGCCCAATATTGGAACTTGACTACATTTGCCCTATTAGTCCTTTTAGCAGTAATTTTGGTACTGCAGGAATAGTTTATCACATTTACACTTATTATTTTATTAAAATGAGAGGAAATATAGGCATGAAACTGTTGATGCTAATGATAAGATTGGGACTCTCTTCTATCTAACAGAATTAAGATAAAGGTACTATTTTTAATCATAATCTATAGTTTCATTTGGAAATTCATTGGACAAGCCATTTGACTCTACATTCATAGGTAATGGAAAAGAATAAAATTAACATGTACAAACAATGGAATTAGACAAGCAAAGCAATTAATGGCATAAGAGTTAGAAAGGATAAGCTAAACCTATCCCTGTTAATAATATAATTCTCTCTCTAGAAAACTCAAAGAATCACTGGGAAAACTATTATAAACAAGGGAATTTAATAAAGTCACAAATTATAAAAACCAACATACATAGATCAATATTCTTCATATATACAAACAACAATTAGTTAAAGAGTGTAACGAAAGAGGAATCCATTTTATAATAACAAAATAAAATAAAACAAAATGAAAACTGTAAGCAGAGATAACAAGAAATCTCTCAAGCATACATGAGGAAATCAATAAAATATTCCTTAGAGACTGAAAATATAGACATAAACAAATAGAAAAATCATATTCTTGGATAGGAAGGTTCAAAATCATGAAGATATAATTTTTTCTTTAATTTATAAATTGGATGCGTTTCTTGTAGAAATACCAATTCCCTGAGTTTTTTCTTCTTTCTTTCCTGAAGCTGGGGACCAGTTGATTATAATGTACATTTGGAAGAACAAGAATAGCCAGAAAAACCTTCAGAAAGAAAAGGAGAGGGCTAGTTCTACCAAGTAAAGAAATGTATAACTTTACAATAAATTGTAATGCCTCTATGCTTAAATTGTGTAATATTGGCTCATGAGTAAATAAGCATATCAATGGACTGTTAGAAACTCCTATAATAGACTCAAGGGAATCTGGAAATTCAGTTTTAATAAAGCAACATGTAAAATCAGTGAACAAAAGATAGAATTATTTATAAGAGGAGGTGTGACAACTAAATAACTATGTTGAAAAAGGTAAAACTGGAACCATTCCTCACACTAAACCCAACATAAATTCCAAATGGATCAGAGGTGTGTTTAAACAATAAACCCATAAAAGCACTCGATGAAAACATGCATAAATTCCTTTATAACTTGAGAATGGAGAAAACTTTCCTAAGTATGACTCAAAAACCAGAATCAATAAGAAAAAGAGAACAATAAATTGGATTACATATAAATAAAAATAAATAAATGTAAAATTATTTTGCATGACAAAATAAAACTATTGTCAAATAACAAATTTTAAAATATCAGTAATTTATATCACCAAAAATGATTGACATCTAATATACAAAATCGAGGAAAAATGCCAATAGCCCTATAAAAGTGTATGGATAACACATTTTTATCTATCTTGAATAATTCGCAAAAAATGTAAATGGTCTTTCAACATAAGGAAAGATGATCAATCTCACAATATGAAAGATACAAGTTAAAAGTACACTGAAATACTAATTCTCACCTTTCATATTGCAATAATCCAAAAGATTGACAAGATATTCTGTGATGAGTTTGTGGATGACAAGGAAAGTATTTACTCTTTGAACCATCAGTTCCACTTCTAGCAAGCTATACTAAAAATACACTAGCAAAAATATAAAAGGACACACGTATAGAAACACTGTACTATTAGAAAAAGACTATAAACCACCTATATGTCCCAAAAATAAGGAACTGTTTGATAAAACCATGGTACATGCAAACAAGGAGTACTATGAAGTTACAAAAAGTCATAAGGGATGTCTCTGAATATAGTGATGGTGTGATTTTCAAAATATATTGTTACTTTAAAATACATGATA
Source organism: Rhinolophus sinicus (assembly GCF_057876585.1). Classification (NCBI taxonomy): domain Eukaryota; kingdom Metazoa; phylum Chordata; class Mammalia; order Chiroptera; family Rhinolophidae; genus Rhinolophus; species Rhinolophus sinicus. Next base: position 182,418,338 of record NC_142517.1, on the reverse strand, counting down.
AAAGTAAAATTTAGAGCAGTGTGTTCATCATGGAAACTTTCATGTGAAATATATGTGATCATATTTGATAAGTTTCATCAAATATTCAAGGAACAGAAAATTCCAATCATATATAAGATCTTTCAAAGAAAAGAAAATTAGGGAATGTTCTCTCCTCTGTGGTAGACAGAATAATGCCCCATCCCCAAAGATATCCACGTCTTAACCATTGGAACCTGTTGATATTGTGTCACAAGGCAAGAGAACTTTGCAGATATGGTTAAATTAAGGATCTCAGATAGAGAGATTATCCTGGATTATGTAGGGAAGTCCAAATAGTTATGAGTGTCCTTTTAAGTGCAAGAGGAAGGTAGGAAAGTCAGAGTGGGAGGAAATACGATGACAGAGCAGAGTTCAGAGAGATGTGCTTGCTGGCAGAAAGGGGACCATGACTCAAGGACTGCAGCTTCTAGAAGATGGAAAAGGCGGTGAAACCCATTCTCTCCTATAGCCTCTAGAGTGAGTGTGGCCCTAATGACACCTTAATCTTGGCCCAGGGAAACTCATTTTGGACTTCTGACCTCCAGAAGTGTAAGATAATAAATTTCTGTTGTTTTAAGTCACTGAGTTTATAGTAAACTGTTACAGAAGCAACAGGAAACAAACACACCCCTTATATCTCTTAAAAGATTAACATAACCTTGATACCAAAATTCAACACAGTATGAGAAAGAAAATACATAGGATCATCTCATTCTTGTATATGAGTACATATATCCTAAACAAAACATTGGCAAAACAAATCTAGCAAGTATTAAAAAAAATAAAACACTATCAAGTTGGGTTTATCTTAGGCATATGAGGACATTTTATCATTTGAAAGGTTATTAAAGTACTTCACTATCATAACAAATTGAAGTAAAGCCACAACATCATTCTAATAGGTGAAAAAATATTTTCAATAAAATACAAAATACATTTATGATTAAAAACTAAAAACTCTTGCGCTCTGATGAAATAGTTAGCACCAGATTAGCTCTTTCATTGCAAACTAGGTGAAATATGTTAATTACTGTTTTCAAATACTACAAAAGAAGCACATGATTATGGTCCCTGAGAGAAGAGAAGGAAATGAGGTGAGCCCCCTGATGACCAGGATTTCTGCCTGGAGGTGCTTTACAGATTGTGATATAGGAAGCCCATGCTCAAACACAGCATGGCAGTCATGCTGAATCAAGGAGATAGAGATTAGAGCTCAGGGCTCCTGAGGTGGCTGCAATTTGCAGACCAGAATCCCAAAGTGGTGGATGCTACACAGAAAAAAGGGACTTCGATAGATGGTTCCCTCTCTTTGGCCAAATACTAAGCTGCAGAGTAAGACTCCACAAGGCTGGGCAGAAAAGAATGACCAAGGAAGAAGGAAATACCGGTGGAGCTATGAATGAGCTGACAAAATAGTCATAATACATACATCTTACAAAGGACTTGTATCTGAAATATTTAGATAAATACAGCTCAATAATAAAAATACAAACAATCTAATTTTTAAAAAGGGGCAAAAGATCTGAACTGGCATTTCATAAGGAAGATACAGAGTGGTCAAGAAGCAAATGAAAAATGTTCAAAATCATAAATCATCGGGGAATTTCAAATGAAAACGACAATGAGATATCACTACACACCCACTAGAATGGATGATATTAAAAAGACGGACCACCCCAAATGCTGATAAGAATGTGGAACAGATACAATTCATACACGTTTCTGGCAGGAGTTTAAAATATTACAACCAATTTGGAAATCTGTCTGGAAGTTTCTCACAAAGTTAAACATAAACCTACTTTTTGACCTAGAAATTCTAGTTTAGGTATTTATCTGTCTTTTTAGCAGTGTCTTCAGCTCCCATGCCCGTGACATTCATTACCAGAACATGTTGGGAAAGAATATTTCTAATGAACATAATGGACATGGGTTATTAGGCAGAACACACAAAGAACTCCTAAACATTAATAAGAAAAGACAAGTCAAGAGCAAAATGGTAAAAACAGGCAGTGGTCGTAAAAACCTACTTAAAAGGCTCTTGTACCTAACTGATAATCAAGGAAATGCAGTTTAAAACAAGATGGAAAGAATTTTAAAAGTTAAAATACCTAATACCTAGTTTTAAAATGATACCAGGTTTTGGCAACAATATGGAAAATGGGAACTCTCCTGCTGGGGGAATTAATACAACCCCTTTGGAGCATAATTAGGCAATATGTGGTACAACTGAAGAGAAGCGTACCCTTTGATCCAGCAACTCTCCCCTTAGGCACCTGTCCTTGAGAAAAAAATGCATGTGTGCACAGGAACCACGCACAGGAATGTTCATAACAGCAATGTCTGGAATAGAAAAACATTCTGGAAACACTGATATGAAAATGGATAATTCTGTATGATCACACATGATGTCATAACCAGCAATGAAAATGAGTGAGCTAGAACTACCTGCTGCCATGTGGATGAATATTATAAATATACTATTGAGAGGGAAAAAAAAACAAATTGTAAAAGAATACATACTGTAAAATGATAGCACTATGATGATACTGAAATAATAGTATGTGTTGTTTAGGGATGGATAGATAAGTGGGTGGATGGATGCATAGATAGATAGATGGCATGAAGTAGCATAACAGAGTAATTAATAATAGCCAGACTCTAGATCCCAAGTCCTAGATTTGTATCCTAGCTTTGTAATTTCATAGCTCGGTGACTTTGGGCTAGTTACTTAACTTCTCTGTGTCACAGGTTTGTCGTTTGTTAAATAAGGATAGGTGTAGTATCCAACTCATTGGGTTGCTATGATGATAAACAATGGGTCAATATTTGTAAAGTACTTAGAACAGTGTCCATCAGAGTGTCTGTATCTATTAAATAAACATAAATGATAAACATCAAATTCCAGAGAGTGGTTTACTGGTGTAGGTGGAGAGAGGTATCATGGGGCTTTCAATTATGTTTCCTGTATCTTGTTTCTTAAGCTGGATGATGAGTACACAGATGTTTTTATTTTTTGGATGGGTCAAAAATATTTCAAAATTTAAAATTATTTTTTAAATTTGAAAAAAATTAAAACAAGTTATTTCAAATATATTGTTAAACTTGTGGGGGAAGAGACAAGTTATAATTAGAGATTGATCCTGTGATATAGTTCAGATATCCAAGAAGAGAACTTCCCTTAAAATATATAAGTCCAATTATTATAACCTTGATTTTGGTAACATTTTCTGAAAACATTTAAACCTAGGGAACAAAACACTGGCCTTGGAATCAGAAAACCTAAATTTTCTTCATGCTTCTGCTTTTGATTCATTTTGAGTCTCTGAGCTAGTCTGTCTCCAGTGAAATCCTTGTGCTTCATTTTATTTATCTTCAAACTGGATGTGTTGTCTTCTACCTTTTTCAAATGGCAGGAAGGGAACCATCTTTCCTTATCTTCAGCACAGAAGGGAGAGTTTAGAATTTCCTTCCGCACCCTCCCCCACTGCCTTTCACTAACTAGCAAAGAAGTTTATTTTATTTTAATGAAGTCTGTGAAAAATGATTCATGCTTGAAAGCAGCCTTTTCCCTTTACTTAATGACAGCTTGAGCTTCTGCGTGTAAGCTAAAATGTGGAAAAATCCCATGTGGTTTTCAGGATGTACATATGAGCATATGTGTTGGGCTTTCAAAATTTTCTTTGTTAGTGAATCTAATGTGCACATACGGAAGAGCAGTGTAGACCCTCTGAAGAGGAGAATCCCAGGAAACACTGTCTTCTAATTTCCCAATTGTTTGTTTCCCAATTGTTCAAGTTGGGGAAAACAGTGACAATAACCTTGCAAAGGTGACAACCAGTGCCCTTTGGTATGTGTGTATGTTGCATTTCTGAGAAAGCACCTGTAGTAGCTTTCTCCCTGCTGTGCCCAATTTCAGACTCCCAGATAATCATTTATTTAAAAGTAAAACAACAACAAACAAAGGAATTGCTTACCCTTTTCTATATCAATGGGAATTATTTACTGGTAACCAGGGGGTCTGGCCTTTTAGGCCTATTTGTTTGAAACGTAAAAATGGTCCTTGGCCCAACTGGTGTGCTAATGGCATCTACTCAAGCTTTTTTCTCTTATTGTAAAGGAGAAAAAAATATTTGGCTTGAAACGTTGTCTTGGCTCATCTCTTTCTCTGGTCCCTGTAGTCAGCATGGTGGGCCCCAGATGTGTCTGGAGTTGACTGACAGTCTTGAGCTTCCATCTAAAAAGAGGTCCAATAAAGCTCAGAGCTTATTTTGCCAAGCATGGCTGCTCTTTCTTTTTAAGCCCACATGCACTTGAAGGAGAATTTAATCCTTGCATTTCTGATTGTTTACACTAAAAAGTGGTGTTGCGAGAACGATTTGATGTCTGTGAGACTGTTTGAACATTATAATAAAGCTTTGTGAGAAACAGTTTCTCTCAAAACAGGAAGCATGATTTTGCCATGCATAAGTAAATATAGAATCCAACGGGCTCAGAGCTCCTAACCTGGAGATTCTGAACAAAGCCCAGGCTTAACCAATCAATATGTTGTTCACTTTATTTGTTTAAAAATGAGTATAAAGTCCTTCTACACAAATGCTATTTCTCCTCATGCAGATGATTAACACATTTCGACTTTAGAGTAAAGTTGGGTCTTTGCAGACACAGCATTACATTGGACAATTTTCAGGATTCATTCATTTTTTAAACATTCATTGAGCAACTACAAATGACTACTGGACAGTGATACCAACATGAGGAAAACTCACCTTTATATTGAAGGAGCCCATGGCCATGGTCTGATTCAGAAAACAGACTTATAAACAAATTATTATGATACAAATTGATTAAGTGTCAATGGTAGTGATGCATTACAGGTATTATGGGAGCCCCCAGAAGTTGGGCATTTGAGTCAGCTAGAATTAAGTCAGAGAAGCTTCCTGAAACTTAAGAGATGAGAAAGATTTTGTCATTCTAAGTAGGGGAAGGAAGGCACACTCCAGTCTACAAATGCCAGTGTGTGTGTGTGTGTGTGTGTGTGTGCACAAGAACAAGCCATGCACTCATGTAGGTTGTCTGTGTGCATCTGTGTTTGGGAAATTCAGGAGGAGGAAGGATAAGAAAATCAAGCAGTTCAGCATTGCTAGAAGATAAACTCTCGGGCAAATGAGCCTAAAAGGTAATTAGAAACCAGATCAAGTTGGTTAGCATGGAGAAATTTTATTCTGGGGTGATGGATAATGTTTGCTTTTCAGATTGATGACTCTGGAAGCTCTGTGGATGAGGGACTGGGGAGGGAGACACTGGAGTTACATCAGAGCTTGTCTTCAAGGTCACTTCAGTCTGGGTCCTTCTATAAATGAATTACCAAAAGTCAGTGGTGTACCCAGAAGTAAGGGGACTCCCACTGGTAATTAAACAAAATCTAAACACGCCAGGAGAAGAGGGCTGGAAGGAGATGTCGGGCCAGAAGGAACAGCTGCTCAAACCCATCCTGCCTCTTCCCTAAACTCTCACTGAGCTTACTACCTGCTCGCAGTGCCCCCGCGCACCCTGAGCCCTCATGCTCCTGCACCTTTAACATTCAGATTCAAGTGGAAAAGAATCCTTTTTTCCTATTTCCTTTCAGCACAGCTGAGACATACCTCAGTAATTTTCAGAAGGAACTTCATTTGGAAAAGCACCACCATAGAAAATACAAAGGGAGAATGAAAAAGAAAACAACAAAGAAAATATAGAAAGCTGTAAAACAATTATGTTTAGAAAATATAGATTTTGTGTCTGATGACAGCCAACATTTCTGCCAGACCCACCAACCATTTCTCAAGCTCTTTGCTATCTCATTCTCTTCCTTGCCCCATGAGATTCCAGGCTGAAGATGGGCCAACCCTGGGATTTGGGGCAGGCTTCAAGCATCTCCAGGGAGTCAACATATTCTGAAGAAACAATCTCCCCCAGATATACTTTCTGACTCCCTGTGGGAATCCTGGGGCCAGTTAAAGATCATGGGCAGAGTGAATAAGGCTCTGGTGTGAGCCTTTCCCCTACACATAGAAACACAGATCCAACATTTCAGACATGTCTCTTGTATGACCCTTCCCTCCATCCTCCTTAATTCCACTCAAATCAGACCTTTGTTTCCTCTTGTTCAAACTATTGCATTGGTCTGGTCTAAAGATGCTGTGGCATTTTCTTTTTTAAAGTTTAGCTCTAACCTGATCATCTTTCTCTCATTGTCTACCAGATTAAGTGAGAAATTTTCATCCTGGTGGTCAATGCCTACCTAGTTCCCTAGCCAAATATCCCTTAACATACAACCTGTGCTGCAGTCAAACCACAATAACTAGACATGCCATTTCTCAAATATGCCCCTGTCTTTGATCATTTGGGTCCTTCTCTTGGGAATCCCTGTATCTCCAGTTTGATGGGAAATCCAAACTCTTCTTAAAAATCCATCCCACAACCATTGACTCGGCCAACTCTTCATCTTCTTTTGCACTTATTTTATTCTGATTTGTATTGGAGTTTTAAAATGCATATCTCATTCTATTACCTCACTTTCTTCTCCAGACTAAATTATAGATTAATTGATGATAGAATAAAATACCTCACAGGTCAGTGTGGAGATCAAATAGAGACTCTATCTAAATTGTTAGCATGGGGATTGGCACATGGTAAGCACCCCAAAACGTCACCAAGATTTGAAGCATGATTTGAGAGTCAAATAGAACTAGATTTGAAACTTGATTCCACCACTGACTAGCTTGGTGACTTTGAGAATTACTGAATTTCATGGAACCTCAGTTTTCTTATCTGTAAAAGTGAAAAACCATTGCTCCTTCCACATGGTGTTGAGAGGATAAATTAGATGATACATTCTATCATAGCTATAAAAATACTACCAATCTTTTAATAAGCGTATGCTATTATCATGGGGCTGAGAATAGTGTTTTGTATACGAAAACCCTTAGGAAAGGTTTGGATTGGAAGTTTCATGCCTCAGATGCAAACACTTCCACAATACGTAAATCTGGATTCTGGGCGGAAGTTCTCCCTCCCACCTCTGTTCCCTCCTTGGGGGAGGTCGTCTTCTCTTCCTACTTCTCGTCCCAGCTCTCTGTGGCTTCATCCTGGATAGATCCCTGCTGGTCCTCGCTTTGAATGGCAGCTGGCCTGCTGTGAGGTATGCTGCTAAACAGTCCTCCTCCTACGTGTTCACTATGTTTTTTTAGGGAAGGATGAGGCGGGAGAGTATTCAATTTTTCTGACTTATTTGAGTTTCTATCATTTTGAAGACAACACCAGGGGAGCTACACTTAAGAATTTTGCATGTGAGGGTGTTTGGCATGTATCTATTTTAAATTAACTAGATATAAATGGAAGAGTGGATAATATTGCTAATACTAACAAAGGAAAGAAAAGAAAGACTGGTCACAGTGTGAATCTGAGAGGATCCATGTAACTCAACACCACCAGGAGGACTCCAGAAACTGCCCTGTCCAATTGTTTTACAGGCCGGCCCTGATTTCCAGTCCTGAATCACGGGACACACATTGCCTGTGGATATTAACCAGCCATCCAATTGACGGTCTCAGTTTCCATCTCTGTTCTGTGGTGAGAGCACGTAATGCATTGCAGGAAGCCGATCAATTATTTGCAAGTGGGATACACGATACCATCTCCAGCACTCCAACCACAGCTGAAATCCAATTCCATCAGCTGGCTTGAATTTGAAGGGGAAATGAAAGTCGCATTTTGGAAAAGTGGGATTGATTCTACATGTTACAACTGATGCTTATGCAAAAAAATGGTTATGGAGATTTCCCCCAATGATTGAGTCCTAATTATCAATCCTGAGGAGTCCCAATTGAATCCATGGGTTTAGTAATATTTTGTAAATTTTTAGTAATATTTAGTAAATTGTGATGACTCTCACAGAGCCCCAGTTTTCTCACCTGTTTGCAACAACATGGATGGACCTAGAGAACATTATGTTAAGTGAAATAGGTCAGAAAGAGAAAGACAAATACCATATGATCTCACTTATATGCGGAATCTAAAGAAAAGAATAAGTGAATGAACTAATCAGAGACAGTTTTGGAAACATGGAGGAAAAACAGAGGGTTGCTAGAGGGGCGGGGGGGGGATAAGGGGAAGGTGAGAGGTTTTGAAAAATAGTCGGTAACCACAAGATGGTCATGGGGGTTTGAAAATTAATTTGGGGAACGTACAGAGGGGTAGTGGATGGGGGGAGGGGGCTTCACACAGTGTGAGGGATATAAATGATAAACATCTAAGTTTTGCTTTGTCTTGTGCACCTGAAACTAATAAAAAAAAAAAGACTATAAAAAAAAAAGAGACATGTACCTCATGGTGTTTCAAATATTAAATTAGATAATAGATGCAAAAGTGAATTACAGCAAAACTAAAGAAGTTTAAGCCTCTCATTTGCATGGGCCCTTTCAAGACCTTGTATCTAACTTTAAAGTTGTAATTTTGCATACTTTTTCTTAGAGTGCAAAATCCTATAAGCTTGAAACTCCACAAACCTGGGTCTGCTTGTAGGTAGATGTGCAGAGTAGGTACTCAGATGGTAGAAGCAGCTGTTAGGTCAATAGGATGGGAACCTGGAAGAGGAGGTGGGAAGCTCTCTGGAGACTTGTAACTTTATTGTTTACTAAGTTCCAGGGCCTCTGGCCCTCTACTAATTGCTAGAGCCTGGAGATGGGTCTAGCAAAATATCCTGTAAAAATATGAGTTGATCATGGCTTAAATTGTTACCTCATTTATTGGGACCTGTGTCCCGACTAAGAAATGTTCCTAAGGAACTTGACCTCTCATGGTGGAATTTTTGGCAAGGTGACATGCAGGTAAGGGAGATACCGTGGGGCAGGTGCTTCTCAAATCACGTTAGGCTAGCAGCTGGCAGGGCCAGCCATAACTCTGGTTCTTCAGAGCCGTTGGCAGAGATGTGACAGACCCAGCCTGGCCCATGGTGAGGATGTATGCATTCCAACCGACAGCCTGCGTTCCAACATTTTCTTCTACAGATACACAAGGAGTCATTTTCACCCCCCACCCTCCCTTCTTCCTCTTTTTTTCCTTCCCTCCTCCCCCTTCTCCTTCTTACCCTTCTGCTTTTCTTCTTCTTCAACTTGCTCTCTTCCATTTCATCAATCAGGATACAAATTTCAATCCAAGATAAAAACGTACTTTATTTCACCCTTTTGGCTGTGATTAAGTTCTGTCCACAGCAAGGACACCGCTGTTGCCATGGGAACCAATACACAATAAAGCCACAAAGGATGACAGTGTAGAAAAGTCGAAAGAAGGCAGGTTTGCTATGGTTGTTTTTCACCTGCTATGAAGGAAATGGAATTATGGAATCCGGGGGCTGCTGAGGAATTCACAAGGTCACTAAATTATAGGCCTACCTCCAGGACAGCCAACGAAACAATTCTGGAGATAAGCAAATGTCCTTTATTTAAAGAGGGCCAGAATAGATTCCGTAATCTCCTATGAAAAGGCATTCAGCTGTTATTTTTTAAGGTTATTCAGTGGATGAGTGGAGCAATATCTGCGTACCTGAGACCGTTCCTTTGGCTGGGTCAGAACCCCAGAGAGACAGCTGTGGATGGCAAAGAGCCCTCCAGCTCTGCCAGGGCAAAAACCTTGCCTGGCTCACCTTGAACTCCCAAACTGTTGTGCTCCACCTCTGCTGTCTTTATCAAATCCCACTAAGCTCTCTATCAAAGTACCCAGGGCCCACCAAAATCAGAGCAAAGATCTCTTCCCTCCCTTCTGACAATTTTTTCTACACAAGAATGCTTATTATTCTAGGCTTCCTATAATTATTATGTGGTTTTAAGCATATAAAAATGTTATAGAAGTACTGTCGGGAGTGAATGTTCATGCTATGACTCAAGCAGAAGAAAACAGGCAGAATAATAATTCTCTAGCAGGTAACAGTGGACGTGGGAATGGAGGGAGACTTGATCAGGACTTCTTCATTCCAGTGACTCGACAGCTCTTAGCACCTGTCGGGCCTCCATGTTTGTTCACGATAAATGAAAAGGAGCCGGTTGTCAGGATGCAGTTGGGGTGATCATTCAGATGATTCAAGTAAAGGAAAACGGAAAAATATTCTGCCCTTTAAGTGCAAAGGCCTTCCTGCATTCAGCTGTTGAGTTGTGAGCACCGGATGCTAAGAGGAAAGATTTTTGTCAGGAGGATCCCGGCCTGGTTAGCAGCATTTTCCCAGATACCTCAGCTCATGATGGACTTTTGAGCCCTGGTTTTCCCGGACAAGGTTGTACCCAGCCTCACCAAGGAGCTGGCCACATATAGGGACGTAGGTGACCTGTCTCGGTTGGCCTTCTGGTTTGCCACTTGCTAGCTTTATGGTCTTGGGCAAGGGAAGCACCCCAAGTCTCAATTTAAAATGGGTGATGACATCTATTCAACTCTGAAATTAGCTGAGATGTATATAAGCCAGTATGTAAGTGTGGTGCCTGACACATGTGGTGCCAATGAAAACTGCTCAACACATGGTGGTGATAATCATGGTTCTGTCATTTTGTCCTCCTCACGACAGCCGCTGAGGAAGGGGGCTCAGCCTCCTTGCTTATAGTTCCTGTTGCTTAAACTAGAGATGAATCTCCTTAGAAACACCCCTCTGATGCATACCTGCCCCTTGTTCTTGCTATTTCAAGTTCTAGGGGGAGCAAAATGGAGCAAAGTGCAACAGGGCATCAACAAAGCCTTGGGCACAAGTCACGAATGGTGGTGGCCTGCTTTCTCCTTGTCCCTGTTCCCGCCCCTCCGATAGTGCAGAGGCTGCTTCCTGCTGCCTTCCTTTTCTTGGTGAAGGGCAGAAGACAGCTGACAGCTGGGATGGAAAGAAGCGGGTCCAAACACGCATATGCCTCCTTCCCATTTCTTCCTGTTTGAATGCTCACATGATGCCCAGAACAGAAACACTAGCCCTGAAAGCGCTGTAATTCTCAACCAATGCCAGCGAACTTCTAGATCTAGACCCCTTGTTGGGGAGAAAAAGAGACCACTATTAGTTGGTTTCCTTGTAGCCAAAACATTTCTAACAAATACGTCATCCTAACACTGGCCATCACACCTATCAGTGTGGAGTTCCCCATCACTAACCTGGCCTTTCCCTCCTCTGAGCCTGCAACCTTGGACTCTTCCCACCTTTCCAGATTCATCCTTACCACACCCCTTCCTGCATTCCAGCCACACAGAACCTGCTTCCCTGATGTGTCACATGCCTCAGGCCCAGTCCAGACTTACCACGGGCTCAAAGGCGAAGCCCTCACTCACCTTTCAAAGCTTAGTTTTAAAAGATTTGGTTAAAGAGACGTCTGTGTAGCTTCCTCAGGTCTCGCTCTGTATAGAACCCATAGTCCTCTCTGTGCTCCATCTACACTCTGCCTACGTCTATTGGCAGCTCATTGATCTGTTGAACCTATCTGCTTATTGATCTGTCTCCCACTACACTGTGAGCGACGAGGGCATGCAAACCTAGTCTTATTCTTTGTAAGTCTTGTGCTGATCACATTTTCTGGCACAGAGCAAGAACTGAATAAACGCCTGTGTTGGGTGAATTGTTAAATAATTTTTAAATCCCCAAAACCCAAACCAAGTCCATATATAGTGAACTGTGGGTGTTGACTAAGGCCAGTCCTGTGAAGATGGTAGCAGGCCATTCTCTGTGGACAGAATAAAAGTGAATGGGGAACCCGCTGCCTTACAAGGGCGGGGTCTCAGCCCCCATCTTCAGGGCCCCCAGGGGAGTACTGAGACGGCACACCAAACAACACAGGGCAATTAAAGGCCAGAACGTGCTTCCCAGTCACACAAGCCAGAGGCAGGGCTGCCCCGAGATTGTGCAGGGCCTAGGGAAATATCTATATAAACAATTTGATTATAAAAGTATTTACAAAACTCATGGGGCCACGTGAGATATAGTAATTTAGTGATGAGGATTTTGAATAATGGATGGAAAAGAGGCACATCCAATCAGATTCTTCATAGCATCCAGACACTATCTTTTCTTGTTTAAGTCTAGGTATCATCTTGCCATGTTCTTTATTGTCAAATGTGCAGGTCTGGGCTAATTTTTATGTCTCTCACCACAAGTAAGAGGTAGGGAGAAAAAGAGCCCACTGGGGAGCTCTTTACCATGACATGACTCTTCAGGGCGGGTTTGTAGTGAAACAATATACCTGGGTTGCCAAAAAAATGTACACACGTTTTAAGAGATGTTATCTATGCTCAAGCAGTAGTTCACCGTAATCAGAAGTGTCTGGACTCTTATGGCAACCACTTTGAGAACCTCTTGTAATTGCAGAAGTCAAACGTGACTTATATTCATCTTTTGTCATCAGTATATATTGAGTATTATAATTAATACAGTTTTTTCCTTTCTTAAAATGTACATACATTTTTTTGGCATCCTCTGTAAATTTTTGGCCTCTGCAGTTCCCTCACACCAACCATTTAATACTAGTCACAGAATTACTCATGATGCTGCATCAGGCATCCTGCAGCCCCTGAATACTTGCTTCAATGGCTCTTTGTTTCTGTGCTTTGTTGACGATGACCAAACACACAAGTTTTACCCAGAGTATGTAGAAAAATGTGAACAATAATTCATTTTCTGGTCATGCAAATTTTTTCCTTTTGGCATTTTATGGCATAAGCATAGTATGATATTTCTCTTGGGCTGCAATCCCCACATTTCTAGAGTGTGATCTCTTTTGTGGTTGATGCAGCCCTGTATGTCATCACCAGAGAAGGAGAGAGGCAAGAAGCCTATGGGCTGAGTGAGAAGAGCAATCCTATTCCTTCAAGGAATGCTTGTCCCCCGGTGATCCAGGACCGCTCATGGTGTTAGCAGCAAAGGTGGCCAGATCCATGGAAACCTGCCTGTGTCCTGTCATTGTGGGAAATTTCCCAGTTGGGGGTAAGGTTGTTCAAACTGATCCTACCTATTTCAGCTGAGTAGATCCAGAACATTTCTTTGCATACCTGCAGACACAGGATTTGCCTTCCAGGTAACATTCCAACAATGTATGAAAAGCATTCAGACAGAGTGATACATCATCACCAGCAGAATATGGGAGTCATTCTGACTTACCATTCGAATACAGCAACCCCCTGCTAAACATGGGGCTCCATTCCTGAAACATACTGTGACTGGAAATCTGGAGGATTAATCATATCTCCTAGAAGACAGATTTGTGGGAAAACAAGAAAATGATGCTAAATGTTTTCTTTAAACTGGAAAAACAAAACAAACACACACACACATACATTCACAAAAAATACAAGCAAAAACCCTGATTTGTTGATATGTAAAACTTTCTCCGCAGGTATGCTTATCTCGAATCTTCTTTGTCAATTGTTCAGGAAACACTGGTAGGAAAACATGTCTGTTGAGAGATAGTTTGCCCAAAGTTTTATTCTCCTAAGTGTATGTTATTTTAAAATTTCTAAACCTATCCCTATTGACTTAAAATGTAATGTGTTTTGAACTTGCCTTAGCTTTGTTTTCTTTTTGAAACACTCAGCAAATTGCCCATGTAGCCTCACCAACTGGCTTTTTCTGACAGTTGTTGAGAGTGAAGAATAGAGGTGATGCTCTTCCATCCATATGGAGTATTAAAAGGGTGAAACAAATAGTTTGTCCTCTCTGTGCACTAACTTAATCCAACAGACCTATCTACAAACTCTGAGAGTTTGTTTCCAGGATATTGAACTGAATGAGCATATTATAAAAATTTGAGGATCTTAAAATTTTAGTACAAAAAGGAATTACCTAAAAACTATGATTAGTAAAGTGTGTATGTTTCCTGACTAGGTTCACTGCTGACACATATAATGCATTTGCGAGACTTAGGAAAAGGTTCCCTTCTTCCAGTTGGAGGCGTTTCCAGATTGATGCAAAGCCCCACTGGTCCCTTCACCTGGGCACCCTCATCAGTGCACAACCACCACGACTGTACATGGCAACCCTAGTCCTAACACCTCTCTAGGAGTTGTCATGTGCAGTTAGCTGCAGCTCTCCCCTGCAACCCTCTCTCCCTCTCTGGGGGCTACCGCTTGCAGACCTCTTCGTGAATGCACCATTGTGTTTTATTCTCCCTTATATCTCTGGAGCCTGTCACAGAATAGGCACTCAACAGATAGTGGTTGGTTGAATGAGTGAATAAATTTTAAAATATTCAATGTAATTTGAAAAAAAAATTTGAAAGGGGAAAGGCTATGGAAGAAATATAGCTAACTATCCAAAACATTTTGCATCACATCCAAATATGAGAAAACCTTTTTCTTCTGGGGATGAATTACCCTACGTGACAACACACTGTTATATTAGAATGGTCAAACTTAGAAAAGAGTAAAGGTGACCTTGAAGATAGTGGCAGATAGTTAAGTGTTAATTTCTACAGGTTTGGAGCGTAGAGTTCCAGTAATCAAGGGGGCCAAGACAGGAAGTCTGCCTTGCTGATTTTCTTTTTTCATCTTGTGAGTGGTTGGTATTATGCTTTGAGAGAGTGTAATTTAGGCTTGGCAGCAATCAGTTTCAGAACACCATTAAGCTAACATTTCTAGGGAAAAGAAAGTTCTAGGGACTTGCTCTTTAGAATTCTCAAAAGTCAGTTGAAGCCTGCATATGGAACTCGAAGCAAGTCTAGTCAGTGTGCGTCTTTTCTTCCTTTTCTAATTCTATTACCCAAAATCGAGTATCCTGAGATGTTTATGACAGAAAGCACTTGCAATAGATGCTGACAAATAGGCTGTAAACAGGAGCTGGGAGAAGAGAAGTCAGATGGCCTCGAGACGCTTGCATTGCTTATTTCTATGACACCGTTGAATCTAGTAGTAGCCTGTTCCTATATGTAAAAAGGCAGTTCTAGTTTTAGTGAAGAGCCTCAAATGCTGTTCACTTCTACCAGCTAGAGTCCAGCTCAGGTCCACTCTAGCAGCACCTTGTCTCCGAGGCCAGCCCAGGACCAGAAGCTGACGTGATCACGCCTGGCCGCTTCAGCTAACAATGTCACAGAATACTCCCCTGTATACAAAACGGTGATCTGATTGAAAAGGAGTCAAGAGCCATTAAACACTTCCAGCCATTAAAACCAAAACATGCAATTCCTTCACAGATTCACCACGCCTTAACTTTCTGAAACTATAGATTCATGTTCATTCACCTCATGGATGAACACTCATTCGATGTGTTGAAATAATGACTTTACAAAAGTGTCCCTGAAATATCCAGTTTGTTTTTTTAAACCATCAGTTTATTTCTCATGAGGCAGAAGGTGCATTTCTAGTCACTTTAAACTGGATACATGTTAAACCAGGTTCCTGAAAGAATGAAATATCATTAACAAGATTTATCCAAGAGCTACCCAAATAAAAAAACAAACCAAAAAAACAAAAAAACAACAACAAAAAAAAGCGATGTGTGCAACGATCTGTTTCGCAGGAACGAGGTTGAATCAAACATCTGTTAGGCTTTCCTCCCCTCCCTCTCTCCTCCCCGATGCTTAATGACATCTGAAGCGCTTAAGCTTTGCACATTCCTTCACTAATTAAATTCCTGCAAAGCTGTCTCATGAATCAGGTGCTTTGTGGAGCAAGAACACAAACCCTGCTTTTGTGTCACTAGTGCTAGTGCCTGCCTAAGTACAGGTAAGAGCTGAACCTACCCGTGGCCAGCTCAGGACTCTTTTCAGAAAAGGTTTTAAGAGTCATGTTTTTCCCAAAGATCTTTCTTTGCTTTTTTATTACCTCTTCTGTCGAAATAAAATTGACAAAAATAAAGAAATGAAGAGTTAAGTTGCATAGGTAAAGATTTGAGAATGTGCAAGTGCTCATTTTTGAGGGGACAGGGATATTTCAATAACCCAAGGGGAGATAAAGGGAAAGGGAACCGCTTTCCCCCCAAAGAGAAGTCCTGCCTCTGATTCATTAATTCATTTCATTCTTTCATTCATTCATTCAATGAATAAATATTCATTGAGTGCCCCCTATGTGTTTCTTGCTCTACTGGGCTCTGAAGTTAAGGACAGACTCAATCCCTACCCTCACAGAGCTTCCACTCTACATCTCAGATCTTAAGAAGCTTGGTCCAAAATTGGAATGAACAGTAGGATCCTTCCATGATCAGGAGGTGATATGGTCATTGAGGAGGCAAGGGAGATATAGAAAGAGGTTTCCAGATGATGGCTACCGTGGGTGAAGGACCCTGGGGACTGGATCCACCTTAATCAAGAGTGATTGTTAAGTGCATACTGTGTACTGTAGAAATAAGCTAAAATCTACCTCTCATTTAATGTCTATTATACACAAGGCACAGTGCTAAGCACTTTATACGAATTCTCTAAATCTTCATAACAACTCTTCAAGATGGTGATTTTCCCCTCATTTTGCAGTTGGGGAAAATAATTCTTAGAGAATTTGAGTATCCCAAGTCATAGTCCAGCTAATCCTAAAGATCTTTCTGTTGTTGTTTTCGTTTTTTTTGTTTTTGTTTTTGTTTTTGTTTTTTTGCTTTCTTTTTTATCACTCTGCTTGAAGGTAAGGCTCTGGACTAGCACAGCTATGACATGACCCAAAGCAGTGTTGTGTGTGATGAGTGGAGAAAAGAGATCAGAGAAGGGGGACGCTGTCCCAGCCTTCAGGGAAGTCTGTGCAGTGGGGATTGGCTAGGAGGGAAGCGAAACAAGTTCTGGATCAGGTGGTGAGAGCAGGAATAGAACCATGAAATTATTTTAATTAGGGCAAAATCAGGTAAACAAGGATACAAAAGCACAATGAGCAGCAACTGTTTCAGACTTCCTCTACTCTCCTCAAACCCTTCCTCTTCCAGGCTCACTCTCTCCTCCTTCACAGAGAAAACCGACACCATCAATCTACCCAGAGCAGAAGGTCAAACACACACCTTTACTGGTATCCGCTCTGTACTCCTATTTCCCTCCGCTCTCCTTGCAGGTGCTCTCTCTACCTCGCTAAGACCAAAGCTCCCATTTGTGTTCTGGGGTCATGAAATAAAGGCAGTCTTCTAGAGTGGATGCACGTCTATGACTAAAGGACTAGACATATTGTTAGTCGAGGTAACTAGCCTGAAAGAAAGTAGTTGCTCTATTTCCTAACCTTCTTGTCTATAACTTCAGCCAAGCAGAACCATTTACAAGTCCCCTCGTGCTCCATGTACCTTCGTGCTCCTGTGGGTTTCCCAATGTCTTTCTCTCCGCCTAGAAAACCCATCTGCCCTTTGTCCACCTGCCGACTCCTGCTAATCCTTCAAAACTTAGCTCAGTGGCCACAATATAGGTTAGAATTTAAAAAACTCAAAATAGTAATAGTTAAGATACATGGGTTTACGTTTTTTTCATATGAAGAGAGTCCAGAGGTAGGTAGTCCAGAGTTGTATGGTGGGCACCACAATCATTAGGGACTCAGATTCTTATATTGTTCTGTTCTGCCATCCTTAGTCCTTGGTTCCTAGTTGCAAATTTACCTGATGTTACAAGAAGGCTGCTGGAGCTCCAGCTAACACATCCACAATCCAGATGGGAAGGAAGAAGGAGAGAAAGCCAAAAAAAAAAAAAAAGAAAAAAAAAGAAAAAACAACTTCTAGCTACGTGTCCTCCCTTTTAAATAGTCTTCCTGACAAACTGATCGAAGTGTGCATTTACATTTCACTGGACAGAATTTAGTCACATGATCATTAGGGAGACTGAGAAATGTACTCTTTCAATTGAGCGTATTACCACTGTGAATAAAAATCGGTACTAAGTTAGTAAAAAAGGGAGCAGATATTGGGTAAGCAACTAGCAATCTTTGCCTAAATACCACCTTCTCTTGTAAGCCTTCCTGGGTCGCTTTCTTCTTGTCCTCTCAGCTCTGAGGCAAACTTCGTCTCTTCCTGTTGCACCCCAGGCAGGCGTCTGCAGTTATACGTGTTACATCACATTGTCATCTGTTTTGCTGCTTTATCTTCCCAGTGAATGGGAACTCTGACAACAGGCACCGTTTTCATCATGTATGAATTTTCCAGCACAGGGCCTGGGAAATTAGTTCCTAAATAATTGATCGTATTGTGGCATATCTCTGAGCATCTCCTGGGTCTGGGTTTTCCACTCCCATCTTCCTTTTTTGGAACATTGGTATTTTCACAGAGAAAACACTAAAAATATCTAGAAGGTTATTCCAAAGGCTGCAGACTACCACACTGATTGGTGCCAGTTTTAGAGGAAGGAGCACATGGTTTTGAAACCAAACTTAAACGACATTAAAATGCTGATTTCAATTTCCCCTTAAATACGTAGGTCATTTATTTGGAATCTGTTACCAGATAAATGCCCAGATGTAGTGGATGACAAGGACATTCTGACCAAGCTACTACAAGTGAAAAGGGCCAGAACATGAATTTGAACCAATCTCCTTTGAAATTACACTTCCTTTTTTTTTTTTTTAACAAATGCAAATTTGGGGGGAAGAAATGAGCTGGCTGTTAAAAACAAGATGGAAACATGGTCACTTAGCTCAACTGCAGTCACAATTTAATTATACTTGGAAGTCTGGCTCTGTCTTTTTGTGGGAACAGGGAATAAAGAGAGAACATTTTAAATGAAATATTGAAGGCCAGCACACAAGGAAATCACACTAATGTGACATAAAACCTTTAGGAACTGTGGTATAAGATGCCATCTAAAACCGTTGCGTCATCAGTGACTTCCTACTCTTCCTGTCTTTTATGTCCTTTCTCTCAAGTTGATTTCCTTCTTACCATTTTCACTGTCATCAAGCTGACTCAGACCCTTAAAACAATAATTTGGATGCAGTAACAATCTCCTAACTAATACACTGTCTCCATCTCTTCACCCTCGCTTTCTTCCCTTGTCCTTCCCACCCACCCATACATTTTCCTGTTTTATATTCATCCTTAACTTCTTTTCCCTCTGTGAATGAAAGCTCCCTCAACCCACCCCCAGTGTAAGTTACATCTTACACTTCTGTCTGTCCCTTCAGGACCCAGTCCAGACCTCTGCTTGCCATATGGGCTAAATATTTGTTGACTGACGCAGGGATGATGGATCCACTGGGCACAGCAGGCACAGACATATGGCTCCCAAAACTTCTGGGGGGGGGGGGCTTGAAAATGGTTTAATTTTCATTCCTTTTAAAATCAGAATGAAAGACTGAATCTAATAATGATGACTATATACTAACAAATTCAGCCTAGATTCTATTCATCTCTATACTACCACAGGCGTAAAGTATAATTTTGAATATTTTTTTATGCAGGAGGCAAAGGTGCTTAGAACCCTCTAAAGCCATAATGAGGCCCTGGACTAATTTTTTTGGAGCCTAAGTAAATAAATGTAAAAATATGCACAAAAAACGATTTTTTTGGTGCTTATTTTTGATGTGTATTTTTCTTGAACACTCTCCATGCCTCAGATTTTTATGCTGGTCCAGTGCTGTTCACTAGTCCAGAAAGTGCGAAGGCTTCTTCCTGGATTTGATAAATCGATGTATATGGAATGTGACATGTCACTGTGTTATTTTGTTCACACAATCGCTTCTTTGATGGCTCAGTAAAAGGTGGAAGAGAGAAACTTCTCATGATATCGGTAAAATATATACCACATTCAGTCTGTGTGTTTAAAGCCATAAAGCTCCCTTTCCAGTTTCTAAAACTTTAATTTCTGTGTGTCAGAGCCAAATGGAATGTGTTTGAATCGGCTCTTGGGTAAACACAGAAACGTAATCTTTCCTCTCTTAAAGCCCAGCCTGCTTCAGACACTGCATCTGTGTGTGTAATGTTTATTTAAGCATGTAAGAATTAGGACTCCAAACTGGTCTGAAAGCACTGGTGGGTGTTTTTCTTAAAGCATCTAAGTCTAATGGTTTGAGAATTTATAATATTTAGGTAATTTATATGCAACCTGAGTTGGAAATTAAGAAAATAATAATTGTGCTTTCTTTTCTCTTTTTTTTGGGGGGAGGAGGGTTGGGGAGCATGTAAGATGTTCTCTAAAGCACTGACATTAACTTGCAATTAGGAGTTTTATTTCTTTTTACCCAAACATAATTATCTCTAACTCAAATATAATCCAGATGAGTTGACCTTTTTCTTTGCACCATAAATTATAATCAAGGCCATCATTGCTGCTTTATTCCATTAATTAATTTGTTTTTCTGTCAAAATGTCACCTGCCCCTTCCTAATATTATAACCAATTTACATAATTTTAAGCTACTTGTGCAGCTACCTAAATGGTCAGTTTGTGTCTTCATAAGCTCTCTGTGATTTACTTTTCTATCCTTTACATTTTCCTCGTTATTGTCCTAGAATTATGACATGAGAATAATTTTGAAATATCACCTGGCCTCGTCTATGCTTTTGGGTGGTGAATGCCCCACAAATATTCATGTGGAATGAAGAGATGACCTTTCTCGTTCTGAAGGTCAGAGATTCCAATTTCACAGTCCCCTCAATGGGGCCTTGTTGTCACTGCCGAGATCATCACTTCTCCCTTGAGCTCAGCCAGGAGCTTTCTGTGCTCCTCCTCACTGGTTTCCTGTGACTTTGTCCTTGGCAAACACGCACAATAACTCCTCAGCATCTTTCTAAATAAATTCTTCTTCAGCTGGAAGTCCTAGTGCAGTCATGCTTCATCTTACCTCTTCTACAGCCCAATCTCTTGTCCCATTAGACCTGTTCTCTACCTTTAAAAAATTGTTTAAGAGGCATATCCATACAACGAATATTATTCAGCCATAAAAAGTACTGATGTGCTTATGTACGTCACCACACAGATTCACCTCAAAAACATTATGCTAAGGGAAAGAAGCCACAAAATGCGCTCATTATATGAGCCTATTTATATGAACTATCCAGAACAGGCAAACCCATAGAGATAGGGGCTGGGGGCAAGGGGGAATGGGGAGTGACTGCTCAATGGGTCATGGATTTCCTTTTGGGATGATGCAACTGTTGTGGAATTAGATAGTGGTGTTGGTTGCATAACAGTGTGAATGTACTAAATGCCACAGAATTGTACACTCTAGAATGTCAAAATGGTGACTTCTATGTATATTTTATCATACATACACAAAAGGGCTTCTCTGAAGCCCTTCCATTTTTACTTGCAACCCTAGTGATAAAGATGATAAAACTCCTAGAGACCTGACTGCAGAATACAATGGAAAGATTACATCTTAGATAACTAGAGGTAGAGATCAGTGCGTTGGAGACATGACTAAGAGTAAGGCACTGAATTTCATTCATTCATCAATGACTCTTTGTCCAGCACCTACTATGTGACCCCTTTTGTGTATCACACTCCAGGGGCTGGCGATATAGTTGTGTGGACATTGCAGATATGGCCCTGGTCCTCAGGGAGCTTGGAGTCCCCCTAGTTCTTTTTATGCCTTTAGGAGAGTAAAGAGTCAGTTTATTCTATGACCTTCATTTGACAAACAAAAGGGAGGAATAATAATACTTCATCTTATTTACCCTTTATGACCCACAGATGTATTGCAAGGATTAAATGAGATAATGCGTGTGAACATAATTGTATTTTACAAAGCATTATACAAATATTAAGCATTAATATTATATTATGATAGCTTAATGTCACCTTTTATTACAGCAGTACTGCATTTTCAGTCAGTTATGAAACTGGTGAGGTTGTCTCCTTCTAACATTTATTGGTGCTGAGGGAGCAGGCTTCCAATTATAGATGTAATCTATGTCCATTGTAGAAAATTTAGCAAATCTGGAAAGGTATATTTTAATCAACTGTTATCCTCCCCTCAGATGCATCCACTGCTGGCATTATAGTATATGTCTTCAAGTGGAGATAGATTATTGCATTACGAGAAAGGATGCTGCTGGAGACAGGCCTATCGCTTACTTTTAATTATGGGGGAGACATCTCACATCTTTAAGCCTCAATTCTTCATTTGTAAAATGGAAGAACTAACAGTAGCTCCCTCCTAATTGTGAGGATTAAATGAGGTACTCAATGTACATCACTTGGCAAAGTATTAGGTTGGTGCAAAAGTAATTGTGGTTTTTGCAATTATTTTTAACCTTTTAGACTGCAATTACTTTTGCACCAACCTAATACTTAATACATTATACACAGACATGCATGCATGTATATACACATACCGGGGGTGCCAAAAAAATGTATACACATTTTAAGAGATGTTATCTGTGGCTTACTTTTTGAAGTTGAATTGGATTATGGTAACCATGTGTAGTATGACATTCGCTCAAACGATAGCATTTATCAAATGAATGCTAGCATCACCATGTGACAGGCAGGACAGTCAAAGAAAATGGCGGAAGCATGGTTGTCGTTCGAGGAGCACAAGACCATTTTGAAGTGGTATTTGAAATTCGAAAATGTTGTGGAAGTACAACAGTGGAGGTGTGAGTATGCAACAGAACCTCCAACACGCCTAACAATAGCAGGCATTCGTGATAAGTTTGAGATGCATGGTACTGGGTGTGATATGCACAAGAGATGATCTGGGAGGCCTCGCACGGCAACAAGTCCTGCGTCTTCTGCTGTGGTGTCGGAACAGTTAACACGCTCCCCACAGAAGTCTACCCAACAACGTGCACGTGAGACAGGAGTGAGCAGAACAAGCATATAACACATTCTTAAAACAGGAAAATGGAAAGTGTTTTCCTTTCTTAAAAAGTATATACATTTTTTTGGCACCCTCTATATATCTCAGACATATGTTACATACACAAATATAACATTTTTCTGTTTGCTTCTTATTAGTGAGGCAGCAATAAACACATCTATCTTAATTGGTGCCTTCGCTCATTAAGTAATTACTTAAATGAGCCTCCCAAGTGTATTATAATGGATGAAACGTCTTTGAAATAAAAATATTCAACCCCGTCAAAGACTAGAAGATCTTATAATCTGTGTATAGAAGTTTCCAAATTTATCATTCTTCTGCCTGTACTAAGGTGAAACAATTCATATTTTAACAGATGGCCTTCAGCTCCTTTTAGATGAAACTGTTTAGCAGAACTCTGAAGCATAGAAGATGACCACTTTCAAGGAGAGTATGAAAGGACAGTGAAACAAGCCACCAAACAAACCTCATAAGAAATTAATGAGAATTGGAGGGAAGGGCAGAAAGGAGGAGATGAGATAGGAAAGATGGCAGGGCAGGTAGAAAAAAGGAGAAAGGGGAACAGGCATCAAGCAGAAGTCTATTAAAGACAGTGAATGAAAATTTCCATGGGTGGGTAACCAAATGACATTCGAGAACCTAAATTCCTAATATTCTAATTGTATGCATGTGTTGCTGACATGTGTGCACCATCCTAAAATTTCAATAAAGTCTTCTGTGCTCATAAATACCTTAGGTGAACAGATTTAGGGCACATGAAGGGGTCTGAGCTCTGCATCAGGGCTGGTGTGTAGCAAAGAAAATAGCATATGAGATTTTAAAATGAGTAGAAATTTAGAGCCAGAACTAACTATGAGACTATGAGCTCCTATAGTGGGTTGAATTGTGTCTCCCCACCCCACAAATTCATGTCCACTAGAAACCTCAGAACATGACATTGTTTGGAAACAGGGTCTTTATAGATGTAATTAAGCCTCTCCAGATGAAATCATCCTGCCTTTTGGGTGGCCCTAAATCCAATGACTGGTGTCCTTATAAGCAGAAGAGAGGACAGAGAGGCCAAGAGAGAAGAAGGTGACGTGAAGATGGAGACAGAGATTGGAGTTATAAACTAAGGAATGCCTGGGGCCACCAGAAGCTAGAGAGGCAAAAAAGAATTCTTCTCTGGAGCCTTCAGAGGGAGCATGGCCCTGCTGACACCTTGATTTCCGACTTCTGCACTATAGAACTGTGAGACAATAAATTTCTGTTGTTTTAAGCCATCCAGTTTGTTGGAACTTTGTTACAACAGCCCTAGGAAACTAATACAGCTCCTGGAAACTAGCCAGAATCTTCGGGTAGGTATTAAACTTCCCATAGCACAGAGACAACCTAAGGATAACACTGAACTCATTTTCAAAGGATAGGATGACCTCGCTGTCATCTCGGTTACTTTATGCAGAGACAGAAGAAGATTCATCTTTTAAATAAAAACCTCACCATGATCTTTCTTATCATAAATCTGATCTTGACATTTTCTGATCAGATAGGTTTTTGTTGTTGTTTCCCATCACCTACAGAATATATACAGCCAACTTCTTGAGCCTCAACTTTTGGTAGTCCTATCACTCACCTCTTGCATTTTAAGCTTCACATTTATAAAGTAATATTGAACTCTGAAAATGCCATGCTTGTTTGCTCCTCCAAGTCTTTGAATGTACTGTTCTCTCTGCATTCTCTGTTGGTCAAAACTACCTGGTAAATGCCTGCTTGACCTTCCAGCCTCCTCTGGGAGGCTTCCCTCCTCCAGTCAGACTTCTATCATGTATGCTTTATAGATAGAGAGATAGGTAGATAGATAGATATAGATATAGATAGATAATAGATAGTTTGGATAGGAATATGGATGTGGATATAGATGTGGATATGAATATAGGTATAGATATGGATGTAAATACAGTTATAGACATAGATATAGATATGTAGATATCCCTTGTGTTAGATTTCAAATGGTATTTTATTATATTTTCTTGTTCCTATAACTGCTTTCTGACTTCTCAGTGAACTGCAAATTTTTGAGGTTGGGGAATGAGGGTTTTCATCCTTGTATCCCAATTCTGGCACAATGCCACAATGCTAGGTGGTTTTACATAATTATGCGTAGTGGCAAGTGAAGTAGCATTGAAGTCATAAGACCCGGCTTGAATCCAGGCATTGTCATGACTATCTGTGTGCCTGTGGCAGAAGTGGATGACAGAGTCAGTCTTCCATTTTCCCTGCTAACAAATTCCCAGCTTTGTTTACATAAGTGGCAAAGATTCTTCATTCTCAAGGAATGTTGACCAAGCCCCGAACCTGGGGGTGAAAAGTATAATTTAGCTCTGGGCAGTGAGATGTAAGAGAAAGTCTGTGAGGTTTCCAGGAGAGATCCTTCACCCTGATAAAAGGAAGGTGTCCTCTCCCTAGACGGAGTCTGTGACATGATGTAGATAATTGTTCTAGCTGACCAGCCTTCCATTGTTTCTCACTAATACTCTGAGCTATTGTCTCCTTTTTAAAAAGAACTTTCCTTCTCTTTAGCCTCAATATCATATCACATCTGGTTGTAAATTCTTTCATAATAAGGATTCTTTGGTTCAAAGCACCAGAAACCTATTCTGGTTTATTAAGCAGAAAACTGAAATTATTAAAAAGGTACCAGTAGCTCACAGAATTGAAGGGAAGGCAGAAGAACCAGAACAGGGAAGGGAACAGCTGTGAAGGTAGTTCTGGAGGATGAGATGGCTGGAACTAATCTGTAGCCCCTAATTAGAGCTTTAATTCATCACGGTCCCAACCTGGGCATGAGTCAGGCCCATCCATTTGATTTTCCTATCAGTCGACTCGAAATTGGTCTAGCCCAGCACAAGGCCATGTCATTTGGCTAGAGGAGGGCAGCACACCTTGATTGATGGTCCTACCAACGGCCCACAGAGGGAAGAAGAATAATTCACCCAAAGGATGTCCGGGTGCTGTTACCCAAAAAAGGGGGAAATAGATCCTAGGTAGCTGAATATATAAATAAATATACACCATGCAATAAATGATTTAATTTATAGATACAATTCTTTAAAATATTATCTACAATCCTGAGTATCTATTCTTTTTGCTTCTAATGATGAAGCTCTCAGAAACAAGTTGATTGTCATTCTGGCTAAGAAAAAACATTGTTGAATGAACTTCTTACAAGATGAATGGGCTTGTAAAGGGCAAACTATGATTCTCTCCACCTATGGGCCCGGAGGAGCAAAAGTCAATGTCAAAGATGCCTGGAGTCACTGCAAAGCCCTGGGCATCCTTGAGTGTTTTGCAAGAGTATGGCACACGCTAAAGCGTGGGTCAGAGAGAAAAATAGAAATATAGCAGAAAGGTAAGTACCAGGCATTTGTTTTGATATTTGCCATCTCAGGCAGGTTAGCAGAAATTAAATTTTACAGTAATTTACCTGAGGCTATAAAGGGATCATTAGTTTTTCAAGGATTCAGTACATTTTCTTAAAGTACTTTGGTTTCATTTGGAAGGGAAAAATAGCATGAGAATATTTTGATCACAGTCCTGGAGCGTGAAACCTGATTTAATACCCAAAGGTCACTGCACTGTTTTATTGTAGGGAGCATTTCACTTCGTGTTAAGAAGTACCAGGGAAAAATGAACTGCAGTCGAGGTGGCTCTATATTGCGGTTTGCTCTGTAGGCTGTCTGTCCTCTATTATATTGTTTGTACTGTACTAAAGAGTTCTGGAATGAAACTGCGTGACAGCTGTTTCCCTTGAGACATCTCTGGAAATAAGATATACATCTCATCTGGCTCTCCCAGCAAAAAGCATTTAAAATAAATAAATATCCCATCTGTTGCTATCCATCTGAGTTTTCCAATCGTTTCTGTTTCCTCTGTGTTTGTCTCACAATGTATGCTTGCATGTCAGGCGGTGAAGGTGTTATGTGGAGTGCCCCGGCTGATCTCGAACACAGTAGATTTTTCAAATCTTTTTTTGTTGGATGTTATGGCAACACATCTCTTTTGTGTACTGCTTTGAGTAAAGTTGTGAAAGCTGTTGTTTAAGGGAAGTTCCCAGTCCAGAATTCGAAGAGAAAGCTTCTGGAAAGAAATCACATTTAAGTTGGATCATAAGAGACGGGGGATTTGCTGGGGAAATTGAGTAATAGGGATGGAACATGGGAGAACTCTGCAAATAGGGGGTTCAGCTTATGCTTGGAACTGGAGGTTAGAGAGAGCATGGCCTCTTCTGCAATCTATAAAGCTCAGTGTGTGTGTGAGTGTGTGTTTATAAATGTGTATGTTAGTGTATTAGTATGTGGGTATATATGAATATGTGTGTTAGAGTACATGTGTGTGTAGGTCTGTACATGTGTATAAATGTGTGAGTATATATTTGGGGGACTGAAGTCTGGTAAAAGATGAAGCGAGAGAGATAACAACCTTACCTGGTTCCTATATGGTGATGTCTGTGGTTTTAGTTCTTTGTCCAGAGATTAATCACCCTTCCCACCCAACACCACCCCTACCCAGTGGACAAATGAGGCATTAGAACTGGCTTCAAATATCAAAAGCTTTTTCAGCCATCATTTTCTGCCCTCTTTTGTCAGCCCTTCTTTTTAAAATCAGACTTTAAAATCAGACTGCTCACTTGCTCATTTGAATCTAAAATCTTGAGCCTCCTAGCTCCTCAGAGCAGTAGTGGTGTGTCCCTTCTCTTGGTGACAGTGTGTTCCAGCCCCCTGTAGGTCTCACCCTCCTGAATTCTGCCCCTCTTTTAACTGACTCTCCTGTGGAACTGGAATAGGTTGTTTCCTACATGAGCCAATATATTGAATATTTTCATATGTAAGGTGCCTGCCCTTAATTTAGAAAGAAATGTATAGAATGATTGTATCACTTTCCAAATAATAATAATAATAATAATAATAATAATGGTAATAAATTGTCTCTGACTTATACAAAGTCCTGGATTAAATTTTTGGCAGGTCTTAGAAGCGAGACGACTTTGCACACTTGTTACAGGTACTATTACTGGTTGCCTTGTTTATGGGGGGATTTAGGGACCTTTCATTTCACACACCTTATCTGGTGTAAATACATCTGTAGTATTTTCCTGAATAAAAAAGTCAAGACTTCAAAGGATGCCTGGATGTGGTAACCACAGCCTGGCTCCATTTTATGTCCCTCTCTTTGTTTTCCCCTTTTGTTCTTCACATATTTCTAATTTATGCCATCTTGCTATTTTTTATGTATCCTTGTAAAGTCCCTTAAATCCATTCTGAGACAAGGTAGAGTATAAATTTTAAAAAATAAGTAGCGTGAAAAAACATAAAATAAATCACGTACTATATATTTAAGCGCAGCATACTGTGTTTTCAGCACTGTGAGGGATTTTAACTCATTTTATAGTGAAGAGGCTTGAGGCTGAAAAAGAAGGCATCCTGCCAGGCCTCAGGAATATCAGTCCTGTATTTCTATCACTACATCACAGGTTCTACAAGATGATTTTCTGTTAGAATTGGGAACAATGTCTACAAACATCCTAAACTAGGTACCATAGAAAGGAAAGATTTCCCTCCACTCCATTTTAATTCCTCAGGGACCTGTCAATGCTTCAGTCAACTTCAACCCCAGACAAGAAGAGGGCCAGTGACCTCCAAGGAGAGCACGACCCTCAGACCACCACTGCAGTGGGGAGCCCCCAGGCAGACAGTCCTCCTGCCCCTCCTATCAGGCAGGCTCAGAAAGACGGACAAACAGAGAGAGGAGTTTGTCTCTAAGTCTGGGAGATTAAGCAGCCCCTTCCAGGGCTGCAGGGCTGCCAGGGGCGCAGCCATTAGGAGACGGATGTCCATTTGGATTATGAATGGGGCAGCGCTTAGCGGATGAGGCTGTAATACATATAAAATAATGCTATTGTGAGACAGGCAGGCTTGAAACATTACAGGGCAATTAGGAAAGGGTTCCCCTCATTCCTATGGGTTTATACCACTGTTTCTAAACTTAAGTCCTTTTTTGTTTTTAAAGAGGAAAAAAAATTTACTCATGGACACTTGAGAATATGTTCATTGGTGATGGTTTGAAGACATTCATTTAGATTGTACTTAAGGGAAAGCCCACGTTTGCCCTTAAGGGAAGGGTATATGTGTGGGGGATATGAATATGTGTGATGTGGTGTATGCATGTGTGTGGGAGTATGTGTGTGGTTTGAGTGGTGTGTGTGTGTGTGTGTGTGTGTGTGTATACGGATGTGCACATCCCCCCATGATTGATTCACTCCCACACTGTAAGTTCCTCACTCACGGCCAGGAGCTGTGCAGTGTCCATTCCATGCATTCACAGCCCTCCATGAAGGGTGTTGCTGAGGACACACCAGCATGTGGGGACGACTGCTGCCCCCGCCCTACTTCCACCCTGATATGGGTAAGATAGGTGCTGTGAGGGGAACATTCCTGGGCAGGAGTGATAAGCAAGCAGGTGAATCCATAGCAAAGAGCAGACAAGGCTTGTCTCTTTCCTAAGTATCCTGGAAAGAATTGACCTTAAAGGAGAGAAGAAAACTGACTTTTGTGTAGCATTGGGGTACAAAACAACAGTGACTGGGCAATGGGGAGAAACAGAGGAATACATTTGACCCTTCATCCTGCCAACAGCAATGGGGGGGTGATGATGCAAATGGAGGAGCTCCCGTTTGCTCTTTCTGTTGTGTTTCTATGTTGCCACTCTTACAAAGTGTACCCAACGGCCAAGAGAAATGAACATTTTTTAAGTTTAATTTTTCTAGGTGATATAAGATAAAATTGGACATATCAACATAACATTCAATACTATAACCTGAAGACAAAGACCCTTTGAAAAATTTGCTCCTAAACAAGATTTAGAGCAGTGTACATTAATGAACATAGTTAGATGGGTGGTCTGGGCTGGGGTCTGAAATTCTGCATTTCTAATGAGCTCCCAAGTGAGGCCCAGGCTGCTGGCCCATGGACCACACACTTAGAATAGAAAGTTTTCGTATGTTTTCCAGTCTCAGTTTTGGAATAACTGTACCCTCCTAATAGATTATACAGCAGATTCAAAATACCTACCATCTTCAGAAATCTTCATTTTTTCTCTGTTGGTATATAACGTTCATTTTGTATTTGCAATTATTAATAACAAATATTAAGTATTTAGCACATGCCAGGGACTAAATATTTTCTTTAATCCTCACAAAAACCCTTTGAGTAGCTACCATTAGTATCCCCATTTTACAGATAAGGAAACTGAGGGGAACTGAGAAGGAAGGTATATTCCTTTCAATTATTTTGGTCTTTTCTAAGTGAGCTATATTTTAATCTGCATTTACAATTCAAACATGATAGATAGTCTATTGGTAATCATTTTGAAAATTAAATCCAAGACTTTCGTCCTTCCGAAACAGTCCATTAAGCTATAATTTTCTTCATTCTGGAGGCTAGGTACCAACAACTTTGCCTGATTCATCCAGATAATTGAGGGAAATTATCCAACCTCCTTGCAGCCCACACAAGTATTGAATAAGCCATGAAGTTTTTAAGTGATCATTCATCTGTTATCACTCTTTCTTGCTAGGGAAAAGAATACAAAATCAAGAAATATTTGCCAGTATTAAGCTCTTGTGTCTAATGTCTTATATGTTGAGTGAAACTAGTCCTGCCATTCTAATCACAATAATACAACCACAGATTGGTGCATGGGCTCTATCTAGAAAGGACAACCGCCTCTGAAACAGCTTGACCTAAAAGTTTGCCCAGCGGGCTGTCCCATATTGAATGGGCCAATGCATCTTTTCCTTGGGGGAATGTATGCTAATTATAAGGTAGGTCACATGGCTAGGCTAACAAATGAAGCAGAAGTTTCTTTTGGTTTGGTGTTTCTGTTTTCTTAGGTCTGGAACAAGGAGTATCTGTCTGGCTAAGAAGATAGTTATTTTCTTTGGTCCTTATCATGAATCCTCATTACTGAGGGTAATTGATGCCTAGCTCTTTCTTCCAATCTTAAAGAGTCAAACTAATATAACATACTAATAGAATTTGTTGGGTTGTTATATCCAGTGACTTGCCTACTACCATCCTCTGGATGTGAGTAAATTAGAACAACATATCTAGTTAATTAATATAGTTCTGTTTGGAATTATCTTTATGCACTTAATTTCCCCGCACCCACATTTGTGCAAGATATGTGAGAATTATTCACCTGTTAATTGCTAAATTTGGTGGAAAATGTAAGGTATTTTACAAGGTCACTTAGCCTCTCAGGGATGTAGCCAGCAAAATGTGGAAGGCACAAAAGGAACATTCACATTGTTTGTATCTAACAATTATAAATATTTTTATACATAAATGAATGTTTTTAACTGCTCGAAAATATTTTCTAGCCTTATAACTGAATTCAGAAAAGTCCTCCAATGGTTATAAAATGATAATAAACATTGCAATACATCAGCTTAATAAAGAAGATGTAAAGGAAAGACAGTTCATAAGTCTCAAGTCTATTAATTCAGCATCTATAAGCTTCTAAAAGTTTCTAATAGGGTCTCTATAGGACAAGTTATGAGTGTATTTTTATTTATTTGTTTTTGATTCCCTGAGGGAAAATGCCATCATCCCTTTGTTAGCATGAAATATAGAAGATCGTAAGGTAGCATCAAATTTGCAATAAAATGAGTGAATTATGCTAAATCATTTCAATATAGTAATATAAATCTATGTTTTATTTTCTTTAAGTACTCAGTCATGACCATCCTCCTTTGTAAGCCATGACCTTTTCTTTTTGTTCGTTCTGTATGGTATACAGGTAAACCCAACTGGAAATCATTTGTCATAGCCTGGGTAGTCCGCAAGGTCACCTAGATTCAGGCTTCATGAATAACCTAAAAGACCAGCTTTCAAGTTTCTTTACTTTAGATAGAGAAGCCACATCAACCCTGACTATGCCATGCCAATCAGAAGCTCAGGTAGGTGGTTATACATCTCTGATGAATTTTTAAAGGGGGCGGGAGGAAGGAAGGAATGTTTCCGTAAGTGAAATTTAGTAGCTAAAACATGGTATTCAGGAAAAGAAATATATATTTTTTTAAGATCTTTATAGGCAGGAAAGAAAAGAGAGAGAGAGATAACACAACTGGCTGGAGAATTACTCAGATAAAGCTAATAAATTCTTTTTAGAATCACGTTTTTTAAAAAAAGAAACCAAGAGGAAAATAGAAAGTCAAAGAAAGAAAAGCTGAGAAGGAGATAAAAATGGAAACTAGTAAAAGAGATGGAAAGGAAAATAAAAATGAAGGAAGGTTATAATAAAAAGTGGGAAGACTCCAGCTTGTCATCTTCCTCCCAAATGGCCCTGGTAGACATGAGTTCTTAGTTTGCCATCTTTGTCTGAAGCCTCTTTCTTATTGGGAAGACGTGTGTGAGGCAGCACACAATCAAATGCTGCTCAGTTTCAAGTCGGAGTGAAAAGAGTACACATGAGCATGAAAATATTCAGGGAGCAGCAGACATGACAATGCTCCTTCACTCAACTGTAGAAAACAAGGGAGTCTTGATGACCCCCCTTCGAACTAATAAATAGCAGAGCAGTGTGACAAAGCAAAAAATTTGGGGGGCAATTTAGAAGAGCCATGAAGACGGACTTATATTTGTCATTGTAGTTTGACTTTACCAAATCTAGATATGGTATTTCCACAGAGATGGACCTGTTTGCTTACAATAGTGAAATGACATTCTAAAACCTTGATGGTTTGAAGGACATTTATGTTAGCCTAGGACAGGTGATCGTCATAAAGAAAATAAGCAATCACCTTAAGCACATTACAAGTTAATGTCTGAAGTTTAGCCAAGTGACTGTCATTTATTCATTCATTCATTCAGCAAATATTTATTAAATACCTGCAATATGCCAACTGCTGTTCTAGGAAGTAGGAATTTAGTCATCAACAAGACAAACAACACCCCTGACTATGAAGCATTTGCTACACAGAAAAGCAATGAAAAGATTGATTGCCTTTTTAGTCTGATACAGAGCTAATTGATTTACTCTCATATTTACTCACAAAGTCTTTTCACTTTTCGCAGAGTTTTAAAAGAATTCTTAAATAGGGAAGAATAGTGGGTGAAGAGAAATAATCCTGGGTAGGGTTCAAAAAACAAACAAAACCAAAAAACCCTAAAACACCTGATCCTACTGGCCAACTGTAGCTAGGAGCATAAGTCCTTCCAGGCTAAACTGTATGGCTTTCAACATGGGCAGTAACAAATCAAAATTTCAAAGGACACAGGAGACCATTTGCTAGGATTATACCTAACCCTGTTATAGATGAAATTCTGTGGCTGTTTGACACACTAGTAACTAGCCCAGATTTGTATTTACAAACAGTGATGAGAAAAAATCCTTCTTGATTGGAACAAGAGAAGAGAATACACATCTTCTCTCCTTGTCTCAAAAAAAGGGGGGGGGGGGGCAAAACAAGTGTCAGGAAACAAAACCCACCTCCAGTATACTGCTGGCAAAGTTCAAGTACACCAGGAGAAAGCACACGGAGTAATGTTCCTCCCGTGTCCTCTGATGCAAAAAGCCACTGGCTGTTGTTTGAAAAGGCCCTTGGCCAAGATCTAACATTTCTCCACGAATGGCAGGAACCATAAATAATCACCTCTAGGCAATGTGAATGGTTAAGCATTGACAGAATTTGAAATAGAAAGTAGAGTACTAAAACCCTGCCCCCAGGTTGCAACCACTAATCGTGCTGTCCCTTCAGATTTTGAGGGCGGCTGCTACTGATACTAGCAACCCACCAGCAGAAAAATTATGTGCAAAGAAAAAAAATACATACTTGTTTTCACTTAAAATGGATGGCATTGGAGGAGATGCAGACTGGATAAAATGAGAAAAATAAGCAATATTCTTTTAAAACATGATGGATAATACCTTTACATAGATATGTGTTCACTCGCAAGCTAATTGCCTTCAGACTAAGCTGTCATTCTACTATTGGTTCAAGAGACAAAGAAAGATATTCGTAAATAAAAAACCATATAAGTAAGAATTTAAGCAAACAGCTTTTCCTAACAGTTATGAAAAGTCTTAAAACTTATTTCTGTATTGACCTTTATTCTCTGGGAAGATAATTCTGTAGCTAATAAAGCAGTTTTCCAAATGATTTTCTAGTAAGGTCAAGTCAAGGCTTAAACAGACTGTCTGCTAGATGGTTGGAGAGAAGTCTTAAGAGTTAATTCACTTTCAGCTAAGATTACTAATTCATTCCAGATGGTTTATATTTATACAGGTTCAGTAGCTGATTCTCACTGGCAGCATTTTTTTTTCACTTGACTTTGTACTTATTATTAAGAGGCTCTTTTAAGTTGACTTATTTACTGCTAAATTGATCCGTGAGCTAGAACTAGGAGTATAGATTTTAAGATGCAGTAGAACTGCCTTGAAATGTAAGATGGCAGCTGGTGATCAGGTGCTCTACGATGAGAGAGGGGTGAGCTGTGCACTGCCACCCTCACAGGAACAAGACATGACTGTCTCTGTCACTCAGATTATGTTTTGTCACAGTTGTACTGGCTGGTTTGCTCCACAAACACATCTCCCATTGTACAACAACTATTTACATTTGACAACGTCATGTTTATAGTAGATGTTCATATTTATTATTTATAAGTATGAATTCATGCTCACTTATTTATCTTTATCATAACTGTAACAGGGTGGGCACTAAATTATATTATTGTGTACTTGAGAAAATTTTTCCCAAACCTGAGCAGGCCCTGCAGAAATGTATGTGTCCTAAGACATTGCTCTTGCTGCTTTTTCCTTCGTGCAGTGATTACAACACAGGCTCTGAGTCACTCAAAAATTCTGTTTGTAATTAACCTTTCTAAATCTCAGTTTCATTAGCTGTAAAACGAGGATAATGATAGTTTGCCTATAGAGTTGTTCTAATAATTAAATGAGATAGTACACATAAAGTGCCTTGGATAATGCCTTGGAAAAATAAAAGCTCAATATGTTAGGTATTATTATTACAATATTTCATCAAATCGAATATATGGGTGATTGCAAGCTACACCATTGTAGAATATACCACTACAAAAGAAAAAAAAAAAAAAACTTTGCCAGTCGAACTATGATGTAATGCTTTTGCTTTTTCATTACTTAGAATTTTTATTGTACATTTATTGAGACAGTCTTTTTAGGTGGAGACAGAGGTTTTATTATATAGCACTCATATGCATGCATTAAACAGATATACGAGTGAAAAAAATTGGTTATTTCTAACCCTCTTCACATTCCAAGTCTGACTCCCTGAATCGCTTTTTGACTCATAATTGCTGATGGCTGTGTTTTTCCACATGGCATCATCCTCTAGGCATCAAGAGGACTAGAGCTGCGGTATCATCTTTTAAGTGACTGACACTCTTTCTACAAGTTATCATGCTGGTGCTTCCTGGATTTTACCAAATGATAAGAGAAGATTTTCATTCACCAGCCAGGACAGATAGTTCTTTCTCAAATGACCATTGAATCATTTGGTCACTGAAACATCAAGAATTGCCTTTGTTTTGTCCCACCATCAGAAATAGTAGTCCAGTTGGCATATGAGCAGAAATGACACCAAGAATTGGTAAATTAGAATTGATTAAATACAGAATTTTCCCCTCCCTCTCATATGACAAAGACATGTCAAAATCTATTGTCAAAATGAAATTACAAGTTAGGCACTTTCTTATGGAACATAGGAATTCATCCTAACGGTGTCCATGAAAATTCAACATTTATGTGTTATTTCTTCATTTACCAAACATTTATGTAGAGTTTATTCTATAGGCAGATAGCAGGTAAGGTGTCAGGAATGCAAAGACACTAAGTCTTAGTCACTAAGACAAAGTGATGGATGCAGGCCTCAGTCAATGAAGGAAAGCAAACCTGTAGGCAAACACTGAATGCAGTGACTGAAGCATCACAGAGACGTGTGCACAAGGTATCGTGGTGGGACAAAAGAGTCCTTGATGGATTCTGCTTGGACCTAAGATGGGAAAATGAAAATAAGTCTCCAGGCCAGCAAAAGACGAAAGGGCGTTATGGACCAAAGGGACTTTCCCCAAAGGAAAGGCTGTGTTTTCTAATTTTTTTCAATTTTGTTTTTATGTCCTCTTTGTGTTTCTTGCACTGATAGGTTGAAAGCAGCCATTTTTTTTCTTCTTCTGGGAATTACCTTTTTATAAATTTGTCTATTCTCCTCTTAGGATATATTCACTTACTGATTTATAGAAACTTTTTATATATTATGGATATTAACTCATTATAAATTATATACTTTACAAACATATTCTTCCATCCTGTCACTTATCTTTCAACTTAGTTAATAGCAACTTTTATATGCTAATAGTTTTGAATATTTCCCCAAGCAAATCTGTCAATATTTTTCTTTATGGTTTCTAGGTTTTAGGTTTATTTGTGAAGGACTTTCCGGCACTAAGATATAGTCTCAAATTTCTCATATATTTTCTTCCTAAGATTTTTTTTTTTTACACTACAGCCTAAAGCTAAAATTTATTTTTGAATAGTGCTTGAGGTTGATATAATTTTTCCCCCCAAATGTATTTTAAATTTAAACCTACTCTTAGATTTCCTGTTAGCTCTTACCAGATTGTTACTAATTTAGGAAATCACAAGCAGGCAACTTTCAATAATCCATGCCAACAAAGGAAAGTAGTGTCACAAATGAAGTAAAGCCACTCTTTTATTTCAAGTGTTAGAAATTTGTATCAAAATAACTGTGGTAAAACAAGACATTTTTTGGCTCAAAGAGAGAAGAGGCAGGGATGAATCCGTCCTCAGGAATGAGTGGCTGTGGGGATTTGAAGTCCGCCTCTTGTTTCTGCTTCTCTCTTTGTTTTTTCTTTCTTCTTCTTCTTTTTTTTCCTCCAACTGCAGACAGATTTTTCCCATATGGTAGGAGAAATGGGTGCAGAGCATTCCAGACACATATTCTTCCGGTTCAAGAAACAGAGAGGGAAATGTGTTCCCATCACAACTAATAAAAAACAAATCTCAGGATAGGAGTCTAATTATACTACCCTTTGGTCACTGATTATTTCTTATTTTTTTTTAAATTTAATTTTATTAAATTTATTGGGGTGACAATTGTTAGTAAAATTACATAGATTTCAGGTGTACAATTCTGTATTACATCATCTATAAATCCCATTGTGTGTTCATCACCCAGAGTCAGTTCTCCTTCCATCACCATATATTCGATCCCCCTTACCCTCATCTCCTACACTGATTATTTCTTTCCCAGGCAATGACCCACTCCCAGACCCATCCCTGTGGCCACTGAGTTCTAGGACTCAGCAGGCCTGGGTGAGATTCCCAACCCAGTTGCCAAAGTGGCAGGATCTGACAACAAATGAGAGACGGTGATCACAGACTTAACTGCCAAGAGAATCACTAACAATCAGTCCCTGCACTTAGTGATTTGCTACAATCAATAATCCTCAAAGCAATACAAGAATTAACATTTCCCTATTGACTACATTAGATTTTTAGACACACAAATTGTCTTTTTCATTTTTTATTATCTTAGGCTCATGTTAAAATTAATTTCCATAACCTCAACACACAATCATTGATTTGAAACCTGGGTCTCGCCATTTGATCTAAGACAAGTTGTTTAATCTTACCTAGTTTAAGATTTTTCATCTGTAAAATGAGGTCTTTCATTTTATGATGTGGAAATGGAAAGAAGACTATCTAAAGACAGAGAGAAAGGAGTCTGGGATTCAATTTTTGCCACAAATGATTCCTAACTCTACAAGTGCATAAGAGGTGAATTCTGCTTATGACATCATCTACCTCTATTTTGCATGTGTTACTTAAGGAAAAGATAAAGCCCAGAACCAGAATTCTCTATATATGAGTCAGGAGCTCTTTCAGGAAAAGGTAATAGAAACCCAACTCAAATGCTTAATGGGGTAAAAAGGGACTTACCAGTTCTGGTAAGTGGAATGGGGAGCACACAGCATCGACGGAAAAGCTACAGGAATCATGGTCTCAGAAACTATAGGTAGGGACTCAAAGCTACCAGTATTCTTTCTCTCTGTGTCCATTTGTTCACTGCTCATCTCTGCTTCTCTTTGCATTTTTAGTCTCATTACTTTGTAACAGGGGGCGTGGCTGCCAGCAACCCCAGGTTAGCAACCATAGCCAAAGGGCATATTTCCATCCCAAGAAAAGACTCTGGCCCTCACTGGTTTACGTGCACACGACTTGGGCCAACCTCTGTTGGAAAGAGAATATTTACTCCTGTGGCCAGGGAGATGGCATCTATGAACCAAAAAATGGGGTGGATGAGGAGTAGGGTTGCCAGTCTTAGCAAATAAAAACACACTCTGTATTTAATCTGGCAACCTTAGGTGGGAGAGCTTTCTAAACAGGCAAAATTAATAACCATCACAGTTTACTTCTCTGTTTCCTCAAGAACCTGCCCTTGTGTCCGCTGCCATTTTGCTCACACCAGTGGGCAGATTCATGAGCAGACAGACAACGGCTGTCATCGCGGAATTTGGCGTAGCATTAAGGGTAGAGAGCATTCGCTATATTTTTTTAATCCTCGAGAAATTCTTTCTCAGCAGTTCTTAAAGCTAACATGTCTCTTCCATAAACGCATGGAATTGTAGCGCTTGAGGCATGTTGGTGGCTGTGAGCTGTGTCTTCTGTCAGAGTCACAGAACCGCAGAGCTGGAAGGAGACCTATAGTTCTTGGCTAACCCTCTTGTGTGATGTATGACTTTGGGGTACAGTGGGTTTTCATGTATGACCATTTCTAGATGAGGAGTCCTTCCTGACTATAAATGTTTCTGGTGCATAAAGAAAGAGGCAGGAGAGGAAGGAGATGAGGTTGGGGAGCAGTACAAAGGAGAGGTGACCAGTAAAGAGCCAGCAAAGGTCTCCTGTAGAGGAGTGGACATGGTCGGGCTGCGTTTTAGGCAAACATGTGGTTTAGAAACCATGAGGGGCAGGAGAGGGAAGTAACCGGACAGGAAGCAGTTGCATTGTTCCCACTGAAGGATGTTGAGGGGTTCAGTCAGAAGTGGAAGTAGAGCCAGAAGGAACTTAAGGCAAAGGAGACTTGTTGATGTAGTTCAGAGCGTTAAATCATCAAGAACTGGTGGTTGATATTTTCCATGTTTAACTTCGCTCCTGCTTTAACTTTAACCATTGACATAACATCAGTTTCTCCCACTGTCAAGAACCTATACTTAGCACATGCATTGATTTTTGAAAAGGCCATGTTCAAATATTTGCTGAAGATATTTCACAATTAGTAAGTTCATCACGTTCTCACCATGTTAATGATGTTCTTAAGTGAAAGTACTTCTCATACATCTGTCCTCTTAACGTTTATTTTTATCATAGAAGGTATGTGCACAAGCATGATTCTACCATGGTGTTGGTCTAAGCGAGTTTTAGAAAATATGCATGATCCAAATTCATTATTTTAGTTTACATGATTCCCATTGTGACCTTACCTTCAATGTGATGAGGTGAGAAAAGTGTCAGATCAAGTGTTAGCTGACCTGTTCTATCTCACTTCCACAGGTAAGTTCAATGACTATGGACGTGGACTTGAACCTTGGATTTTCAACCAACAAAATGAAGGAGCTTGGGCTAAGTGATCTCTTAGGAGCCATCCAAATCTAGTAACATCAGAATCAGTGGCTGAAGAAATTATAATTGAGAGCACGATAAGATAGTGACCTTTCACTGAACGTGACCTCTTGTGAAGCAAGCGGCAATCTTGGATGGGTTAAGAACACAGGCTTTGGAATCCAGCAGATTTTGGTTTGAATCCTGGTCTTGACAGTTCACATCTTCCTTCCTAAGCCCCAGTCTTCACATTCCTGAGACAGAAATAGGAACACCTGCTACCTAGTGGCGTTGTGAAGAATGCCTGAGAAGAAGTAGGGGAGCACCCAACACAGGGCTAAGCACCTAATAACGCCCCCGTGCATGGGAGCTAGCATTACTATTCATTGCATGCTGCATTGTGAACTGAGGCAACACAGAGCTAGAGAAGCTATTCCAATCATTTCTTCTTGTGTACA
Organism: Rhinolophus sinicus; assembly: GCF_057876585.1. Lineage (NCBI taxonomy): Eukaryota > Metazoa > Chordata > Mammalia > Chiroptera > Rhinolophidae > Rhinolophus > Rhinolophus sinicus. The sequence continues at coordinate 182,378,470 of NC_142517.1, read as the reverse complement.
TTCATTCAATTATTCATTCAAAAATTACTACATGTGCCCAATAAATATTTGCATGGACAGGAAATAGGTCTGGCCTCTGGCAACACACTTCCATCTGGCACATGTTATATTCTCACTTTCTGGCTTCCCCCAACATGCTGCAATTGCAAGAATAAGGAACACTTTGGAATGGTTATCAGTATGTTATCTTTAAACAGATTCCTGGATTTAATTAATCTTGGCCCCTAACTTTTTCATGGAAAGAAAAGTCCATGAACTCATGCTGCAGCATCTATTTCCAGAGCTGATATGTTTAGTCATTTGTGTGTGAAACTGCCAAAGGCAGGCTGGGTTACTGTCCTGTGGAACATCTGCGCAGTGTTTATCATTTTGGCATTTGAGAACTATGTAAATACGTGCAGACCTGTGTCAACCTCAGGATATTGTCTCCAAACGTGCCATTGATGAATAACAGCCCAAGTGAGCAAAATCATCTAGACAATAATTTGGGTGGAGAGAAAGGAAGGGAATTACAATGTGTTTCCAAGTTCTCTAGGGGTAAAAATCCGTTTCTCTCATTGCAAAACAATAAAGTCGTTGGAAGCACAATAATGTGGAGGATAGCTTTAGAATCAGACAACTTGCTTTTGTTTTGGAAGCACACATTCAAGTCTGGCCTAAGAGAAACACTGGCAGCAGCAGCTTTCTTGATTAAGTCAGTCCCATGAAAGAACATGTGTCTTTATTACAGAGAGTGACTTCCCCTAATTCCCACCTTAGAAGCAAAGGCCAAGTTCCCCTCAGATGAGCTCAGGTCTCTCTCACCCTGGGGCTCAGTGCCTCAGTCACAACCACCGGTAATGTGAGATAAATTCAGCCTGTGCTGTCTCTGTTAGTGCCTCAGTGGTTCTGTCTCCTTTCAAATGACTCCATCTTTTGTCTTCAAATGGTATCTTAGCGATGTGCGAAGGCACAAAGGCAATTATTTGTGACCATCTCCTAGAACTCGAGAAATTCCTTCACTGAAGGTTGAAACCATGCCTAGTCATTTAGTCTGACTTGATTTAAAAAGGCATCAAATACAAATAGATTCTGGGCAATAAATCAACTTTAGGCCTTTTATTGCTGAAGGCTTAAAATAATTCCCAAAAAGGCTAATTATGTCTTCCTTTGCTCAGTAGTTGGGCTTGATAATAAGCACCAAACATATGGCAGAGATTCGGCTGCATAACCCAATATAGCCTTCTGTTCAGCGGCAAGGCTACTGGTCTTAAAAGAAATTGTTTAGAGAAAGCTTACACATATTAGTAGTTGTAGTTATAGTATCTATTATTACTAGAAACTATAAATGCTAACCTGGCTTCTAAAAATTTCTTTCAAATCACTAGTAAGCAGGAGGCTTAATGTAAACTAACACTAACAATCTATTTTTCACCTATCAGATTAATAGAGATTTTTAAATGATGATAATACTGGAGAGGATTTGATGGAACAAACACTTTCTTACCTTATGGTGAGAGTATGAATTAGGACAACCTTTCTAGATAGCAATTTGGCAAGAGTACAAGGGCTGTAAAAATATTCATATATTTTGATCCCATCATTTCATTCCCAGAAATCTACCTAAGGAAATAGTATAAACCATGGATGAAGACTTAAGTGTAAGAATGTTCATTACAACACTACAGTTGGCCCTTGAAGAAACAATGCAGGGGTTAGAGGCTCTGACCCCAGGTAATACTTTTGACTCCTCAAAAACTTAGTTGTGCCTTGGTATCTGTGTGGGATTCATTCTAGGACTCCCAGAGGATACAAAAATCCATAGGTGCTTAAGTCCCCTATATAAAATGGCATAGATCAATGTATACAATCAGCTCTCTGTATCCGCAGACTCTCAATCACAGATCAAAAACAATACAGGTATTTATTGAAAAATATCTGTGTATAAGTGGACCCACACAGTTCAAAACCCGTTTTTCAAGGGTCAACCATATATATAATAGTAATATGTACGAGAGAAGAATGATTAAAAGAAGAAGAAAATATGTATATGTACCGCATTCTATGGGACATTATGCAATAATTAAAAATCATGTTGACAAATACTTTCAAAGACAGAGGGCAAGTGAAAATAAGATACAGAATAATGGATACACCACGATATTGACTATGTAAAATAACATATCCAACACATTTTAAGATGTAAGAATGTTACTTTTAATATTTCAGCTGTTTCTGAATTCCAGGATAGAAGCTGAAATTAGTGTTTGTTAGGGGTTGGGTGGCAGAGGGATGTGCCATTGTTTTGGGGGAAGCTCTGAACCAGCAGAATAATCCAAATCCAATTGAAAAAAAAAAAATCTGCTTAGTGTTATTAAGTCTGCCTTCATTGTGGACAACAGGAAACTTTGCAGAGCTCCCCTCCAAGTTCAAATAACAAGTATTTATGGAGCCCCCACTATGAGTCACAGCACTGTGCCAGGTGAAGGGGAAACAGTCCTAAGCAACAGAAATACAACTCCTGCCTTCATGGGGCTTGCAGTCTGATCAGTCATTATCATTATGCTGCTACTGATATTTTTTCTCAGTAGTAGCAACAAGTCAAGGTTTTAGGAAAGAGATGGCCATCCAGTGGGATACACATGGCCAGTGGATGCTGGACACAGCCATATTGGATACTCAATTGTAAGTTTCCCTTCCTTCCTTAAACTTCCCTTGTGTGATGCTCAAGACATTTCAAGTCTGTTAGGCATGACTGCCTTGTGCTAGCTGGGCTATGGAGAATGATTGGGGGGGGGGGGCTGGTCCCCACGTTTTGCAGCAAAGCAGGCATAACTGAAGCACTCACAGAGATACTGAGAGAGAAGCACAGGACAGCTGCCGGTCCAGAGCAAGAGGTGAGGAGAGCAACTGGGAAGGGGTGGTGGCACATGCAGTCTTTCCGCATGTGGAAATATTTAAGAAGGGGCTAGCCCTCGTTCATTCACCTGGAGTAGAACTCTAATGATTATCATTTTAATATTAAAAGAAAGGATGGAAATCAAATGAAATATCTCTAGAACATGTAAGGGATAGATATAAAATTCTGGAAGGAAATATACCAAATATGCGTAGAGATATGGGGGTTATGCATATATTCATTTTCTCTTCAAGCTGCATATATTTTTCTTCAAGCTGCATGGCATGTCACTTTCAAAACCTCTGCTCTTACCACACTTATGTCATTTGTCCACAGTCCTACTACTTTTTATCTTCTTCATCTTCCCCATCGTTTTTCTTGTTCTTGCTTCTTTCCTCTGGCTGCCCACTGATCACAAGTCCTGTCAGCCAGTCACATGTATAAGCAGCCTCTTTTTGCCATGACCTATATTTGGTGTTCAAATACCAGTGCTCATCATGCATTGTTTTAAGCATGTCGCGTGTATTGTTTCCTTTAATCCACCCAATAACCCTCCTGGGTAGTAATACCACTATCCCTAGTTAATAGATGAAAACACTAAAGTGCAGAGACATAAACCCACCTGCTCAGTCACACTAGTGAACAGCAGACTGACATCTGAGCGGGGGCACACAGGCTCCAGCGCACACACACCTACCCGCTTCCCTGGACAAGGTTGGGAAAACATAAAAGACACCAGTTACAATTCTTGCTCTAAGACTGCTTAACATCTCAGCTTTTATATGAAATTGAGGGTACCATGCCTGAGTTTCTGAGCCTAAGTGTCTCACAAGTGGTGTGACACAGAGCCCAGCTTAGTGCCTTGCAGTGTTCACTGTGCCTGACATACCACACCCTCACCAATATAAAGGCAGGCTGCCTACTAAGGGCTGCCTACTCAGCCATGGGATATTGCAGAAGTCACTTAAGCCTTCTGACCTTAGTTTCTCAATCTATAAAATGGGTAGTAAAACCTGCCTCATTAATCAATGTTTATATATCGTTAACACGATGCCTAGCACATAATTAGTTCTCAATAACCATAGTTATTTTTCCCATCAATCATCAGCAAACTTTGTATGTTAAAGGATTCACTTGTCCTTATGTAGCTTACATTCTAGGGGCTAGCAAACTGCAGCCTGTATATTAAACCTGGCCCACTGCCCGTTCCTATAAATAAAGTTTTACTGAAACGCAGTCATGCTCACTCATTTCCATATTGTCTACAAGTATGCTGCTTTCATGTAACAACAGCAGAGTTGACTAGTTACAACAGAAATTATATAGCATGAAAAGCCTAAAATATTTATTCTTTGGCCCTTTACCAAAATAGCTTGCCAACCTCCGGTATAGACATACTTACTAGATGGGATGAACAGAACAAATCTACACAATCAGTATATTTTTGTCAGATTTTAGATAGATATCTCTGCTTTGTTTATTTTATGGAAAGCTAAAGGAAGGTTTAATTTCTAGGCAAATGACACAGAACACACACACAAATTTAAAAAACGTACAGATTTTTTAAAAGTTGTATGCTTAAAAAAAAATCACAAATACAAAAAGTCATTTGGCAAGATGTGAAATGGCTTACAAATTGCCCACATCATTTGTCCTTTCAAGTATCATTTCAACTTTGCTGCTGAAGGCTTCTTTCCTAGGCACTGATATCAAGGAGGCAATGATATATGTTTCAGCCCCTTTGTTCATATATTTGGGTATCATCTGCCTTACCCTGAGATGAATCAAAATGAAGCATTATGGGAGTGAGAACGGTGCAGGTTATGGCTTCCAGAATAAAACAGCAGTCTAGTGATCTATAGAATGTCTCCAAAGGATATTAAATTAATCAGCCAAGGATTATTGTGTATTTTCCTGAACATCTGTGGGTTCTTTCTTTAGGGTGATTGGATGGAGTTTCTATGATGATTGTAGCAGGGAAAGCACTGCTATTTTCATATAGGGGGCATGTGGAGACGCGGGTGGACAACAGGGACTCAGCATTCAGAAGTCCAGTGGATTTTCTGGGAATATGAATCCATCCTGGCCCGAGGACAGGAGGCTGTGCTCTACGCTTTGTTTAGAGAAGGCTTAAATTGGTAGGAATGGGAAACCTGTTTTTCCTATTGTGCTCTTTCAGAGTCAAACGGCAGCCAAAATTCCCAGAAGAAAAAAATGAAAACTCTCATTAGAAAGACAATTGGGGGGGGGGAGGGGGCAGACCAAAAATGCATGGCAATTGTACATAGTTACCAAGAAAATGAGGGATTCCTCCCAAATTAAAGTTCACATTGGGCAACAAAGATCACAGATCCTAACTAACCAGGGATTTGGGGAGTGTGGTTTGGAGGCAAAGAGATGACTGTGGAGAAGTGGAAACAATTTAATGTGAAAAGCTGTCGTGTCTGAGCATCCATCAAATTAATTCTGACACAATTACTTTGCAAGGAGGGTACGTAACTAAAACGGCATAATACCAGGGTTTGGTTAGACAATACTGCACAAAGACAAGCCAGCAAATGCTATTGCTGGCTTCTGACAAAGAACAGGGACTTGGGACTGAGACAGACCTCAGTCTGCAGCCCAGATCAGCTACTCACTAATGTAGAAACTCAAAGAAGTTACTTCACCTCTCAGAATGTCCCTCTCTTCTCTCTCCACAGCCAGCAGCGTCTTCCAGTCTGCTCCACAGAAAAATGGCACTGAGGCTCTCTCCTGCTTCAGGCTTATCTACATCTGCACCTTTTCTTGCCTTCTGTGATCCAGAGAATGCAGCACTGCTCCTCTTGAAGGCCACCTGGGTCGCTGCCCTTCTTTCCTCCCTGCTCCTCTGGAACCCCAGTCTCAGCATCTCCTGTCTAATCCTACATGCCCCAGCCCCCCTGATGTGAACAAATATTCCCCATCTCTTCCTAAAACTCCCTGACCCTCCATTTACCTCCTAATTCTGGAGACATTTGGGAGTCATTAGCTCCCACTTTTCTCTTCTCTGGATATTGTTATTTTAGTAATCTATTCTTTTCAATCTTTTCCCAGAGTTGCTCATTTTATTCTCATATTTATATTATACAGTCTTAAAAATCAGAGCTGTGTTCACAGCCTAATCCCACTGCTTACTGACTGTGTGAATATTAACACCTTATTCTTCTGCGTTTGTTAGTTTCTTTGTCTGTAAATTTGAGATAATACTACCTATTTTGATTTTAGGACTAATGAGAAAAATAGAGACAAGTGAGTAGATAATGTTAATTCACCCGGTATATTGGATAAAAAGGGGGGGGGGGGTGAAGAAAAAGAAAACTACTTCTGGCATATATATATTTGTATAGAAAGATACCGATTATGTTTATAAAATACATATAAACTTTCTCCCTTGTTGACATGATTTGACTTTATCCTTGTGAATCTATTTTCTCCTTTTTCCTCTTGCAACATCTCTCCTTGGATAATGGCACATTATAAATGAAACTGGTTCTCCGTCAGAGTAAGGAAGGGAGTAGGCTGGGCATACGAGAATTATCTATACTCATATGTATATCTCATACTCATTCTCAATCTCATTACCAGACATTCCGATTTACTAGGTCCAAGGTGGGGCCTGAGAAATTCGTGTCTTGAAAAGATTCTCCAGGTGATTCTAATATTTACCCCTTCCACCCCAACCTGCCTCCCAAATGAAAACCACTGCTTTGAACTTAGGCAGGTACCCAAGCCAGGCCTGGAGTCATTTATAAGACACTTAGAGTCACAGATGCATACCTTTTCAGTTGTATTAGCTACATGCCTCCCTGGGAGCTGGTTGCATCTGTGACAACCTGTCTCTATCAGCACCTTCTATTGTTTCTAAGGAGTCAAGACAACTGATTTTGGCTGGGCCAAGTGTGGAATTAGAAATACCCTTTGGGAGACCCTTTTCAGGTTCCTATGCCAATTAAGTATTTTCATGTCTAACTTCCCATTCTGATCCAATTATACATATGCAATCCATATTTGCAGGTTCTGGCCTTCAAATTCCAACAAAATCTCCACCAAGTATTTCTGGGAGTACTCAAAGGCAACTCATTAGTGACTTCTGATATTTTCCTCTCTCTTCTTCTTCATCCTCCCTCCCCTCTGTTCATCAGACTCTTCTGAATCTGTTGGACCTGCAAAGGCTTCCCCATGACTCTGTTGTTTTCATCTCCTCTTCCAAATGCCACTGATTCAGCAGGACACCACCACAGCTTTGGTCATTCCACCCACCAGCAGACTCTGCTGCCTCCCCAGCACATCACAGGCTTCCTGTCTTGAGCCAGGGGAACTTGACCCCCAGGCTGGGAAGTGGGGGGAAATGTCTCCTTCTTTTAGTGTGAGACTCTCTTACAGGAACATCAGGGCAATGTAAGTTGATTCATCAGCATAAAAAATATTAGAAATAATTTTTCAGTGGTGAATTTAGTGGTATTAAAGATATGGGCTTGGCTAGATTTTGATAAGGATATTTGAAATACTTTCTCAGCCATTTTTGGAGAGTGGATGGAAGATTAGGAGATTTCAAATGCTAACCAACGTATATACCAACTCTTAGATGTAGGTTAGAAGTAATTACACACATATATCACATTGTTCATATTGAATTGTTTCAAAATAAAATATCACACAGGCAATATAGCAGATTCAGACATATTTCTAGTGGAGATCAGGAGACAAATCCAAGAGATAAGTAATCTGCTGAACTCAGAATTGCCCTTCTCATCCATATTTAAGGATTGGTAACAATTTAATTCAGAGTATTGAGCTTGATTCCTTTTCTAGAATGAGTTCATTTTCTCTCAGGAAATTCCTCAGACTCATTTAAATAGACTCCAGGTGGCTCATCCAACATTTCCCCAAATATGCCCTAACTTGGCATTCCATCTCCATGGAGCTCTTGAAACCTTGCTACCATGCTAGCGTGTATATGTTGTTTTCTCTCTCTCTCTCTCTCTCTCTCTCTCTCTCTCTCTCTCTCTCTCTCTCTCTCTCTCTCTCTTTTTTTCCCCAGTCAGATTTCTTTCCTCTCAAGAACTGAGCTGGCCCCTTCTTTCTCTTTCAAGAGTTGTTTATCACATTTCAGGTTCAATTACATCCATGTTTTACTTTACAGTTGGAAGTGAAGAGGAACCAGTCACACACTCCTTCTCGTTTATCAGTTCTAACCAGTTTATAAATAGACGCAAGGAGACGAATGAGGAATGCAGCACTTACAGTACTGGCAGAGCTGATTTGAGTACTGTGCAGAGACACTCAACTGCTTACTCCAATTTGAACTTATCCATCAATGACACTGAAAAGCTGGACAAATGCTGACCTTCCCTGCAGGCGAAGGCCTAAAGCAGCTAGAGAAGATCAGGCTAGATGAAGCAACTCCATCTGCAGTCAGGCAAATCCAAAAGAGGAAAAAAAAATGAGTCCAGGATTAGCATGAGCCATTGAAACATCAGACCCATCCAGGAGAGACCCAAGGGACATGAGACTCTCATTAATGTGAGATACTAACAAGGGGATAGGAGGAGAGCGGCCCCCTCCCAAAATACTTGGACCTCTGAGGCGCTTTCATGACTTCCTTCCCCCCCACCAAAACTCATTTTTCAAGGAAATATAAGTGGTCTTCTGTGTTAAGGAAATAGAAATTTCAGAAGGAGGAGCAAAATGGAGTTAAACTCCCTTTTTTTGGTTCTTTCCAGCTTTCCTTTCCTTTTAGGCAACTAGGGGATAGGATGGGACTGTTCAAATGGCTCCTGCTTGGAAAGTGCTTTTCCTTTTTGAAGGCCTCATGGACATGGGGGTGGGGCACAGAAGAAAGGGAATCTGGAGCTAGCTGTCAGGCTGCCTGTCTATGTTGACCTTAATGGGGGTAAAGAGAGATCATTAGTGTATCATGTGTCTACCATTCCACCAGCGTTACAAGTTAGAGAGGTATGGATCTAAAGACCTATGTGGCTATTAAAAAGTTATCATTTATCAGTAATAACTCTTAGCCTTCATGCGTTCACAACCAAGTAGAGCATGTCCACAAGCCATTCAGATAACAGGGAACCCAGTCATCTCTTTGCTGTCCTTGGAGACCAGCATTTTACCACAGATAACCCTTGGCCAAAGCACCTGCTTAAGTTTCCAAATACACCCAGCATTAGCATTAACCCCATCTTCATTATCATAGGATGATGATTTGTTCTTTAGCCAGGATTGTGTGTCATTTCCATCCCTGCACATTCACATAACAACAGACGAGTTTGAACACGTGCTTGATTGCTTCTAATACAAATACTAGTGACTATTTTGGAAACCTGACAGTTGTTCATCAAATTCTTTTCTAATGGCCTCATGTTACAGCCTTAGGAGAACTTATTAAGGAACGATGACCTCATTTGAATCTTTAATAGTCTTCTACCTCTTTTTATAGATATCAACATGCAACTTCCTCATGAACTATCATCATATGATTATGTTCACATCCAACACCTGTCCTTTGTCATCCAGGCCCAGAACATTGAAGCACTACCTTTCTGAATATCTCAGTTGAATTATATGACTTATTTTCTATTTCTCCAAAATATTAAACTCCAAGTTTTATCCTACTGTTTACATTGAACTTTACCATTTCTCTAGTTATAAGAGTTCACAAATTTTTATTTGGATGTGTGAAATTCTGTACTCACAGTCACTTCTTTTGAGAGTGGGAGGGGGAGAGTAGAAAGAAAGACAAAGAGGCAAATTATTGCTGATTATACATTGAGTCCTGTTTAATAAAAATCCATACTCTGTATTGAAAAACTTTTTGCTAAAAGTCTCAGTGAACAACACAATGGTCCTGGGGTTTATTCTCAGGTGACAAGTTTACTTTCCAAAATCGGATTCGAAGTTTGTTGAATTCTTTGATTTTTATCTTTTTCCTTTGCCTATTGGAATTTTTAACTTTTCTATAGAGAAGATAAATTACTTGTATTCCTACATACAACTGTTGTAAAGAAGCCAGTAATATTGTGAACACTTCAAATTAGCAGGAAGTTGTTAACCCCACGGGAGGGCTGTCTGAATGTAAAAGCAGCTCAGCACTGACTCTTACCATAACCTTGGAACTGTTTTGAATGGTTCTATAGTTCATTCAAATGAGATCTGCTGGGCTAACATGGCAGTGGGAATTCATCTTTGAAAACTCACTCTGCTCCAAACACATACATGGAAAACACACAGATAAGAGACAGAAATACAGAAAAAGAGTACCAAGAAATTTAATTGACCTAAAAGCTGAGTGAATATCTTACTGGACCAGTCGTAGAAGAAACAGTTCTTTTTACTGTCTGTATTTTTAAAAAAGTAATGTTTTGGTTTTGGTTTTTAAATTTTAAGATAATTATAGATTTGCATGTAGTTGCTAGAAATAATATAAAGAGATCCTGTGAATCCTTTACTCAGTTTCCCCAAATGATAACCCCTTGCAGAACTAATGCAATATCACAACTGGGCAAGTGACATTGATATAATCTGCTGACCTTATTCATACTTCATGAGTTCTGCATGCACTTATTTGCGTGTGTGTTTAATTCTATGCAATTTTATATTACATTCATGGAATCACCTCCACCATCTAGATACAGAAGAGATCCATCACCATAAGCATCCCTTGACCCTCCCTTTTATGACAATAGCTTCCACCCTCTCCCCCATCTCTGTCTCCCTTGGCAACCACTAATCTGTTTTCCACCTCTAAAATTTTGTCATTTGAAGACTGTCACATAAATAGAAGAATCATATAGTATGAGGCCTTCTCGGATTGGCTTTTTAAACTCAGCATAATTCGCTTGAGAGCAACCCAAGTTGTTGCAAGTATCAGTTCTTTTCTATTGCTAAGTAGCATCTCAGGGTGTGGATGGATCAGTTTATCCATTCACCCACCGAAGGATATTTGGGTTGTTTTTAGTGTTTGGCTATGACAAAGAAAACTGCTATGAACATTTGTGTCCATGTTTTTGTGTGAATATGAAGTTTTCATTTCTCTGGGATAAATGCTCAAGTTTTTTTTCAACCTCTAAAAATATAATAGGATAAAATCATGTATCTCGTACAGTTCTCACAGCTGGTCTGTGAGTCTGGCTTGAAAGATTGTACTCGTGTTAGAGATGCAGAACCTGGAATTATCAAAATGATTCACCAGAGTTACTCTGAATGTAAACCTTGAAGTTAGAATTCTTTCTCAGTTAAGGTTTTGTTTAGTCTCTAAGGCAGCCCTTTTGGAAGGGCAGTTTTCGTTATACCTTGAAACATGATATCTACTACCTCTGAGGTTTTTCATCTTAGTTTGGGTACTTATGTCTAAAATAGCCAAATTCTGCACATGTTTAGATGTCTGTGATTTTGAAAATTGATCCTTATTTCTATTGTCTTAATGAAGAGAGAAGTCCAGCGACCGCAGACAATCAGGAATGCATTAGTGCCAATTGGGGGAGAGCAGGAAGTCTGCAAACCCCTCAGATGAACCTAGCTAGCAGCCAGAAATTCTTCCTCCCCACAAGCTGGAAAACAGCTGTCCCTGAAAATCGTTGCTCCAAAGGAGGAATAACTTACACTCTTCTTTAACTCAGGAAATCAAGGCCTAGCCAAATGGAAGGCCAAGTCTGTTGTCTGTTCAGTCACTAAGGGCAAATTTAGCATCCCCAGCCTCAAACTCGCTGTAGCTCGAAAAAGCAAAACTGGAAAACAGGAACCACCAAACCGTCATTATAGCTTCCTTTGACTGTTTCACTTTATTCAAATGAGCCACTCACTGATTATATTTTTGTCAATGTTTATCCACATAAGAAGAGATGAAAAGACTTAATGACTTAAACCTATGGTCAGCAAAACCTTTAAAAAAATTATTATTCAAAATCCATCAAACCCAAAATGTGCATTAGAGAAGATAGGGAGCCAGCCTAATTTAACAATATGCTAAACAGGTAAAATATGTTATCTTGGAATTAAACTCATCAGCAGTGAAACATGCAGCTTCTACACTCTGCCTGGAAAAGACAAGAAATGCTCTGGCTCTCTTGTGAGAGCCATGGATTCAGCCGAGAGCGGGCAGGGATCCAAATGACCCGAATATGCCACTTTCTACAACTAATTCAGATTGAATAACTCTTCCACTTTTTCTGGATACTAGGTTAGCCTTACATATGAATAGAATTGATCATTGCCAATGAGATAGGATTTCACATAAATAATAAACACAATAAAAATAACTAACATTTATTATGTGGCAGCATGGGGCTAAATGCTTCGCAGGAATTATTTTCTTGAATCTTCACGATAATCCTATGAGACAGGTATTATTATCCCTATTTTATAGGTAAGGAAACTAAGGCTCAGACAGGGTAACCTTCATAAGATCTCATAGCTATTAAGTGATAGAACCAGGATTCAAATATAGGCATGTCTACTGAAAAGTTCAAGTTCTGAACCATATTCTCAGCGCTTTACTCATAAATTTTACCATTAGAGAGCCATTTCTTTGGCACACGACACAATCTCTTATTAAATGCCAATCTCCTTTGAAAGGATTACATATTAAAGTGTTATGGTGTTATCAATCACCAACTCCAGTGTCAATGAGTTATTCAAATCCTTTATAACTTGATAATAATAAACTGGGAGGAAATGTTTCAAGGAAACAAAGAGGTGAATGGGTATGGGAAGTCTAAAGGAGGGCAATGAGAAGCTCTGAGACTATGCAAGAAGACTATAACCCGAGTCCCTATGCCTGCTGACAAGCCTGCCCGAAGAGACAGATTTAGAGCAAACTCACTTCTATCCTTCTACCTGTAAAAGGCATTCACACCCACACAGGACCAACCCTACTCATTGACCATTCTTTTGTAACCGTAATTAAGTTTATTGATCCTTCTAGGAGACAGTAGTAGTACACATTCCCCCATAGACCCCACACATGCATTCAACTACTTCTTTGGGTTTTACACTCCATATAGATCCAGTCTTCTTTATTCTGTTTATATCTAGTAAATTTTGATGAAAAAGAAACCCACTTACAAATTAAAAGGATAGAGAGGAATAGAAACTAACATGAACTGAGGATTTGTTATTCACCAGGCACCATGAGGAATTGACATACATGACCTCATTTAATATTCACAGCAACCCACCCAGGAAGTTGTATTACTTTCATTTTACTTAAGAGGAAACCCATATCCAGAGCCTACCCACAGTCTCACAGCTTAATAAGAGACCAAGCCACGATTCTAGCACAGATCTTCCAGACTCTAGCCTCCATTTTTAGCCACTGCAAGATGCAGTAAATTAACTACAAAACAAATGTCTTAGAAATGAACCTCTTATTAAGATTAAAAAAATGTTCAAAGTAAACCAGAACGGGAGATGATACCTCATGCGTCTTAGCAGTCAGGACATGAAAGAAGATTGGATTGGCTTAGGGGGTTGGGGGAAGTAGTGAAAGTGATGCTAATCAGTCAACCAAATGCCTTGACTCACTTTGTGTGGTTGTAAATGGGACATGATAGTCATGATCAACAGAAAGATGGCCTGGATTTTGAATCCTTAAATCCTTACCTTAGAGGTGGACATGTGCAGGTAACATTCTAAACAAAGACACATTTCTTATTCCAAGGTTGGTTTGTGGTCTCAAACCCAATGTGGTCCCCTGGTGTGGTGGGATGGGCCACTGTGAGCCCTGGCTTCCACTTGGCCTTCTAAGAACAGCCAAGCAGGAGACAGTCCTGGGCCTTCTCAGTTCCCTGTTACAAATGAGGCTCACCTGGCTCTATTTTGAGACTGAGAGCTTTTAGCTTTGCATCATCCATTGGAGTTTTTGCTCCAATCCTTAGCATTATTTCCTAAATGAAAGCAAGGATGCACAAGGAATGACCATGGCCAAATCGTGTGCTTGTCTCTTACCCAAGTGAATTTCTCTTGGCCTGAGGGAGAAAGCTTTGAGCGCCTCTACAGGTACGTGTTTAATCATTTCCTATTCATCCCATTGGTGGAGGAATTCCCACCTAGGGTGATGGAAATGGCCAAACACATGACACCCAACACTATACAGAAGAGAGAGACAGCAATTTATTAGTCATATATACTCATAGCCTGGGAGAAGAGGAAACCATATACCACACATGGCCACATGGGGGGTTGTACTCAGGAGCAAAGTGAACAACGATGGCCTGTGAGAGACAGGTTTTGTGGTATCAAGAGGGTGAGGTGCCCTGTAATTTCCATGGGAGAATGTAATTGGCTTGTTTGAGTAGTTCCATGGATGAACAGAGAACTGACGCTGCAACTCAAGTACAAGCAGGCACCATGTCTTGTCCCCATGATTAAAAGGGTTGCTAGGCTACAAGACCTCATCCAGAGTGGGAAGGACAACTTGTGGTTAGGCCATTTGAGGCTCTCCTGGTTTTACTCACACGTCAAGGCGTACATAATATTGGGCCTTATACCATAGTAAGACATGTCCTTAATGGAGCAAACAAAAATAGAGAAAGAACTACACTAGTTTTGATTTGTATATGTCCTTCTACCTTCAATGTACATACTTTAGAAGTAGAGAAACATGCCCTTCCTTCCCCCTTTTATTTTCTTTCATGATGCCTTGGAAAATATTCTGTTCTTTTTTATGGAACAGCACAAAAAACAGACTCTTAGTGTTATTGGTTGAGGAAGTCACTTTTTATTTGAGAAGATGTTGCCCTCCAAATTTTTAAAGTAATTTATCAAATATTTATAGCAACTATAAAGAGCGAAATTTTTATAGATGTATCAGTCAGAGTTCTTTGGCTGCAGGCAACAGAAACTGTCTTTATCAAAATAGGACTTTATTGGACTGGATTTGAGTAGGTCAAGGAAAAAAAAAAAAGCTTAAATAATCCAGACTCAGAAAGGCCAATAATCGGGGAAGCCCTGGGGATCTTGGCAGCACAAACAAATGGCTACTCTGCATAGGGCAGCGTTAGCTCTAATCCTTCAATGACTGGCTTAACATTCAAATTCTAGAAAGCATATGACACAACTTAAGTCTTGGCCAAGGGAAGGAGGACATATTGATTGAAAATATCACCAAATCTGCAACAGGTGAGGGATGGTTTTGCAAAGGAAAATCAAATGACTATTTACCCAAATAAAGGGGGAAGGGCTCTGGGGAGGCAGAAATAAAAGGAAACAGGTGTTCATTTCTAGCGCTATTTCGTTACTTTATATAAATTAGAAAAATCAATGATTATTAAACAAAATAGGTAAATCCAATTTTAACCCATTCATTTTTTGTGCTTTCTACCATGTGTATTTCTATTTGTATATGCATTTTCTCATGTCATTAAAATGAAGCATTTTTAGTGCTCCAATATGCTGTTGTAGGGTGGATTTGTTATGGATTTAATCCTCAAACAGGGCAATCTGCCTTTAAGTCTTACCACTTTTCCCAACCACAAGAATGGGTCTTTTTTCCTTTGTTCACAAAGAATAAGTAAGGGTATGGAATGAATCAGTGGAAACTCAATATGTTGAGTGATTTTAAAACTATTTAATGAAAGCATATTATATGTACATTGCAGTGTTAGACTCATGGTCAGGAAAAAGATACATGCATACAACAAAAAGTACAATTTCCTATATCTAAGGAGTCTATAATGAATATATGCACACACAATTAAATGAAAGTTCAAACAACAAATATATAACACAAATGTCAACAGAAACTTCACATTCCTTCTCCTCCCAAAGTTTCCCGAAGAATCCCAGAAGCTTCCATATTCAAGGTCACTTTTGAATCTTAGTATATGCCACCCCTGAAATCTTATTTTCACTTTTATTTCTGCCACACAATTGCTGCCTTTTCTCTGCTTTGTACCAAACCAGCAATATTTCCCTTAAAAAAAAAAAAAAAAAAAAAAAAAAAGGCATGTTTGAGTATATCAAACTTTGGAGAAAAGAAGGAAACTCACATCACAGAAGAGTTAACGGATAAAAAAAAATATTCTGTTTTTATATTTTTAAAAGTAACTTTAGCTATTTCCAGCAATTTAGGCCCCAGCATCTTGTTATGTGTTTTAGCACTCTCCTTTTCTCATTCCTCGCCAGTAATTTGTCTCATGTTATTACGCAAAGCAATTCAGCTCTCCTTAAATCAGCCCCAGGCCTCCCCTGGCACATCCAAAGACTCTCTAGCTGTTAGACAATGGGTCATCTACTTTCTCACTGGTCTCTACAAGAGAACTGGGCAAGTATAAATACTTTCCCCCGGGAATATTAATCTTGACACCAATCATTAATTATTAAGAATGGGAGCAGAAATGACTAAACTTAGCATGGACTTTAAATAACATTTTTTTCTCTCTGTTACAATTTTCCTGTGCTGGCCTATATGGGAGGGAAGATTGTTGGCCCAAGTGGTAAGGAAGGGGTTTTGGGGGGGAAGCACTACAATTTGAGTTCCTAAGTATGACTTCAAAATTTTAGGGATGAAGTTTAAACTGTAAACTTCAGATTAAGTTTTCCTAACTGAAAGATATAGGTTTCTCTTCCAAATCCCATCAAAATGTCACAAGTAATATCAAAAGAAGAACAGACCCACTGCAGTACTGAGAAACAGAGGGGTAACTTCAGGCAAACAAAGGATTCCTGGAAGATACAAAGCAAATGGAAATCCCCACAAAGTTGAAGAACTTGGAAGCCCCAGGTAGTTGAAAGAAGAGGAGTGCCCTTCCCTAGAAAAAAGAGAGAAAAAAAATGCAAAAAATAAAATTTTTAAATAAAGGAAGGAAGGAAAGGAGAAAGGACGAAAGAAAGGAAAGAAGAAAGTTTTTCAGACGAATCTTGGAATCCTAAGATCAAGGACAGTGGGAATTAAAAGAAGGAGCTGGCCATGGGGTGGTAGGCTGGGTGAATAACTAAAGGCCTACAGAACAGCTGCACCAGTCCCCTGCTTTCAGAATTGCTGGCTGTTATTTGCCTAAGGATGCAGTCTTTTATTGACCAAATAAATGAAAAATCTGATACAGAGTATTCCCAGGGTAGTTGTTGGGAGCAGAAAAACAGGGAGCTCCCTAGGTAATATACAATCACTATTTTTTTTCCCCAATGGAAAAACAACAAGCAATGTATATATCATTCCCTCTGCTTCCCTTATCAATTGCCAAAAGAAACATTGATATATTAAGAAGTTGTCACTGACAGAGAAGCAGGGATTTTCACTTGGGCTGAAGAAATGCTTTCCAACTGACAATCCAGGTCAATATAGACCATTAATAAATACGAATATACAGCCAACAACCAATTATATGGAAAAAAAATGAATAATATGCAAGAGAGGGACCCAACTCACAGAATAGAATTCCAGAAGAAACAGAGTTAATAGAAGAAACAAAAGAGAGTCAAGAGCATGTCACATCCAAAAGAAGAACAGCTGGCTCTGAAAAATAATCTATCAGAACCTTTGGAAATTAAAAATATGACCACCAAAATAAACAACAGATGGCCCAAATAACAGAATTTACACAGCAGAAGATAAACAGTAAATTAAAATTTCTAAGGAAATGCCCCAGAATGCAGTAAAAAATAATGAGATGAAAATGGGTGCCAAATTAAGAAACAAGAAGGACAGTTACAGGAGATCCAACATTCATGTAACTGGAGTTCCAGAAGGAGAGAAAACCAAAAGGAATTAATCAAATAAATAATTATGTAAGTGCATAAAAAAATGCTTAACATCACTCATTGTTAGGGAAATGCAAATCAAAAGCACAATGAGATACCACTTCATACCAACTCGGATGGCTATGAGCGAAATACCAGAAAATAATAAATGTTGGCCAGAATGTAGAGAAATTGGAACTCTTACGCATTGTTAGTGAAACTGTAAATGATGCAGCTGCTGTGGAAAACAATATGGTGGCTCCTCAAAATAATGAAACATAGAATTAGCAGATGATCCAGGGGTTCCCCTTTTAGGTATATATCCAAAAGAATTGAAAACAAGGACTCCAACAGATATTTGTACACTGATATTCACATAAGCATTATTCACAACAGTCAAAAGGTGGAAATAACTTAAATGTCCATCAATGGATGAATGAATAAACATAATACAGTATATCCATACAATGGAATATTAGCCTTAAAAAAGAAGAAAATTCTGACATATGATACAACATGGAAAAACCTTGAAAACACTATGCTTAAATGAAATAAGCCATCCACAAAAGGGCAAATATTGTATAATTTCACTTATATAAGTTATTTAGAGTAGTAAAACTTGCAGAGACAGAAAGTAAAATAGTGGTTACCAGGGGCTGGAGAAAGGGGGAAGTGTGAAGTTACTGCTGAATGGTTATAGAGTTTTAGTTTGAGATGGTGAAAAACTTCTGAAGATGAATGGTGGTGATGGTTATACCACAATGTGAATGTACTTTACGCCACTGGATTGTACACTTTAAAATAATTAAGTATGTTACGTATTTTTTAACACAATAAAAAAAGCAAAACAATATATTACATATTGCTTTTGCATTTGAATAAATAAATTTGACATTAAAAAAATTTCACTGAACTAAAACATCTTCCGGTTGAAAGAATGCATTGAGTGCTGAGTGGGAATAATTTTAAAAGAAACAAACTTAGACACATCATGATGAATTTTCTGAACTTTAAGATTAAAGAGAAAAACCTAAAAACCACAAGAGAGAAAAAAGTAGGCCACTTACTAAAGAGCAGGAATCATATTGGTATCTTATTTACAGCACAAGATACTAGAAAACAATGAAATGATGCCCTCAAAGTTCTGAAGGGAATTATTTTGAGCCTAGAATTCTTTCTTCAGCAAAACTGTCATTCACATCTGTGTAGAGGGAAGGCAAGTGTGAACACGCAAGGTCTCAGTTTACCATTTCTGAATTCTTCCTAGAATAATTATTGGAAGATATAATAGGGCAAACTGATTTAAAAAAAAAGAAGTATAATTCAAGGAAAAAATAGATACTAACAGGAGTTTTAATTAAAAAATGAATAATTATTGGTAATATGACTATAAAACACACAACAATTTTTAAGAAAAGGTAATATAAAACAATACATAATAATTAGAATTTAAAATTCAGAGTAATTTCAACAAAACCTGGGAAAGGGAAATGGGATAGAAAAGTTAAGTGAAAAGATTTGCCTTGTTTTGAGGGGAATGGGATTTTAGATACAGACTAAATATCAATTTCAAGAGAAAAATAATAAGTTTAAATACAGTTACTGAAAACCTGAGAATACTGGGACAATAAAATTAAGATTTCGAACTTCAAATATCATAACAGAGAAAAAGAAAACCTTGTCAGCAAAAGTGAAAAACAAGGACCCAAAACAACACACACAAGAAAACAAGCAAAACCAAAGAAAGACAGGAAAGCCTTACAAATACAAAACACAATGAAAGAAGGCAGGGATAAGATTAATGGTTGATTTATCAAACACATGCAGAACATCCATGTCCTAGGGACTGTTCTAAGTGCTTTACAAGCACTAACTGATTTGATCAAACATAATTATCTCAATAAATATGAATAGGTTAAATTCCTCAATTAAAAGAGATTCTTATGTCTTAAATTGCATTAAAAAAAGGCAGTAGGGGAGAGAGAGAAAGTACAACAGTGAAAGTAAAAGTGGGAGAGAAAAAAAAAACCTTAAAACCAAATTACTTAAAGTTTTTAAAACAAAGAGCTGGGGGAATTACACCAAAACAAAACACAACAAACAAATAAACAAAGCAGGGATGGAAATATTATTAGTGAACAAAATTCAGGTTCAAACATACTAAATGGAAGAAAAAGAATTCTTTTATAATTATAAAAGCTATAAACCATAAAAAGCTTTAAGAGTATTGATTTATGAGCCTTAGAATATTAAACGTATTACTCCAAAGCTATTAAGAAGACGAGGATGTTAACTGATTCAGAAGGTTGAAAAGGGAGAGATTTTATATAAAAAGAAATTACCCAATCAGTGGTAATAACTGGGCAATAGCAAGGCCACCTCAAAGGAGTTTGAGGAAGAAATAAGATTAGAAATGTGGGGCAGGTAGAATTCCAGGTCAAGAAATCCAGATTTTACCTTCCATAAAAGGGGAGGCACAAAAGAGAGAAGGGATGAAAGGTGTTCTTTAGGAAGCTGAATCAGGCAGCGCTACGAAGGACTGGCTGGAGAACAAATGGAATCCTGGCAAAACAGGCCAAAGTATATACTATTAGTAAGTCAGTAGTACATTTTCATATTATCCTTATGTTCTTAGACTATCACAAAGAAGTGTTTGGAAATTGAATTCAATAATGTATATAAAATCATCCTGAAAATGGAAGTGCTATAAATATGTAATATTAATATTAATTATTCTCATTCATTCTAGAGTATTATACTTAAATACTTAGAATCTCTAAATTATGATCAATGTAAATTGGTATCCATAATCCTTATCCTGTAGGTAATTGGAAGCTTTGAAGAATTTGATCAAAGTGAATTCGTTCACCAAGAATCCAAGAAAAGCCAGAGTAAGAGCAATGACACAGGCTGTCCAAGCATATCTGCTTTTCCTCTGCTTTATTTGCATGGCATCCCACTCTAGAATATGCAGAGTTAAGGTATGGGAACTTTGAAAATGGTCTACTAACTAGGAGGACATTTTCTCTTGTGCGAGAAGATTTCTTTTTAGGATATTAAATCAGGTTTTTAAATTTAAGAAAATTATTGATACCTACATTTTTATTTTTTGAACAGGACTTTATTGGGGAACAGAGTGTACTTCCAGGACTTTTTTCCAAGTCAAGTTGTTGTCCTTTCAGCCTTAGTTGTGGAGGGCACAGCTCAGCTCCAGGTCCAGTTGCTGTTGTTAGTTGCAGGGGGCGCAGCCTACCACCCCTTGCGGGACTCGAGGAATTGAACTGACAACCTTGTGGTTGAGGGCCCACTGGCCCATGTGGGAATCGAACCGGCAGTCTTCGGAGTTAGGAGCATGGAGCTCTAACCGCCTGAGCCACCGGGCCGGCCGATACCTACATTTTTAAGGAAAGCTAATTCTTGACTGCATAGTGCTTAGGATATGCACAGAAGCAGGCCATGGAGAAGGGATTGCCTGGTTTTAGGAACCATTGTCAGAGATGCAGGCCCACCAATCACCTGCATCAGTGGAGATAATCCCAACAGAAGACCATTCAAAACACCTTGCTCTTTAGTTTGGGAACACAATCAATTACTTTCTTTCCTTGCAGCCAGGACTTTCTAATTGCACATTCCCTAGGTTAACATTCAAAGTCATTTGCTATCCCTGACCACACACTAATTTATAATGGGAGAAATGGCCCAGGTCTGCTAGTTGGCAATGGTGCGTCAGCCTGGGATTAGCCATTTGCCACAGATAATTACAAATGGGTAATTTACAGCCAGATAACTGAGAATTCTTAAAAACATAATTTTTTGTTAGGAGCCAACTCTAAATTTTCTGTGTGTGTGTGTGTGTGTGTGTGTGTGTGTGTGTGTGTGAAATCAAGAAGGATTTTATGATAATTTTATGGTAATCCTTTAGCACTGAAAGGGAATTAATAAGGTCTTGCTTTTAGGAATTAAAGTAACTCTCTTTAGCCGCTTTCTAACTTTGAAAATGTGAGGATTTTTATTTTTAAAGGAAAAAGTTCAATGCTGATCTTTAAATAAATGATTTTAATGTCACATACCAGAAAGAGGACATATATATTCAAAATGAGGCATCATTTCTCAACTGGTTTCTTCAAGAATTATCATTTTCAGGATTTTTATCAAAGCCTTACACTTTAGCAATGGCAAAAAATAAACACAGATAATTATCTTTCTGGCTTCATCGAACACCATTGTGAGGTACTGAGAGCACCTACTAAAATAGATATAATTATTATTAAAGGCTATGAGCTATTTTTGTATTTTTCCATAAGATCTACAAAGTATAATAATTTAGAAGGAATTATAATTAAAGTGTATGTACAGGAACATTTTCTTGACAGGTGGAAATAAGTGCGTAGTCTATTCTTTGGTGAATTTGTTCCAAATTTCAAGGCTGAGGATAAGCTAGCTATTGATGCTTGGTAATAGTAATGGAGAAATTAAATAAGTACCAGCTTGTCAAAACCTTATATTGGAGATGACTGTCATTCTACCCACCTATCTATCATTTTCTTGCTGCCCACTCCTGCTTCTTAGAGAGGATGCCTGGCCATGCCAAGAAGGGACACTGGAACAATGAATGTATCCTTGCTTATTGGACAGTGTGAATTGATTGGACTAAGGTTGAAATCTCACCAAACTGGCGGCCATCACATTCTCTCTCTTGGTTTTAGATGTGCAAACTACAATGCCATTTGTAATCAGAAATGGGAGCCACTGTTTTAGGGACATTTGTAATGAAATGTTTTTCCAAAGAAGAAGCATGAGATAGGTACAGCACAGACAGGGGCCATGGGGCCAGAGAGAAAGAGAGTGAGTGGAAAAAAAGAGCATTTTACTGATAACTTTTTGGTTCCATAAAATTTGGCTATACTTTCTAAAACTGGGCACCTTGAAATGCTTCCGTATTCTGACAATAAACTTCTCTTTAATGAGCTCAGCTTAAGTGGATTTCTTCTTGCAACCATGCGTAAGAGACTGTTCAACCACTATGTTAATTTTCATGACTCTTAAAGATGGCAATAGCTTACATTTTCCTGCCAGGATTTCAGAGAGAAGCAAGCAAAGCTGACATCAGAAATGCAGTTACCTCACTATTGGTTTGGCTCTCAAATCAGTTTAGGGAAGCAGTGAGTGAACATTATTTTTACATGGCCCAGAGTCAACTTACTTTACTCAAAAGTAGGACCACAACACTAAGGAGACAGAAGTGGTCAAGACTTTTTAAATTACTTTCCTTTATCGAGTATGAGGATTATGTGGAGCAATTCAATCTTTCATACATGGCTGTTGGAAGGTTAAATGATACAATCACTTTAAATAATTACTTGACTTTTTAAATAAAGTTCACAATATACCTAACCTTATAAACTAGCAATTCCACTCTTAGATATTTACCCCCAAAAAATGAAAACGTATCTCCCCAAAAAGATTTAAATAAGAATCTTTATTACAGTATTATTTATTACAGCATGAAATTAGAAACAACCAAATTGTCCATCAACAAAAAGATAGAAAAACAAGTTATGGCATATTCACACATGGAATGGTACTTACTAATAATAATAAAAAGGAGGAAACTACTGATATATGCAACGATCTGAATGAATCTCTAAAGTACTTTGTTGAGTGAAAGAAGCTGCACCCTTAAACTACATACAGCATGTTCAATAACAGGCAAAATTAATATATGGAGTGAGAAATTGGAACACTGGTTGTCTGAGGGGAGAAGTTGTAGGCATTGAAGAGAATTTTCTAGAATAAGAATTTTCTAGGGGGATGGCACTGTTCTATAACTTGATTGGTACATTGGTCTAAAAGTGCATACATTTGTCAAAATTCATCCAACTGTACACTTGAGATCTGTGCACTTTCCTGTGAGGGGAGAATAAAGATTATTTGACAAAAAAATATATATATAAGCAGGCAAAAAACTGTCACTAAGACAGAGTCAGTAAAACAGGAGGACAGAGGTGTGGGACATTCAGATAAAACATTCTCTGGGTTATTGTTCAATTCCAAGGTTTCTGACACATCTGCTTTTCCTGGAGGCCTCTGTTAATAGATACTTCCCATGAAATTCAAGCACACTTGAGATTTCTTGTTTATCGACCATAACAGTTTGCGGGGCAGAACATGCAGTAAAGTGGAGTCTACTCTTAGGGGTGCAGTCCCCAGCTCCCAATGGAGAGATCAACCCCCAGCTCTGGCAGTATTTACGAGGCCCTAGACAAGTTAGTTCTCCTCTCAGCTGCAAAATGGTGATGGTGATGATAGCACCCATTTAGCGGACCCCTATGAGGAATAAAATAACGCACGCAGGGCTCTTAAAAAGTGCTTCGCCTGTGAGAAGAGCTTGATACATGTTAGAATCTTATGGTTCTGTTTTAGAAAAAGACAAAAGAACTCTAAAGTGGATCCTTACGCATGGGCTCACTGTTGTGTAAGTTTTAACATATCCAAGTAGAAAAAGAGATAGAGACCTCTGAAAACTTGAATCTGCCCATGTGTTTCTCTGAAAATATCATTGGCACTTCTGTGGAAATCCAGCGGTAACGGGTCCCATTCAGAAAAGATGCAGTTCTGAACTTGATACGGCTGTTAGCTGGGAATCAAGAGGCTGTGAATTCTAGCAAAGGTTTTCCTATGTTGCCTTCCAAAGTTGGGTGCTAAAGGAGCTATTGAGGTTAAAAACATTTCTTCCCACGCCAATGATTATAAAATGAACGTCCCATTAACTGAGGCTGTTACTGTGTCTGTTTGTTTTCTCCAAATTATATAAACTATAACTGGTCAGAATATAGTGGACTATTGAATAGCACATTTGCTCCTATTGATTCACCCCTCATTTGATCAGACTATGAACATCTTCATTTCGCTTCAGATTTTACCAATGGTATCCGTGAATTAGACCTCAAAATGCCTACGTCACTACAAACCAGATTAACTTAGCCAGCTTATATTACAGGCAATAGTCTGTCTTTGTTCTGAGATAAATATACTGTCCTAAAAATCTGATATAGCCCTCTTGAAAAAAAAAAGATGAATTCCCTAGTACTGTACAGGAATCCAGAGGCATTACTTACTGAAATGGATGCAGCCGTGTAATGTATCATATTGAATCAGAAATATTTCCCAGTTGATTATTGGATGCATAAATCCAATCAGAGTTATCACCTATTGAACGGAAAACATTAAACTTCCAAACCCAAATGGATCACCTGGCAAATCATAAATACTGCCATGGCATCTAATGGCAGTACTCTTATGTCATGAGTCTGGGCTCGGGAGAAACGTTACCTCTTTCGGGGGATCAGGAGTCGGGCAGTTTTGTTCTCCTAGAGCTGACCCCAGGTAATCAGGTTTAGGAAGGCAAAGTACCCTTCACATCTGCAAAGGCACCCTTCCAAGTGATACATGCCAAAGAGTACTCTTCCGTCTCCCTGTCCTTTCTCCCCTGGAGACAGTGACCTCCAGAGCTGTAGACAAAGCAGGTTTTCTGCTGCATTTAAAACAAACAAACAACACAGGAAGGTGACCTAATGTGATCAGGAGTATATTAGGCTGTTCTCACTGATCATGAGAATGTAAATTTGAACTCTCATTAATATGCTGTTGCTGCTTTCCTCCTGAGAGAAAGTTGAATTTGGGGTTGGCAGGAGAAAGCAGGGGCCAGTCCAGGGTGAAGCAAAGTGGGTTTTTTAATTTTTAATTTTACAGTGGCTTGTCAAATCCTCTCTTATCCCTCTCCTCTCCGTGCCCCATTATGTTCTTCTTTGTCCTGTTTGTACACGTAGATGTCGACTAATACCCAAACATGTTACCTATTTCTAGACACTTCTGCTTTCAATTTTAATGTGGAAACCAAGGTTGCCAGTATGTCCATGATGAAAACACTGCCCTGTTTTGTCCAGGCTGTCTGTCTTCATTTCTCTATCATTAAGTGTCGCAGACATTTTGTTCCATTGGTATTCTCTGCCATAGTCTGTATAATAGTTAATATTCTTTTGGTTGCAAGTGAGAGAAACAGTCTCTAGCTAAGTTAAGTTCTTTTTTTTGTTTTGTTTTTGTTTTTTGTTTTTTATAAGGTAATTTATTGAAAGGATGCTGAGGCAGATCCCAAAATCCAAGGAAGAAGTAAATAACGAAGCCTGATGGCTGAAACCTCAGCGGCGGGAATCTGCTGAACTTCTCTCCAGAGTGCTGCCACCGTTGTGAGTCAGCTCCAGGTGAGCTCATCTCTGCGTGTCTCCATTCAAAGTCCTAAACTGGAGATTCTAGAGAGAATCTGATTTGCTTAGCTGAGGTCAAGTGTCCACGCCTGATAAGCATTTCTCCAATACTCTGCCATCATACTTCCAACAGTGGCTGGTAGTATTGTCTCTTCCTCCCAAAAGGATAGTACATTCTTGAAGCCCAAATATTTCTACAGCTTTAAAAACATTGCCTGGCTCACCTTGACATGGCATAGAAAGTGCCAAATTAGCAACGGATAACAATATACCTACTAAGTACAACAAACCAAGTTTTGAAAAAAAAAAGATTCTATAGCCAAGTAATATAGACCCACCTCCCACAAACATAATTTAGGATAGAAGAAAGAAGTTCTCTTCTAAGATGCCAGCAAGTTAGTTTATGGCTCCTATCAGTCCTGCAGAAATGGAAAAGGAAGATGTCAAAAAAAGTAAAATAGCTTATTTACCAGCTACAAAACATTAACAGCTTTGCTAGGCCTTGGCAAGTCTAGAAGTAGAGCAGAGTGAGATGTTCCAGTTGGACCCACGCTGATGAAAAGGGGTTAGGTAAACAGATTGACTAACTTCTTTCTGTTGTGGGGGGAAATAAATCGCCATCCATCATGATCAAATCTGGCCAGTCTAAGGAAGGGGTGTTTGGGAATCTAGATTGCTTAAGGCTCACTCACACAAATTGAGACAAATAAGTGATTCTGGAACTAAAAAACAACCAAATTTCTACTTCTTGTCTAAATTAGGGATATCACAAACCATCAGTCTCCTCTGAGGATTTACTCAAATTTTCCTTTTCTGAGTAGGAGACACCAAAAGACTGTAACTTGGGGATGGTTTGCATCAGCAGAGTGAATGTGGCCAAAATGTGGGTCAAACACAGGAAACAAGAGGTGGCCAGGATTGGAGGCAAGCCAGTTTCAAAGCCAGAGTTGCCTTGTCCAGGCATCAGACTGGCTCATCCTCTTTCGGAACACTGCAAGAGACAAGCGCCTGGCTGGGAACCACAGTTCCTCCGGGCCTGGGGAAGAGCTGCATCAACCCCCAAAACCAAGCCTGAGTCTGGAAGAGTAGGTCAAGGAACTGAGAGCAAGACAGTTGCTTCCATGCACCTGGAACCCAAGGCCATTGACCGAAACATCTAAAGAGCACCTAAAGACATAAGAGTAAATTCTGAAACATTATGAAATAAAAATTAATAAGACAATATCTTCCTAAACTATAAAAAAAGAAAATTGTATTGTTTAGAAGTGTGCTAAGAAACCTATCAGAGTCTCTTCTAGATTCGAAGCATTTCCTATGTTAAATCTATCTTTTTGTTTATCTGTGACCCCAGGTATGAGTTCACAGAACGGGTAGCCTCTCTCACATTTAAACTGTGCTGCCTAGGTGTCTGAGAGATATTCTAACCTGATACATTTTTATTAGGGCAGTGCCTCTAAATGTTATCAGACCCAATGTCTCCTTTTGCAGAAAGTATTTTATAACACCTTCTTTCCTATCTTGAGATTAGAATCACAGATAATATATCTTATCTTCATATGTAACTTAAAAAAAATCAATATAATGCCATAGCTATAATTTTAAGGAGAAATAAGAAGAAAGAAATTTATAATTAAATAATACATATTTCAATTTGTAGAAGCTCAGACATGGCTGTATTAGAAGGCAGGATGAAGTCAGGTGTTTGCACCTGTATGTAGAATTACTATGATTGCAACAGCTAAAAATACCAACCAGTATTAATACCATGTTGGCAACTCCAGTGCTCCAAGCAGTACTACTCTTAGCGATGCAATTTTCTGAAGTGGCTAACCACTCTTATTAAATTCCCAACAAAGTAAAGTATAGTATTTCCACTAGGATAGTAGTTACCCTCATGGAAAATTCAGTGTATATTTAAACGTTATCCCAAGTAATCTGTTGTTATATAAAAACAGAATTAGGCTTTAGGCTTAGATAATTATAAACAGTTTTTCCACATGCACGGGTGTTTCCAGGAAATTTAGAAGCCATATATACCATGCATCAATTATTCACTATACAAAATTGTCCTCTCTATTGCAAAAGGGACAGAATCCCTGACACCTAATGAAAGGCAATTGCACCCCTCAATCATGGGGCAACTAAAAACTCTTCTCCATATTTCCAAATGGCCCTTAGGGGATGGTATCTCTGAGAACCATTGTATTAGGGCATCTTAATATGATACACCATTTAAAATATAAGGATCAATTAATTAGCTCTATTGCGGTATCTTCATACTTTCAATGATTAAAAATTTCAAGAATACAAAACTGGAATCTGGGGGCAGGGAGAGAGGGGACAGCTTGAGAGTCCCTCAAATAATTTGTTGACAGTGAATAAGAATGTTATAAAAATTAGACATGTGATCTAGAAAACTAATAACTATATTATTGAAAACTAAAACCATGTATCCACCTATACAGGCCAAGCCTGCGAGGTTTTAGGAAAACACCAGGATGGAAAGTGTTCACGTATTTTAGGTTGTCTCGTCCGCCTGAGAGATCACTAACATGGCATTGGATCCTAATGTGTCTTGAGCTTCTGGCCTCGTAGAATACTTTGCATCTGTAGGTTAAATTTAAACCTTTAATATTAACTACCTGTGACTTTTGTATGATCTACGTGTTAAGCCTCCTCAGGACAAGGATCTTTTCTAAATGTATATTGTTTCCTCACAGAAACTGGTAGAAGACAACGGATTGGTGAGTACTTCCAGGGAGAAGGCAGAACAATGGATGGAAAAAACCACTCTCAGGGAGCAGAACCGGCCCTAACCAAGAACATTTGCTGTCTCCTGAGGAGGGGGACCAGGCAGCATGTGGCCAGCTGGACTTCAGAATCACTATTACCGGTGACTGCTCTATGCTCCCTTTCTTCCCCTTTATAAATGAGAGTGCTTGATGTATCCTTTCCCTGTCTCACTATTGATATAGGGTGTGTGTGAGTAGAGGAAGGGGACAAAGATAATTGTATTTTTAGTTCATAAGTCTACAGATCAAGAAGAGATGCACTGGAGGAGATTATAGGAAGCATCTCATCTGCATTTTGATAATGAAACCCTGGACATCAAGGTTGATATCATAATGACATGAGACTTTTGGGGGCCAGTGAAGAATGCAGTAGATTTGAAAAAAAAAAAGCCACAATTTCTTTGAATTCCTACCGTTAACACTTGGTCCTGTGACCTGTTTTTGTTAATGGGATGTTAGCAAACGAGGTGCAAAGAGAAGCTTGAAATGTACTTGCACATTGGGGTTCAGAATTGTTGCTTGGAAACCATGCAAGCAAGCTTGAACTAGCCCCCTAAGGGGTGAGAGGATGTGGACATAGGCTGCAGTCACCCAGCCACCCACAGGCTGAGTGCAAACACACAAGTAAGCCTGGAGAAGATCAACAGAATTGTCCATGCGAGTCCAGCCCAAACGGCCAACTTCCAGAATTGGAGCTAATCAACGATTGTTGATTGAATCCACTAAGTTTGGGGGGTGGTTTGTGACATAGCCCAGCTTAACTGATACATTCACTCCATGGCATCTAGTGACAGGCACCTCAGCACCATGAATGCCCGTGTGAGTGTCCCTGGTCAGCACCACAGGAGATTTTATTATCTGGCTCACTAGAGACATCAAAGATACCAGCTTATCCAAGGGAACCCTGGACACTCCGGTTACTGACTTTTTTTATATATCCAACTGTCACACATGAAGTTTGCAATCTTTCTACGTTATCAGAGCCTGAAACTTGCCTGAGAAAAAGAAACTTCATGGTCCACTAAACCTACCTGACATTTTTAGGCAGTTTCTCTAACTTTAATTTTACCTTGGCTTATGAAACCTTATCTAATGGATCAGTCGTGCTCCCTGAAAGTTTTGGGGTTTTATCACCTTATCTGTTGTTAGTTGACCACTATGAATTTCTCCCTATCATGCCATCTTACTGCAAGGTATGAGTGGTTAAATATCATTAACCAAACAGAACTAAAGTCTCATAAATAAACATGCGAACCATTGATCAAATACAGTTCACAGGCTCTTTCAGAAAAGAAATGCTGGTTTCCTTTAGGCATTTCTGTTTCTGAAGTAAATTGGGACTGTGTGAAGTGAAAAGGGTACTAAACTCAGATTTAAAAGGCTTGGCTTCCTGTCTAGACCCTTCCCTCTATTTGCTGTGAGATCTTGGAGTTAATTAATCTCACTAAGCCTCGGTTTCCCCATCAACTAATGGGAATAATGAAATCTACCCTGCCTACCCTCTCGCGGAACAAGGCAATGCTTTTGAAAGGATTCTGAAAACTGTAAGGTCGTCTACACATATCAGCATTATTAGGTGCTTTTACATGTTTCCTCTAAAGATAAAATTTCACCTATACACAGTAATATGTCAGTGAAGTAGTAACTGCAGTGCTTACCAAGGAGAGGAGCAAACAACGTGAAGCACCACTGACGCAGGGCCCTCCATGTCTTTGCTCTGCCTGCTGGGCAGATGGGACTTGGGCCCTCCCCGGGGCCCATTGCCACCTTCTGTTCAGAACCTCCCTCTCACCTCTCACCATGCTGTGGGAGTCTTCCTAGCGTGTAGTGCATTGATCCGTTAGATTAGATCATTAGATCATTGGATCATTTCTATGCCTGCAGGATGCATTTCTACCAAATGCATTTACACTCCTTTTATACATACCTCCCAACATTTGTAGGGCCTGGGGCAAGAGGACAAATGGAAATCCATGTACCCTGTGTATAAATATGTTTAAAGTATCAAGGAAGTTAATGATGTGGTTAAGTAAAATATATTATCTCCTCACATCTTGACAAATATACTTTCACAAACTATGGCAAACCACAAGCAAGTTTGAGGAACAGAGGAGAGGGGCTTGCTCTTATAGGGAAAAAAGAGGAAATGGGGTGAGAGGGCTGTTTCTGAAGAATTCACAGTTGTCATGGCTTCTCATTAGCCGAGTGTGGCACTTCCCCATTGGCTAGGCTGTAACCAGCAGCCCAAACCAGAAGGCAACCAGCGAAAAAGGTTCAGATGATTATCACGTTATTTTGCCAGCGAGGACAAATTCTTCCTTCCTCCTGCTGTGGTATGTCCACCTGTTCGGGGTCTGTGTGCAGTGTGTGAGACCTCTCCCTTCAGCATTCCCGAGTCCATTTTAAATGAGATTTGCTTTAGTTACTTTCAGCAACATTGACCTTGAAGGCTAGTTTCAAATTTGTAATTCCTCCGACTTCTCAGAGTTCCTCACCAGGATATGGTAGCCCCAGGCCCACGCTTTCTCTTCTGATCTATGAGGGGTCACAAGATCACACTTATGGACACCTTGGTCCCATGTCCACGCTCCCTCCACACTTCTCACAAATGTTGTCAGCCTTTTCGGCCACTGGTCAGACTGAGCAATGCACTGGGAGAGTGCAGTCCACACTGAGACAGACAGATGTAGAAAACGGTTTGCAGAGGCCATTTGGGCAGGGACTTCTGGGTCCTGGACACCTGGAGTGTGCTTTAGAAGGAGGAGGCATAGACTCCATATCCCCTTGGTTCTGCAGATGCCTCAGCCTTTAGTTATCGGAATCCCTGGGGCCAACTCCCTCCCTTCATCTTCAAAAGCAAGCCATGGCCAGAGAAGAGATTATATTGGCAACCAGGGGTGACAACAAAAGATGTTTTAAAATGAACATGACATGAATACCATCCAATCAGTCAACCACTCTACTGGTAACAATAGACACAGACAATGAGTAATTGCTATGGCTGTAACTCTGCCCGGAACTAGCATTGCTCTCTATCGGATAGTTATCCTCAGCTTCTCCTTCTCTCTGTTACACTGGCAAAGTCTATGCAACTGATGTTCTGCCTCAGTCGACTTGCTGGGACTGGACTCCTTCCCTGACCCCCCGTGTCCTTGACTGGGACCCTGACACCCTTCCAGTTTCTCCCAGCTCCTTTTCCTAGAGGCTGGATGCCTCGGTAAATAAGATTACCTAAATACATAGTACCACTACCTCTCTGACTGTGGTAAAACCTGCTGCCTGTATCCCCACTGCTCTTCCCCACCCACTAGCATGGGTCCCATCGAACTCATCTGCAGTTATTCTTCCCTTTCATGTCCTGGGCCCCGGACAGCTGTTAAGCCAGCTATGCTGAGACAGACAAGATGCAAACACAGAACAATAGAAGAAAGCAGGGCCCTGTGCTTCTGGCCTTTGCCTTCCCTGATTCCAGCCTTGATGGACCCTGGCTTCATCCTTTGTGATTAGAAGCTCTTTTGCATCCCACTCCTCCAACCCAGAATTTCTGGATCCAGTATCCCCTGCTTCAGTTTTGTTTCACCCCTGGTCCTCTCACCTGGTTTGCTCTTTCTAGCAGAAGCAGTCCCCTGACTCCAATTTGCCCTGTGCTCTAGCACTCCCTCCTGCTTACCCAGCTGGAGCATCTGACTGGTCTACTCCCACCCCTAGATTACTTGGTATTCCTCATGTCTTCCCTGGGGCAACAAAGCCTTATGTCCCAGGCAGTGTCACGGGGGGTACCCAGGCCCTAGATGGAAGTACAAGTGGAGGTCCATCTGTCTAAATATTTTAAAGTTATACATTAAGCCAATGACTGCTAAATAAAACATGTTCTGTTCTCCTGCCTTGGCAAGTGTATCTTCATAGTGTCCTTGAAGTCCAGATTGAAATTTTGATTTATTGGGCTCCTCAGAGTTTTATGCCAGAACATAAGGGCAGGTGAGAATGAGGCCCCAATCCTTGGCCCAAACCTGCCACACAACCCCACTGTCTTTCTGACCTGGCTTTGCTCCAGGTGTGAGTGTGGGGAGGGGTCTTACAAGGACATGTGTGGACATCCCAGCCCTCACATCCAAATTTCATCCATGCTCCCTAAAAATATCTTCCTTTTTCCTGGTTGTATGACCAACCCAGAGAAGGTGACAGAGGCCCTGGAAGCAGCCTGAGGCTACCTAAACAGGGAATTCTGGGGTCCTGGGTACCCAGGTGGATGGGGTCTAAAAACAGAGATGTGGGCTTTAGGTGGGGATGTCTCCCTGGCCCATGGACTTCTTGCCCTGTGGGGACTGGCACAACTGGGAAGGGTGGGAATGGGGACCCCTAAAGCCTGACATCAACGCAGGAGTTCCTCTCTTCCAAGTCTAGGGCTGTTCGGAGAGAGAGAATGAAGTTTGGTTTTAGATGTGTCACCGTGGAGGAGCTGGTGAGAATCCCATGTGGAGCTGTCCTGCAGGACTTTAGAAATGTGGGCGTAAAGTTTGATCAGAGACCTGCAGACAGTAGAAAACTTGAACATCACTGAACTAAAGACGTGAAACTAAGTGGGATTTCCCACACTAGCTGACAGATGGTAGAAAGTTGTTAAAGATAGCAGAGCTTTTTAATGCCCCTAAAATCACTGTTCCTAACAATGCAAAGCGGGTTGCCTCTCCCACTCTTTTTAGTGAGATATGTTGTTCTCCAGTAGCCATTAGGGGCATTTGAAGGTTACCTGAAATAGACTGGGTTTGACTACAAATGCCAAAACATATCAATGGCTTCTATAGTGGCAGTCCAGGCTGCAATCTTGATGCCACAATCTTTAGGGGCCCAGGGTCCTTCATTCTGTATTTCTAAATAGTAGTTTCCACCTCATAGTTTAAGCTCAAGCTCCAGTCATCAGGGAAGAAGAGAAATGAAGTATACAAGGTTATTTAATATCTGATAAGACTATTTCTTAGAAGTCATACAGGGCCGTTCTTTTATCTCATTGTCTAGAACTTAGACACATGGCCACATCCACTGCAAGAGGCTAGAAATATAGAATTTATTCCAATCAAGCAGGATCCCCTACTCCCTGAAAATTAGGGATTCTATTATTAAAAGAAGTAGTAGATAATGGAAACTTAGGGACAATTAGCCAACTCTGTCACAAATTGGAAGAGAAGAGATAACAGAAAGAGTTGCCTTAGCGACAGCCTCTTATCGCTTCTGATACAGTGAAAAGTCCTCAGCAGTATCCCCACCTTTACATCCTGGAGCTTCTGCTACTGTTTAGGAGGGTGTGGCAGAAGCCTCCCCAGCTCCCCAGCCCCATTTCTTTACAAATACAGCCAGCAGCAAAAGGCTACTATCTAGATACTGGGCGAGCGTCACATCTTAATTTGTCCTTGCACTGCTCATCAAAGGCTGTTTCTCTCTTTGAATGAGCTGTAGCTGTAGCCGTTATTATGCCTGGGAAGGCTGTGAAGTTTCCACGCGTCAGCAGTTTTGCTAGTTGACTCTGCCTGATCAGATGTAGAGCAAATCATAAACTATTCAACATGTAAACACTGAGGATGTGCTCTGCATGGGTAACTCCCATGAAGTTTGGTTGGTGTAATGGGTCTTGGGAGGGCTGGAACCCAGTCTGTGAGGGGAGGGCGGGTCGAAATCCTATCAGCCCAGTGTGGCAGAGTTGGGGAGGGAGAAGGGGTTGAAATGGGGGGGGGGGAGTCAGAAGCTTGGGGTCTGTTTTTCGTAGATGAGTCTCCTTCATGAGAGTCTGTCCTCTTCCTTCCTCAAAGTCAAGGACTTCCTGGGAGCCCGCTGAAGAAAGTCTTCTGGACACTGTCACACAGCAGCCTCGGGAAGAAAAGACGGCAAAGCAAATCTCTTGAGCACAAGCAAAGCAGCCACTCGGGCTGGATCCTGGCACTAACTTATCTCACCTCGTAACTCTTTCACCTGAACAACTCTCACTGATCTCCCCTTTCCACCAGTTATCACTCACTGAAGGCCCAGGATAGCATTCTGGCAAGTGCATGGGGTTTGCAGCTAGCTAAATCCTGGTTACGACTCCAGATCTGCTGTTTACTAATGATATAGTCTCAAACATAGTAACTTTCTGAGCCTCAGTTTGCCTACTTGTAAAATGGAGAGCAGGAGGAAATACCTCATAGGATTTCTGTGAGGCTTAAG
This sequence comes from Rhinolophus sinicus, assembly GCF_057876585.1. Lineage (NCBI taxonomy): Eukaryota > Metazoa > Chordata > Mammalia > Chiroptera > Rhinolophidae > Rhinolophus > Rhinolophus sinicus. Next base: position 182,343,638 of record NC_142517.1, on the reverse strand, counting down.
TTAGACAACATACATTAAATTCTAGATCAGTTCTGGCCCACTCAAGTACACAAGCTATAATTTCCTTCCATCTTCCCTTCTTCCCTACTGAAAACACTGAAGCACCTGGAAAACCTGCCCAGGAAAATCTGTTGTTATCTAATATTCCTTGCCCATCCCCACTGCTCCCAGCAACAAATTCCTTCTCTGTTGCTATTCTTGACTCTCTGGTTGAGCCCTACCCTCATCCAATTCTTTTCTTACCAGCCACAAACTGTCCTTTCTCAGACAGCTGCTGGGCCCCCAGCAAGTTCTCCCTGCCACAGAGAGATGTGTAGCTGCAGTCATTCATTTCTCCTATTACAAAATATGGCTTGTCGGCTAAGCGATCCCTCAGCCCCGATGACCTGGGTCTGGCCAGGCCAGGGTGTCAGTAAGTCCACAGCTGTGGAAACATGCAGTCCTGGTGGCTGAATGTCCCCTGATTCCCAGGGCCCTCTGACATACCTCACAGTGATTAAAATCTTCTTCTGAATCAGAGCAGGATGTGAGACTAAATGAAGAGACTGAAACCCCAAAACCTTTCTTCTTGGCTGTGGCATCTGTTTGCAGTTCAAACCCCCTTATTCTCTCCTCATCAGACTCCTGGCTGGTGACATGGGCAGTGGCCTGAGGAGCGGTGCCACACTGGGTTCAGTTAACATTGGAGGCCTTAGGGCAGCAGAAATAGAGAACTTGCTTCTGATCCTGACTCGCTTCCTCAGTAAGACACACTTGGTGAGACCTGCCTCTGCCTTATCTTCTTCCTTCTCCTGCCACAGCGCAAGGAGCCCCTTAAAGCTGGCCCTCTGCTTGGGCTTCAATCCCAGTCCTTTTTCTATCTCCTTCAGTTATCTCCTCTTTAGTATCAATGCTTCCCTCTGTCCTGGATCATTCCCGACACCATAGAAACATACTTTATCATCTCCCATTTAATGAACAAAACAAAACAGAGACCCTCCCCTCACCCCATGTCACCTTACAACCACTGCCGCATGTCTCGGAAGCTCTTAGAAGGATTGTCAGTACTCTGTCTCCACGTCCTCACTCCCGTTTCCTCCACAACACAACCCAATCTGGCTTCCATTCCCTTCTCTCTGCCGACACTGTTGTTACCAAGCCCTCCACTGATCTCCATGTTGACAATCTAGGGGCACGATTTTTGTCTTCATCTTACTTGACTTAGCATCAGCTTTCAGTGAAGTTGACCACTGTCCTTCTTTTAAACTTTTCCTTTCTTATGTCCATAACACCAGCTGTTTCCTAGTTTTCTTTCCTGCTCACTAGTCACCCTCTCTCTGGCTCCTTTGTTAGCACACCATCTTCTATCCAACCCTTAAATACTGGAGTTGCTTACTGATGAGCTCAGGGCCTTCTTTTCTTTCTTTATTTTTTATTATCATTTTTTTACACTCTATCTTCGAGGGCCAGATGTGCCTTATCCTTTCTCATGGGTTTAGATTTCTTTAAATTCATTCACGTGCTGATTACTCCTCAATGCATAAATACTCCTCAGACTTCTCTTTTGAAATCCAGACTCAACTTACTACTAGAATTCTCCATTGGGTGTCTCAGAGGTATTTTCAAATGGGCAAAATGGAACTTTTGATTAAAGTCCTTAAAGTCCTCTTTCTTCCTCAGCTTTCCTCAACCAAAAAAAAAAAAAAGAAAAAGAAAGAAAGAACAATTCTACCAGTTAGTTGCTCAAGCCAATGATTCCTGTTGAATGTAAGCTCCACAATAGAAGGGATCTTTGTCACTTTCATTGTTGATGTATCCCAAACAACTAGAACAGTGACTGACACATAGTAGGAACTCAGTATATATTTGTTGAATGAGTGATTTTCTTAATTTTTCTCATGGCCCCCATCCAATCCATCAGCCAGTCTGATTAATAAAACTTCCAAACCATACTCCCCATTAGTCATACTTCTCCATCTCAGAGCCACCATTCTGATCATCTCACCTGGATGTATGAAACAGCCTTTCCTTTTGTCTTGCTGCTTCCACTATTGCTCCTTACCAATCCGTTCTCTTTACAGCATCAGATGATGTCACTCCTTTGTTTAAAATCCTTCAGGCTTCCCATCAGGCTTAAAAAGAAATATAAACTCCATTATTTGGCCTACAAAGCTTTGAATGGCCATTGTCTTACACGTTGACCTCATTTCATAACCCTTTAAAACATTCTCATTAAGTTTTAGTCATCGGTCTTCCACGAATTCCTGGAAATGTCCAATCTCTTTCTACCTCAGAGCTTTTTCACTCACTGATCCTTTTGCCTAGAGTGTTCTTGCTTTGCTTAGTGGATGGTGGGTCTTTTCTTAGCTTAAATGTCATTTTTTCAAGAGACCTCATTGACTACCTTACCTAAAATAGCTCAGCTTGGTATTTTTGACTATAATACTCCCATTATTAACATTGAATAGAAACTATCATTATTTGGACCATTTGTTTGGTTAAATGTTTTTCATCTCTACTCATCTTTTCCCTCACTCCTCCCACATTAATGTAAACCCCATAAAGTCAGGGGCCATGTCTGTCCTATTCATGATCATATGCCACTGTGTCCAGCACATGGCATTTTCTGTATATTTGTTGAATAATGAATGAATGACTCAGATGTGTTTCACCTGTCAAGGTATGTGTGCCTCTGGAGATACCTGGTCCTACCTCACAATCATTTGAATGTTAAGTTACTCAGCTATCAGCCGAGGTACCTATTCTTTCAGATTTACATATAGTTGGGAAGAACTCCCTTTCCTGCAGAAGTCCAATGCCTTCCTCAGAGTGTTTGTGAATTCCTAGTGTCTTAGGTTCTCAAGAGAGCTTCTGGTTTTAATTTGCTGCTCCTGCAGATTCTTAATCTCATTCACATCTCTTCTCATGCAGCTGTTCTTAACTTTCTGCTCCAACATGACCCAGATGAGAAATTGGGCTAGATCTTTCTCATTGGCCCCAAGTATCACTCAACCAAGCATTTGAGAATGGAGCAGACTTTCTTGAATTGTTAGAGCCTTGGTTGGAATGGAGAAGAGGCCGCCAGGGAAGCAACAGTGTTTACAGCACTAGGAAACAAACAGCTTTAAATTTCAATATTAAACATTCCTGTCCTTGCAAGTCCTTTAGTCACCACCACCAGCACCCTACCACGAGTGCTTTTTCACTGTTGACATTTCTTGGGCCCTCTTCTTCCCTTTGCTCTTGCCTTCATTTCTGTTGGAGAGCAACTGAGTGCTCTCTTCCTGGATTTTCCAACCTGAGGGGTGTTTAGAAGGGCCAAATGGGAGGATAAAAGGGACTTGTATCTTTCAAATAAACAGAGGGCACTCTACTCCCAGAAAAATCATCCAGTCCCTTAGAAATAGAGTGACTTCAGATTGTTGACATTTTAAAAAGCACTTTTTAATTCTACGTTACCTATATATACTCTGTGTACCAATTAAGAGAAGTATATTTCCATATTTGCCTACGTTAATAGTGCTATAGAGAGAGAGAGGTATCCAGGGCAATAGTTTTAGTTGTTTTCCAAAGAACTCATTTGGAAGTAGAGTATGGAACACCAATGGAAATAGTCTGACTTGATTTCCAAAGAACGACTTTGAGCACATAGGAAACCTTACACATCTCAGAAGCAATAAAGAAAATAATAAAAGGACTATGTTCCTCTGGAGAAAGAGATTGAAACCATTTTCTCTAGATGAAAACATTTGGAAAGGTCATGTTTAGATTACCCAAAGAACATAATAGCTGACTCCCCACAGCTCAGAGCTCTGCGATCGAAGTAGTTTCTCTTTTGCTCTAAGTTGATGTATTCTAGACCATTGAGGCCAAGAAAACCTGGTCTCTGAATACAGAAGAATTTACATTTTAGAGAGAGCTCTGACCCATTGCTGGCTTGCTTAAATTATGGGGAATGGGATTATAAACGGAATGATCTGCATTAAGTTTTTTCTGTGGCTTCTGACTGACATACATGCCAACTGTTCTAGAAAGAATAGAGGTAGGACTGTCCCACTACCATGGCAAGATGGAGAAATGAGTTGTTCCTGTGGCTTTCCTCTTTGGAATGATGGCAGATATGGCCAGTCTCTGCCCCCAGTTTACTGTCTCTCCCTGGATGTCTCCTTTGTAGGCTAAATCTTACAAGGGGCCTGTCCACTGGGGGCCAGTCAAGTCTCTCTGATGAGGAGAACTGCATTCTTGTTCTCTGCATGGCTTTTACTAACAACTCTTCTACCACGCCCGTCTTTACCTCTTGCCTTCTTGTGTACTACCTCCCTGGCTTAGGTTAGTGGAGGACCCTTGGTCATAGTTAATAACAAAATGAATTCCCTACTTCCTCTCTTTTTCTCCACCACCAGACATAACTCACTTGGGAGATCCAGAAGTGAGGATTTAGGGGGCTTCTGGACTGATATTTATGGTCAATAGATGACCCAAAATTCTTTTATCCCCTTCATTGAGTAGTTTTATAATACAGGCATAACTATGATTCCTTCCTCTCCTTGACCCTCCAAATTTAATCTGTAGGCAAAATATTTAGTTAGATCTCTCAAAGCCACCTTTTTCTCTCCATCCCCACTGCCACAGTCTAGCCCAAACCTAGACGACTGCAACAGCCAATTCTAGCGTCTTCCTTGTCTTTTCTCTTCTCCCTCTGTTTTCCTTGTGCCAACCAGAATGATCTTTTAAAAGTGCTAATCAGATGAGATTACTGCCCTGCGAAAGCCTCCTATGCTTTGGCAGCTTCAGAGTTTCTGTAAAGATTGGGAGAGGGACTATCGTGTATCATCTACATAGTATTGTGGCAACAGCAATTAAAGAATGAGGTGAGGAAGGACTGATGGAGATTACGGAGGTAGAAGTGGCCCCAAATCACTTTGAATGAAACCCACTGTTTTCCATGGTTTGAAAGGACCTGCATGGGGTAGCCCTCCTCTTTCTTTCTGTCCTTGGAGAGTCCCATTTCCCCTTGGCTTACTGTGGGATGGCCACACCAGTCCCTTCCACACACCGAGCTTTATCTGGCCTAGGATCTTTCTCACATGTTCTCCCTTTTACTTCTGCTTCTGCACGACTGCATCTTCCTTGGCCAGAATGTCACCTCCTCAGGGAAGTCTCCTCGGACCTCCTATCTAAATTAAGAGCCAATTCCCATTCCTCCTTCTCCTTCCCTCCCATTATTCTGTATTACCACACTCTGTTTTCTTCATAATACTTTTCTCAGTTTTGTCAGTCTATCTGACCAGACTGTAAGTTTCAACATTGCATAAAACAAATAAACACAAACACCCACCATGTTAATTTTGTTCATTGCTATTCTCCAGCCCCTAGCATAGTGCCTATCATAATAAGCACGCAAAAAATATTTGTGAATAAATGAAATGTACACTGGCTGGCTATATTTTCTTTTCTGGTCAAAAGAATCGTGTTTAGCTAAGTTAAGAAGGTAGCAAGGACTAATAGCAAATTTGGGCTCTGCACACACAACTTTAACCATTCAAATGCATAATCTTAAAAACTGGAGTTGAAAATATATATATATATATATATATATATATATATATATATATATTATCAAAGGATAGTCAGATGGTTCCTGAACCCAGAGAACCAGTATCAGGGACCTATGAAGGTACATGTAGAGATATATTATTACCATATTTAAGTACATCTAGAATCCTGGCCTAGTGCAGGGTTTCTTAGCCTTAATACTATTGACATTTGAGGGTGAATAATTATTTGTTGTGAGGAGCTGTCATATTGTCACAAGATGCCAATATCACCCCACTCGTACTTGTAAACAACTAAAAATGTCTCCAGAAATTACCAAATGTCCCTGTGGAACAAAATCATTCCAGTTGAGAACCACTGGTCTAGAGGAACACTTACCATCTTCAGGTGGATTGCCGTGATCTGAAAAACCTTGGGTCCCACAAAAGAAAGACAGGAGAAAACTAGCTTGGTAATAGGTTGCTTTTTATTCCCGGCATGAGGAGTAGCACAAAGTATTCAAAGGCCAGAATGTGTAATCAATCTAGCTCTAGCTTCATACTAGACGGAATGTCTCTAGGATGAGGCCCGAAGCTCACTGGAGACTTCCAAAAGAAGGAGGTGAATTAAATATGACTAGATAAAATAATTCATGCAACAGCGACAGGATTTAATTACGGGTGACTGCAGTCTATGAATGTGAATCAAAAAAGTGCCAAAGGCACATCGTGCAATGATGACTGAAATGATGCTCATCCTAAACGACTGGCTTAGAAGCCAGGGCGTGCTGGATGGAACACGTGCGATGAGCTACATCTGCTAGTGGCCTTAATCAACAGGCATGGCCAGGTAAGCAGCTCAGAAGCTGCTAAACTGATGGTATCATTTGCCCATGGCACCGGGATGAGAGTGCTTTATAAATCATCTTGACATCAATCCAAGCACCAGAGAAGCAACACTGAGGTTTCCGGTCTTAGGTCTGGAAGGATGTGGCATGTGCACAGATAAATTGAGTACAGAGACATGATACGGATGAGGCAGAAGTGAAATGTGCTCTACCCATATGAAATAAACGCCAAAACTGTGTTGCAGAAATGCAAACATACACACAGAGAAAGCATCCAAATAGTTAAGTGAATCAGCCTAGAAGGAACTTGGAATGGAAAAATAATTACAGTACAGAGCCCTCCCAAGGAAAACAGGAAACAAGCTACACTGGGGGGAAAGCACAAAACCTTTCTCAAACAATCCTACATGCAAGTGGAAACTTGAAAGGAGATATAGAACCACAGACTCTCACACAAACACTCAGTAACCACATAACAGCTGCCTGATGCAGAGCAGAATCTGTGAATATGTCTTTGAAATTATCAGTGGCAACAGCTGAATAGGACAGAAGCTGTGAAGCCTTCTCCTCTGTTAAGAGAGGCTTTTAGAAAGGATCGGGGAGCCCATGACTTCATAATTTCAACAGCAGGAGAAGAATGTTTTAAAGCTCTAAGCCACAGCTTGAATGTAAGAATCACTAAAAAAAGTGATATTTAATTACAAAGAAATCAACACAAATTTTCAATGGGGACGCTGTTCTACACACCTGAGGTTAAATGGCAAAGGAAAATGTCAATGGCTGAAGCAGCCTCTCCAAATAATTTAAACACCTTTCCAGAAAGAATTTGACACCATTCTTTGTAAAAACCCTAATCTGCAAAAATATATTCTGGCATTGACAAGGCAAGGTATTTTAGCCACAGTGAAAAAAAAAAAAAAAAATCCCCCAAACCAATTTTGAGATAGGCTATTGGATTACAGTTGATATTCTTGCCTGGCGGGAGGAACACTGAGGCTCATTTGAAATACTGTGTGCAGCTCTGATAAGGACATAAATATGGAGAAGGTGGAGCAGAGAGCAACCAAGTGATAAAGAGACTCAAAGGAGACCTACTTTACATTAGCACATATCTTGCAAAATCAGCAACCACACAGCACCTGGTCAGCAAAGAAGAGGATTTATGAGAGAATTGCATTGAGATGTTGAGGAAAAATCTAAAGGGATTACAAATGATAATGCAACAGGGCTGCTTGACTCTAAATGTAAGACCAGGGCCTGCAAATTCAGGTGAATAAGAAAGTAAATTTTAAAAATTGTTTCCTGTTTTTTTGCTTTTTTTGGAGGAGGGTTTGGGGTTTTTGAGGTGGGAAAGCGGCCTTGAGCAGGGTTGAATGAGAAAGAGGGATAGTGAAATAATTGTCAGAACTGTGGAAAGGATAAAGAAAGGAGAAAATGAATTTAATAGCATCTTGAACATAATGGTATAAAACCATTGTGGGGACAGAGTCCCAGAGAGCAGTTTCCAGGCTCTCAGCCTCACGTGGAAGGGTGCTGGCTCAGTTATTAGATGTCATCAGCTGTAATCTGATGGCCATCCACTGTGGCTGGGTGGCCATCAGCTGTTACCGGTTAGCCATTAGCCACTAATATAACTGCCATGGCTATGCTAGGGGGTTGGTTGGTGGGTTGTTTGGCAGAGAAGCAGACGGCGGATTGTGCATCGTGTGGCTCCTGCTTCCTGTGTCTCCAACCCAGCGCCAGCGAGACTATAGAGGTATGAACTCCCCTATCTATGGCTCCGTGGGTGTTCCTTTTTGGCCTCGCCATATCCTGCGTTCTTGTGTGGGGAGCAGGATCTGAGACCCTGCATGACAACCATCCTACCCTAGACTGGAAAAGTAGACATTTCCCTCCTTGGGGTCACCTGATAACATAGTTTATGTATAGATAGTTCCCTTCTTAGGTCCACTACTTGGTGGATTTTGTGTCATCCTACTCCATGATGCAGAAAGTAACTTGTTTCACTGTGATATAGAATCTAGATCAAAGGTCTTAAAGTTCTCGCTGGCTTTTCTCTTCTGATATTTCAAGTCGAAGCCATCTTCAAGATTCAGCCCAAATTCTTTCTCCTCTGTGAAGTCTTTGCTGGCTTCTCCAGTTGAAAGTGACGTCTTTCTGGTCTGAGCTCTTCCAGCATGTATTACCTTTCTATTCATTTGCTACTCTTTAACTGCAATGGAGAGGAACTCAACTAGATCATAAGAAATATAAAGGCAGTAACATATCTTGTGTGTTTTGTGTTTTCCCTTAATACCTCTTATTGCACTTTTTTGATAAAGGGCTTTAAAATGAGCGAGGGTTTGGTTAATGACATACACACAAGCATCTTATAATGAGCTCATTGAATCTTGTATTCTATGGCTGGTTTACAAGAAGAGGCAGGCAGGAAAGGTTCTGTCATGGTAATAATAGCGACCATTTATTGTGCACTTACTATGTACCTACCATAAGTTATGTCAAGAACAAAGGGAAAAACATGAAAAAGTTAGGGGAGAGTATGGCATTTTGAGTGGTGAGAAGAAGCAGGACCAGATTAAAATTAGAGAAGTAGGATCTAATTCTAATTAAGATTTTAAAATTAATCAATTTTCTTAGAAAAGATAAAAAGGTCTTTTAAATGCCAATGTATAGTTAGATTTATGCTACATTATTTCATTATGTTTGCATTAGGTGGTCTCTCTCTTTCTCTCTCGATAGATAGATAGATAGATAGATAGATAGATAGATAGATAGATAGATAGATAGAGTCTATCACTTACTCCATTCCCTAGAGGAAATTGCAGTTATTAGCAGGTATATGAGTTCTGGAGGGACATATACCTGCTAATAACTGCAATTTCCTCTAGGGAATGGAGTAACTAAGTGACAGACACTCAAAGGAGAGCTAATTTATCTGACCACAACCATGGAGTTTGAGAAGGGAGAGAAGATGATTGAAGATTTTCGATTTGCCTCCATTTGTAAATTATTCTTATTTTTATATGCATATTCATGTGTGTTATCAGCCAGAGTGTCAGTCAGAAGGTATAAACCACCACAATTATTTTAACAGAATTTAACATAAAGAATTCTTAACTAGGTATAAAAGAATTGAAAAGGCAAGAAGGGGACACTGCAGTATCCCAGAGGTAATAACTGCACAAAACAGCCACCATCGAGGGCAGGGGAACAAAGCGAGGAGGTTGGGATAATTCCGTTTTAGGAGCTTGAAAGGGAGATTGGCTGCTGCTGGTGCCTCAGGATCTCAGAAGACAGATTCAGATCTGTGACAAGTGGTTGTCTGGAGAGATTGGGAAAACTGCAAACTGGAATCGACTGCCTCTGAGGAAGAATTAGGATGAAGGGATGAAGGGCCATTGCTGGGCTACCCCCACAGGAACATGAAGCATAGAGTAAACGTCTAGTTCTTAACTTTTCCTTCCATCTTTCTGTCTCCCTTTGGCGCCCCCTAATGGAGACAAATGGCAGAGCTTCTTTCTCAGTTCCAGGGACACGTGTATAGCTGATGATCCACATTCAGTCTATTGATTAAGCCGTGCTGCAAACTCTACCATCCTGGTGGATGAAATAAACAATTCAGCTCTCATACTCATAGGAGTCAGAAATGGCCTCAAAGAGTTTAGAAAGGAACCCTATGTTTATTTGTATCTAGTTTTCTTGGAGAGGAACATTGGTTTGATAGAGAGTACGCACAGTTAGGAGCCAACATTTTTAATTCTGTTTCTGGCTCTGCCACTAAGTGGGCAGTCCTATATAAACCATATAATCTTTTTTAAAATAGCAATAAGAATTAATTCCTGTATGGTGCTTATAATGTATCAGGCACTGTTTTGTGTGTGTGTGTGTGTGTGTGTGTGTGTGTGTGTATATATATATACATATATATGTATATATATATGTATACACATATATACATATATACATATATATACATGTACATATATGTATATATATACACATATATGTATATATATACATGTATATATATATGCATATATGTGTGTATGTGTGTGTGTATATATATATATATATATATATATATATATATATATATATTCCTTGTAGCAGTTCTATGAGGAACAGGGACTTTAGTTAATTTACCCCAGGTCACAAAATAGTAAAGGGGAAACCAGAGTATGAACTCAGCAGTCTGACATATACAGATTTTTCTCTTCAGTACCAAGCTTTGCTGCCTCTCTATCTAACATTTACATGAGGCATATCATATGCCAGGCATCTTTCTCTGCCCTTAAAATATAGAAAAAGCTTCTGACATAGGACTGTCATTTTGTAGCTGAAGAAAATGAGGCCTGAAGAGGCTATAACACTCTCTGGCCTCCATTTCCCTTTCTGTCAAATGGGGAGGTTGGCCCACCTGACATAATGCTGTTTCTACAAGACACTGAGATTCTGATATGAAAGAGCTTCCAGGTCCTGGATAAAACACAACTAGAAAGAGTCCTCTTACATAATTATAGACCCCCTGATCTTGCAGAGTTGACAATAGCACAGTCTTGTATATCAGTACAAAAATAGCCAATTTGACACAGGTTATTTTTTCCCATCATCTATTCTCCTGCTAAAAATTAGATGGCAAATAAAAGGAAGGAGATGAACAGTTTTCCAAAAAAAATTATCTAGGATTATTTGTTTTTTGGTTTTGGCAAGTAGCTCTCTGGCCATATCCACATCTGGCTATTGTAAACCAAAATTAGTTTTAGACTGCAATAAATAGAAAGCATTTATTTGAGCAAAAGGAGCTGCAGTCCAGAGAACACAGATTCAGGTAGCAACTTAAATTGTGTTCCACTGAAACAAAGGGAAGCCATCTTTTATAGTGAAAATTCCCACCAAGATTCTCAGTTAGGTGCATTTTATGGAAATGAGGTATCTAAATTGTACAGTTCTGATTGGACAAGGCAGGTCTCAGGCTCTTGGTAGAAAGAGGAAACCAGGGTTTCCCAGCAGTGGTTGACCCAGACCACTGCTTGTAAACAAACAGGGCATACATAGTGCAGGAAGCCGAGAGTTCAGTCTGAGGTTTCTCCAGGTAAATAGAGTACATGAGAAGGCCCTGTCAGCAAATGGCTGCTAGGCTGTTATTATTCACAAAATGTGGGTCCTCCATTGATCATGGGGAGTCCATCTCAGCAGATAAATTCCTTCTCAGTATTCACATCAAATGAATCTTTCTTCTTGGCATCCACATTATCATCCTTACTATTAAACTGGGAAGGGGATAACATGAATTTTTTATTACTTCATTTTTTCCCATTTTTATATCCTGTTTGACTTTAAAATTTTCAGTCTACCACAAGCCTTTGAGATGGGTCAGTATTTTTACAACAGAAAGGTTCAGAGCCCAGGGAAGCTTTAGAACTTGCTGGAGGACACCCACCTGCGCTGGGATTTGAACTTGTGATAAGTTTTACCTAAAGTGACATTATCAGGGCTGCTAAGACTAAAATGGATCTTGTCTTAGAAATCCTCTTTTTTAAATAAAAACTCTCCTGTCAGTGTATAACTTTGTAACTCTTGACCAGCCAGGGATAGGGACGTTGATAAATTGCCAGCCTCTCAGCCAAGAGACTCAACACCACTGAATTCCTGGTAGCACCACTGTGCAAGCCACAGGCCAACCATGCACCATCTTGACACCATCTGGGGGCCACAGGTATCTAACATTCCTGGGAACTTCACACTACACTACAGGGACTGGTGTGTGGACTGTGGCAAAACCTCCATGAACCTTGGGAATATGGTGACTTGTATAAGGACAGACATCAATTTTCCTAGAAATGTTCCTATGGGGAAAAAAAGTGCATGTAAGCAAAAGCAAGTCTTCTCTGTTCACCATAAGATGACTTAGCCAGCACTTTTATAGTGACCCTTTGGGCTTAAAAAAGGTTTCTAATAGCCTTTAGAATCTGCTGGGAAATAGAGGGTTTACTGTAATAACAAGAGGCCTGCCTCAGAGAGACCTTGATTCTTCACTTGAACACCCATAGAACCCCACAAAATACTTTGTATAGGGATGACAGTAAAGGGAGGAGAGCAAATCTTCCCAAGGAATGGTCTGCAATGCAGGTGGCATATAATTTACTCCAAGAATAGGTAAGCAGAAAGAGGGTGGAGAGCTGCTCCAGTTGCTCCCTTTCCATCCCCAGATAGGCTGGAAGTCCTTTGGAAATTCTATACTCCTCTTTACAATGCACCTACCACAGTTTGTGCCAATGTCCTCCTCACACTTGAAAATGAATTATAGTCCTGTGTTGCGTAACGACTTTTAGGTCAAGACAGACCGCATATACAATGGTGGCCCCGTAAGATTATAACGGAGCTGAAACATTCCTAGTGCCTAGTGCTGTTGTAGCCAATCCTAATGGTGTGTAGCACAACACATTACACAGATACTTACCATGGTGTTACAATTGCCTATAGTATTCAGTACAGTGACATGCTGTTTGTAGCCTAGGAACTGTAAGGAAACAGAATTTGTCACCCCAAAACATGTCTTGTTGGCATAAGGATTATTTTAGGCTGCTTACTTTTAAGAAACAGCAGACATGGAAGAAGCTCTGAAAACCAAGTAGAAGTTATCCTTTGTAAAAGACATCTATCACAGACAATAGTTTAGTGGTTACCGGAGGGGGAAAGGGGTGGTAGATGAGGGTAAAGGGGAACAAATATATGGTGATGGAAGGAGAACTGACTCTGGGTGGTGAACACACAATGGGATTTATAGATGATGTAATACAGAATTGTACACCTGAAATCTATGTAACTTTACTAACAATTGTCACCCCAATAAACTTTAATTAAAAAAAAAAGACATCTATATTTGTAAAGGAAATCTCCATTGATAAGGGTGTCTACCTCCCTGTACCAGGAAGAGGGGAATGAACTTATCTCTAGAAACTCTTGTCAATGCAGAAGACAAAAACTTAAATCTGCGTAACAGCCTTACCTTTGTTTACTTTTTCTGCTAACCTCCCATAAACTCACTCTGTGATGTTCACACAATGACAAAATCACGTAACAATACATTTCTCAGAATATATCCCTGTCCTTAAGAGGCACATGACTGCACTTTAATCAACTATCAAAGTCAACAATTAATTGAACCCAATATCACTGAAGGAAAGTAGGAAGGCATTGGGGGTTTCTTAGATTGGGGTTCTAATCCCAGGTCCTCCACTGACTGTGCAAATCCATGCAAGGACTCAGCTTCTTTGAGCCTATGTTTCTTCATTTGACAAATTGGGATAATAACCCCCATCTCATTGGCTAGTGTATTAATTTTCTATGACCGTAGTAATAATGTACCGTGTTTCCCTGAAAATAAGACCTAGCCGGACAATCAGCTCTAATGCATCTTCTGGAGCAAAAATTAGTATAAGACCTGGTATTATATTATATCATATCATATTATATTAAAGACCCGGTCTTATATTAAAGTAAGACCAAGTCTTATATTAATTTTTGCTCCAAAAGACGCATTAGAGCTGATTGTCCGGCTAGGTCTTATTTTGGGGGAAACACGGTACCATAAACTGGGTGACCTAAAATAACAGAAATGCTTTCTCTGATAGTTCTGGAGGCTGGTAGACTGAAATTGATATTAACAGGGACTTTAGGGAAGATCCTTCCTTGCTTCATCCAGCTTCTGGTAGCCCCAGATGTTCCTGGGTTTATCGCAGCATAACTCCAATCTCTGCCTTGGCTTCACATGGCCTTTCTCTCTGTCTCTGTGTTCTCTCATTTTCTTACAAGAACATCAGTCACTAGATTTAATCCAGGATGATCTCATTTTGCTCCTTAACTGATTATATCTGCAAAGACCCTGTTTCCAAATAACGTCAAATTCTGAGGTTCCAGGTGGACATGAATTAGCAAGGGGTGCACTGTCAACCCATGACAACTGGTTCGGGGGTTCAATGAGAAGAGCCTCATACAATACTTGCATGTTATAGGTCTTTAATAAATAAAGAGATGATTATTGTATTTGTTGTTATTGCTGCTGCAAGGGTCATTGTTTTCGGAGAGAAGGAAGAGAAAGGTTTGATTTGGAAATGAAAGGGCAGGCCTGAGGCTTAGCAGGGGCAGGGACAGTACAGAAAAACTAGGAGGTTCAGAAAGCGGAACAAGTGCTAAGGTGACAGTCATCTGCTGGGCTTGCTTGGTTCCTGTGCCCTCAGAGGCCAATGCCTGAGATAAGCTATCCGTGTTGGTCAGGAAAACTGGACACCTCAGCCTGGCCTGTTTGGCCATCTTCCCAGTGCCCTTACTTCTCTGAGTGAAAAAACAAACAAACAAACAAACAACAACAACAAAACCCCAGAAGAATCAAGGGAAAGAAACTTAGCATGCCCATTTTTTTTCTGGCATAGGTATTTCAGTTTTTCTTATGGGAGTGGGTGAAGAATTGATTCTGGAAGTTACACTCCCAGAGTGCTGAGGCCTTCTCACTGAAAATGAAGTGAATCTCAGTGCCGAATGTGGAGAGAAACTCCTATGATTTCAGAAGATTCCTGAGCCCTGGAAATGAACCAAGCATAACAAAAATGTGAAGTCAAAGGCAGTTGGAAAAGCTAGGCCCCTTCCTTCCCAAGGCCAGGATAACAGGCATCCTGGATGCTCTAAAATGTACTCAGCATATTTCTAAATACACCAAAATTTCATTCCGATGTGAATTGTACCCTGCCAAGCATTGTAACTAATAGCTTTGATGTAAGTGTGACACATCTTTATGTCACCAGAAGAGGTGGGAGGGCAAGAGCTGAGTCATGACTAAAAGTTATTAAGTATAAAGATTCCCTTGAAGACTTAACTTTTTCCTCCAGAGACAGACTCCCAGCCAGTTGTTCTTAACTCTTTTTTGTATCATGAACACTTTTGATAGTCTGGTGACCTACATGGGCCCCTTCTCGGAATAAAGTTTTAAACTAAATAAAATAAAATACATAAGATTACTGATGATACCAGAAAAAACTTATGAAAATACCAACAACAAAAATAATAAATTTGTGGTATGGTCCACATGTACTTCTTTATTGATGTGTTAAACAGCAAGATCCAGCAGCAGGTCCTCTAATTACGGTATTTTGAAGCTATGAGTGATGTAAACAACATTTCAAGATCTCTGCAGCAACTATAGTGGGAATCTACAAATACCTGTGATTTCTTGCCTCTATTCATAATGGAAGAAAATGCTAAATTTCAGTTGAAATTTAGGGAAAGTAAACAGTTTTTTCCCCATCAAAGTTCACAGAATTCCATCCATGGAGCTTGGTGGTCCCTAAATTGAGAACGTCTGTTCTAAGCAGACTTTTCAAAGGTACTCAATTTTTGGTGGGGCCCTGTCCGCCAGCCTGAGCACCATGCCAGTTATGTTAGCAAAGGAGGCCTCCTAGTGGCCAAAAGGCTCCAACTCCTCAACCAAAAACTCATTTAATTGCCCATGTTAGAAAACAATAGGTCAGGCAATTAATTAACTGGCTCACAGAGAGAAACGGAGCAGGAAGGCTACTACTTGTCAGCCCGGGCCCGCGGGATCTAATCAGTCCAGATTTAAAAGTGCCGTTTGGCTTCATGGCAAAGGGCTGCAGGTTTGTGCTGTTGGTCATCAGCAGAAGACATGATGCCAGCCTGGCAGGCTGTTTCTAAGGGGGCTGCTGCTCCCACGTCCCCCACTGCTAGTCAACAAAAGTTAAGATTTCCCCATGGGCTTCTCTGACCAAGGCTTTTAGGACCCGCTTTCAGTGCATGGAGCTTGGAGCCATGAAACAAGGAAAGAGGAGAAATGAATTCAGGACTTACTACGTGCCAGAAACCAGGCTAAGTATTTCCACATATGCGATTGCAATGAATTCCTAAAGCAAACCTACATGGAAATAATAATAATAGGTATTGTTATTATTTATAGAGGCAACTAAGGCTTGGAGAGGAAAGTTGTCATTTGCTCACAGTCATCTCTGAATAAATGACGGGGTTGGGGAGCCCATCTGATGCCTTGTCTCTGCCAGCAAAGGCAAGACAGAGATTCCCACAGCAGTTCTGGGGCCTGGAGCCAGTTGCCCAGTTTGAATCCTGGGCTTCTCCACTTACTAACAGTGTGAATTTAGGCAAGTTTATCAATCATTCTGTGCCTCAGTTTCCCTATCTGTAAAATGAGGATAGTACCTATTGTGAGATTGTAAAAATTCAAAGTAAAACCCTTAGAACAGTGCCCAATACCTGTAGGCATTCAAATACGTGATAATTGGCTGTTGTTACTTTCAGACAATATTGTCTCCAAAAGCAAAGCACCAACAAGGTTGCCAATAGTCTAAACCAGTGCTCCTATCCTGTTGGTGATTTTCTTCCCCAGGGGACATTTGGCAATGTCTGGGGACATTTTTGGTGGTCACAACCAGGGGGAATCTAATGGGTAGAATCCACAGGTAGTGTGAAACATGCTACAGTGCACAAGATAGCTCCCCACAAAGAATTATGTGGGCCCCAACTATCAATAGTGCTGAAGTTGAGAAACTCGGCCCTAACTGAACACCAGTGAGGCAGAGAACATTTTGCCAGATATGATGAGGTGCTAAGTTGAAACGGCAAGTGTCCATCCTGATGGAGGGAAGCCAGACAATAAACAAATACTTAAGAAACTACCAGATGACAAGAAATGCTGTGATAAAAAGAAAACAGGATGGCGGGTAGAGAGTGATGGGGTCAGGCTGCTAAGGATTGGATGACAAGAAAGTCTTCTTAGAGGAGGTGGCATTTAAACTGGAACCTGAATAGCAAGAAGTGTCTGGCTACTCAAGGTCAGAGCAAGGAGCAGAGCTGGCAAAGGGAAAAGGTAGGGACACTCTTGATGTGACTGAGGAAAGAATAAGAGTAACCATGAGAGTCATGGCAGGGAGAGAGATAGGGAGCTGAGTGAAATTCCAATAAAGCCCCATAGAAAGGCTTTCTTTGGACGACACTACTGCTCGGTTTACTCCCTCAGAAAAATATTGCCTCAAAGTACTAGATGGTGACTAAAATATGCAATATGTTATGTTATAAATTTTAAGTTTGTTTTAAAGTGTTGTTTTTTTTCTTTAGGGAACAGTAAAAGGAAATCTTTTTCCTAACAGTGAATTGTTTAATAAAGTCAATTATTGGATTGGTTACTTCTGGTTTAAGATAAATCATATTGTGTCTTCCTGTTCTCTATAGCATCAGGACTATTCAAATGTGGTAACATAAGAAGGATGTTAAAAGGAGGGGACACTTAGAACACAGTTCCGTTTTGCTCCTTTGGAGCTTTTCAGCTGCCCTGAGTCGGCTATAATATTGCAATGCATAGTTTGAGAATCAATAAAGCCAGGATGGAGGGCAGGGAGGGGAGCAAGCAGGGTGGTCTGCTAAACCCATACAGCTTTGCCTGCAACTACTCTGCATTCATAACATCAAAGGCTAAGGGAAGGCACCTAAAAAGGAACCAGTGATCAAATTCGTCCATTATTCTTTACATGAAGGCAGTGAAGTAAATTTTGATAGAATGTCCAATAGAACTCATTGGTTTATAAAAAGGTGGGGGGGGCAGGCAGGAGGAGGTTTCTATTGTTTAAAATGGGATAAACTATATCCAAGGTCCTCCAGGCAGAAATATGTGTGTGGTATAATCAACAGGAAGTGAGCCCTCAGAGGTCTGGACATATTATTTGGAGCATCCTTAAACAGCTTTGAAATCAAAAAAGGTTTTCTGGATACTCTATTACATTTAAGCTTTAAAAATTAGCTGGGCAATGTTTAGGACTATGAGCAGACCCCGAGGTCTCTGCAAGCTAAGCTCTTGGTTAATGAAGCTGGCAAAGCAGGCCTGCCAGCCATTTACCAGAGTCGGCACTGGTTCATGACTCAAATAACCCAGTTGGGGAAAATTGCTAGTTGCCTCCTCCTCTCCTTAGTCTTAAGACCCCTAGTAATATTTGGGGCAATAAAATGTACCTAGCTAAAAGACCGTATTTATACTATTTCCCTGCACCACAAAAATTATGTGTGGTCATGTGACTAATTCCTAGCCAATGAAATTAAGTGGAAGTGTTCTGTGTGAACTCTGGGAAAGCATCTTAAAAGACAGCTGTCCATTTTTTTCCCCTATTCTCCATTCTGCTGCCCGGAATACAGATATGGTGGCTGGAGCTCTACCAGCCATTTTGTACTATGAGGATGGGGGTCATATCCTAAGAAGGGCAGTGGTGACTAGAAAGTGCCTGGATCCCCAAAGACTTCATGGAGTTGGCATACTAGCCCAAAGCATTCTGTCTCTGGACTTCTGTGATGTGTAAGATAAAGCAACTATTTTTTTTTATTATTAAGTCAGGATCTTCAAAGGTTTTGTTTCATGCAGTCAGAACTAATCCTAGATGATACATCAACATTTGCATAATCCATCCACATTGTGAGATTGAATTACTAAGATTGAGTACTCTCATAGAAGTCTTATTTTATCTAACTTTCTTAGTTATTATTTTGAAACAATAAACAATTTATAATAAGGCTTAGCTGACCAATTTTTATTTCATGTGGTACCCCCATTAATCGAAGGGGTATTTTAATGCACCTTGGCAGATCTTATCCAGTGAAGAGAATGGAATTCAGGTGTCCTATGGCCTTTTTCATTTAAAACTGGTTTAAGACAACTGCAGTCACTGGTATACAGGAAGAGAGACCCTAATCCTCAGGCTCCTGTAGCAGAGTAGTCAATAAATCTCAGCTAATAATATGTCACCAAAAGATCTGGGAAATCCCTCTTTCTCCTGAGCCTCCTGATGTCTGATGCGATAATGTGTGCTGAGTGGCTCTACGATAGCCATCCCTACGGTTCAAACAAGAGAAATCATTAATTGCTGCTTGTGGAAATCATATTGCTGCTCACCAAATGCTTCTCACTGTCTGCTTCCAGCCTATAAGATAGAATTATACTTCCTGGATCTCTGTCGTTGAGGAGGGCTATCTCTGGCCAATGAATTGTATCACTTCTGAGTTTAGCATGTAATTGCTCATGTGCAACCCTTCAGAGTTGTTTTCCACTTGCTGTAGTGTCAGATAGCAGCTGCTAGGAAGGAGGGTGATGCCACCACCAGAGTCCCCACGTGTCTCTTATTGGACATGCAGTGTGAACAAGAAATATACCTTTTTGGGGGTCTCAATCCACTGAGATTTGGAGATTCTCTATTACTGCAGCATAATCTACATTATCCTGATTAGTACACCACACTATCCAGAAAAACCCTTCTGAGGATTAGGGCAATCACAGAGAAACTGAATGATATTATCAATGGTTCCAGCAACCAGAGAAGAGATGTGGGGGAAAGTTCCCTCTGACCCTTTTAACACCAACACCTTCTGTTCATAAAATTTTTTTGGCGAGTAGTTTCCTATTATCTAGCTACAAAAATCTGTGAGTAAACAAAGCAACCCTCCCATTGCTCAGGGACTTCAGACCTTCTCAGGCTCACTGCTGACTCTGGCATTTAGATTCCATACACAATTAGCTCCACCGTGTGGTGTTTAGGATAAAGGACATTTATTATAGGACCATAAAAGCAAGGTCACATATCCAATACCCTATACGCCTTGAGAGGGGGAGTGTACCTGTTAAATCGCATTTAGCTTGCTAGGGCATCAAATCAAAAGCAATGGAAACATGTTCCTGTCACGTGAGTCAGGAAATTCAATAGTAGTGAGGTTCACTCATTTATTCTCTCAGCTAATATTTACAGAGCTCTACTATGTACCAATATTGTTCCAGGTTCAAGACACAAAAAGTCCCTGCCTCCGTTAGAAAGACAGACAATGGAGCAAATCAATATGGTAGGTTATTCTATAATGTCAGATGTGGGAAGTGCTATAAATTGAAATAAATCTTGGTTTTGGGCATAGGGAATATGGGGGAGGGATATTTTAAATAATGTTGACAGAAATAAAGGCGAGGAGTCCACATTTAGCATTCCCAGACTTCCTTTAGATAAATGATCCAAAATCTCAAATATTTATATAAATATGAACATTCTCTTGCAGACATAAAATGTCAAAATATTTCAAAATGCCCAAATCTTGGTTTCTAAACATCATTCCTGTCTTGATTTGTACAGGCTGCTAAAACAAAACACCATAGACGGAGTGGCTTAACCAATAAACATTTATTTCTCACAGTTCTGAAGGCTGGGACGTCCAAGATCAAAGTGCCAGCAGATTTGGTGTCTGTTGAGAGCCCACTTCCTGGTTAGCCATCTTCTCACTGTGTCCTCACATGGTAGAACCTAAGGAAGCTCTCGGGGTTCTTTTTTTATAAGGGCACTAATTCCATTCATGAGGGCTCCACTCTCATGATTTAATCCCACCCAAAGTCCCCACCTCCCATCACATTGGGTGGTAGGATTTCAACATAAGAATTTCGGGGGTGGGACGGACACAGGCATTCAGTGTATAGCAATTGCCCTGAGGAAATCATGACTCCTTGGAGAAGCCACCGATTTTTCAGGTGTGAGGCAGGAAATGGACAAAAGATCCTGGGACATACTGTTATGCAGAAAGTGCAGAAGCACTAAGACTAACAACAGGGTCACGTTAGTCTTGAACCTGTCACAGCAGATTGTAGGGGCTCGCACTGGCTAAACTGGGGGCTAGTTAAGCATCAGGAAGAATGACTATAATTGATACACTGGATAATTAAAAGCCATGTGCTCGGTGTGATATTTAACAAAAAAATAAAGGGAAGGGGGCCCTGTTTTATAGGATGATGTCAGTAGAAGATATAGAATTAGAGAATCATCATTTCGCCAACTATTATGTAACACTGATTCATGCAAGGACCATGTTGTGTATTAATTTTCCTGCTGCTGATGTAACAAATTACTGCAAACTTAGTTGCTTAAAAAAACAGTATGCCTGAAACTTATTTTCAAATGCTTTAGATAAAAACTGTGTGTGTGATATTGTGATTTATACTATGCGTGTGGTCTTTATCCCAGTTTCTGGCATAGAGCTCCTAAACACCTTGGCATTTCCTAAGTGATAAGAGAAATAAAGGTGTCCTGATATTCATAACAAACCTTTTCAACCATACCTGAGTTTATATTGATGAGGTGACTTTTGGAAAGCACCTGAGGACGTGGGGCTAGTTGCCAGAACTAACCATGATTAGAGGGTTGGAATTTTCAGTCCCATTTCCCTGTCTTTGGGGAGGAGAAAGGGGCTGGTGGTTGAATCAACAGCCAACAGCCAATGATTAAATCAACTGCCTTTGTAATGACGCCTCCATAAAAACCCAAAAGGATGAAGTTCAGAGAGCTTCCAGGTTGGTGAACCCTTGCAGCTGTGGAGAGTGGCATGGAAGCTCCACACCCCCTTTCCACAATCCTAGCCCTATGCATCCGTTCCACCTAGCTGTTCCTGAGTTGAATCCTTTTATAATAAATGGGTGATCTAGTAAGTAAAATGTCTGAGTTCTATGAGCTACTTTAGAAAATTAATGAAACCCACGGAGGGGGTCATTGCAACCTCCAATCCATAGCCTGTTGTCAGAGCCCAGGTGACCACCTGGACTTGTGATTGGCATCTGAAGGTAGAGGGATGGGCAGTCTTGTAGGACGGAACCCTTAACCAGTGGAATCTGATGCTATCCCCAGGTAGTGTCAGAATTGAGTTGAATTGCAGGACACCCTGATGGTGTCCCAGAATTGCTTCATGGTTATGGGGAAAGCTCTCCCTCACACACACAATGGAACCTAGTACCAGATGTGTGTGTGTGTGTGTGTGTGTAGAAAAAGGGAGAGATAAAACAATATGGCAAAGGGTCAACCTTTGTTGACTTTAAGGGGAGAGTACATAGTTGTATACTGTGGTAATTTAAATCTGTCGACTAGATTAGGTCACAGAACTCAGATATTTGGTCAAACATTATTCTAGATGTTTCTGTGAAGGTATTTTTTTGAGGACAATAACATTCAAGTCAGTGGACTTTGAATAAAGCAGATTACCCTGGATCATTACCCCAATCAGTTGAGCATCTCAATAGAAAAAGACTTTTCCCCCAGAAGGAATTCTGCTAGCAGACTTGTTTCAAACTATAGCATCAACTCTTCCCTGAGTCTCCAGCCTGCTGACTTATTCTGCAGATTTTGTACATACCAACCTCCACAACCTTGTGAACCAATTCCTTAAGTAAAAATCAGTTGCCCAGTATGCATGGGTCCACTTTTGAATCTATTCTGCCCATTGGTCCTTAACATTTCTTATAAAACAGGTATCCCGGCAACAAATTCTCTCATCTTTTCCCCATCTGAAAAAATCTTCTCACCTTTTCTGGATATTTTTGAATTCTACATCAACAGGTTTCGTTTTTCTTTTTTTCTTTTTCTCTCAGCACTTTAAAAGATGTCATGCCAAGGTTTCTAATTCACATTCTTTGAGGGGAAAAAAAATGCAGTCAGTCTCTGCAATGGAATTTTTTTCTCCAGCTGATTTTACCTTTTTCTTCGGTTTTCAACAATTTGATCATGATGTACCTCAGTGAGGTTTTATGTGTTATCCTGCTTGTTGAATTTCTTGAATATGTGGGTTTACAGTTTTCATCAATGAAGAAAATTTTGGCATTAGTTCTTACATTGTTTTTATCTCCCCTACCTCAACTTCTAGGACACCAAATACTGATATGTTAAGAGACTTGATATTATCCCACACGTGGTTGAGGGGCTATTTTTTTCCTTTGTGCTTTACAAAGCTTCAAGATCTTTGTTCTGCAGTGACCAACCTACTATAATCCCATCCATTCCTCCTTCTCATCTATCCAGTGACTAGAGGTAATCAAATAGCATTAAATTGTAAAAATAAACCCTATA
This sequence comes from Rhinolophus sinicus, assembly GCF_057876585.1. NCBI lineage: Eukaryota > Metazoa > Chordata > Mammalia > Chiroptera > Rhinolophidae > Rhinolophus > Rhinolophus sinicus. Next base: position 182,320,352 of record NC_142517.1, on the reverse strand, counting down.
TATAATTTGAATTATTGGTATAAATATATTAACCACAAATAAAATATTTAAGGACTATTAATTTAGAAATGTGTTTTAATACCTTCTTTATTTTCTATAAAAGTAGTTTGTGTATATACACATATATATGTAACATTAGAAATGATACTGAATATGACACCAACAACAAGCTATTGTAGTTTCTTTATTTTGACCTCTTTTATAGAAGGTGATAACAATCTGTGGAAAATGCTTTACTGTATCATGCCAATATACTACAAGGAGTATTGCAAAATAATACAAAAGTAATCCACAGACTTGACTAAGTGAAGATCAACTGATCCAAAACTTTTCTTCCTTAGTTTTCACAGCAATTGCTGAAAGTCCAATAAACTTATTTTTTCCAAGAAAGTTTATTCTAATAACTTTGAGTGATCAATCCGTGAAATGGTCCAATCAGGCTTCACTCCTTGTGTAAACTCCCTCTGAAATCTCGAAAAAAATTACAAATAATGTGAATCTTACATTAGTCCAAATACTTCTTAGATAACTATATATTCTGCAAGTGTACATTAGAGGCAGCTTTTAGCAATAAACTAATGGTCGATGGTAAATAAAAATAAACAAAAATTTAATCTACCAATTCAATCACAAAAAATATTCCACAAAATTAGAAGCACACTGTCAAGTAAAATGAGTATTTTAATGGACTGATCTACACTCCATCTGCCAGTCCTTGAGAGAAACTAGGGTATTTTTATGTTGTTAAATACCAGCTATAACATATGCCTAATATGAGGAGAAATAAATTGGACTATGGTGATTAAAACAGCACTTTAGTGGTATTTGGTTTATATACATTAGATCAATCTTGAAAATAACAGTGTTTATAAGCTGCCCATGGTATTCGTAGGGAATATGAGAAGAACCAAAGGTTAGTATTGATTATAGTGTTCTTTAATTATAAATGATGTCTCAAAAGAGATAATTTAGTAGATTTAAATTAAAAAAGTATTTAAATATACAATGAGGTCTCCATTGAACTTGCTGGACTTGTTCACTGCTCCAGATGTTATTAGCACAAAAATACACTACAGTGTCTCTTTTAAATAATTTGCTAACCTTCTACTAGACAGTACCTCCTTAAGGGCAGGAACCCTTCAGTTTTGTATCTGAACCCCTACCAGAGTACTGGGTAAATGGGCGATGGTCAATAAATGTTTAGTGAGTGGATGGATAGTCCATGTGCCAATTATGGCAGATTTTATTTTCCAGCAATGGCCATAACTGTATCTCCCACCCAGTGTGCTCTCCTGCAATGGGAACTTGCTGTTGCCCCATCAAAAGGTGGAGTTTCTCCAGGCCCTTTTAATGGTGCAGGTCCTGTGTCTGCTTTGACCAGTGGACTATGGTGGACATGATGTTGTTCCAATCCTCGGCATAGTCCTCTACCGGTCTAGCATCTTCTGTCTTCTGCTTCTTGAAAGCCAACCAGCATGGAACGAGCCTGAGACGACCACAAGCCCAAGCCATGAAGAGAGGCCTTGGAGAATGAGACATTATGTGGAGAAGCCAAGAGCACGCAGGTGCCGCACGTGTGAGCGAAGCAGCCATTGTGGAAATGAATCCTCCAGCCCTGCCACCCCCGGTGGTGCCAGGTGAAGCAGAGAACACCTCACAGTTGAGCCTTTACAAAATTCCTGAGTAGTACAATAGCGGGCAAAATAAATGAGCTGTTTGAAACTACTGAGTTTTGGAGGGTTTGTAATGCAGTAATAGACAGCTGAAACACCGTTTAATTCCATTCAGAAATATTACCTCCTTCTAATTTCTGAATGTTCCTGCTGCATGGCCAGTATGTCACTATGACTTTGTCTCTTCATAAAGAACTTGAAAAATTTTAATCCTTTTCCCCTAAAGCTCCCTTTAGTTTTCATACCTTCTTCACACTACCTTCCATTTTCTAGTGAAAAGGGAACAATGAAGTGTGATTTAGACTTACTCATAGCTTGCACTAAGAAGTTGTTTCGTTTCCACGTTCTGATCCCCCAACTTAACCTGGAATACACCGGCTCCACTTAAAGTTTCACTGGGGATGTTGGCACTGGTTAGATACCAAAAGCACATCAGGATGTTAACAAACTTCCTTCCTTAGGGAAAAAACACACACACATACACACAAATACAAATCACAATAATCTATCATCCATATATCCAAAATGGAATCAGAAAGTGGCTGTAGTTACAGTTGTTGTAGATCAAACTCTGTGCTTATTCTAGCCTAACAAGATACCTATATTGATACCTTTTTATTTTTAGAAAATTCTTAGGGGTTCTGACATATTGGCCCTCTTTCCATTGCAGTAATAACAGCTACTATTTACTGAGCATGTAGTATTTACTAAGTATACTACATAGATTATTTTCAATTTGTGGCATTTTCTAAAATTATAATGCTATAGGGAAGATTATAACGTATCTGTTGTCAAACCAAAAATGAAGGAGAAAAAACATTCCTTGCTGCTAAGTAATTAACTTAACCCAAACTGCCAGAAAAAAGAAAGACTCCTGTTCTTCCCTAATGCACTTTGCTATGCCTGGTGATTACGACAATGTCCTATATAAAAATCAGGTAGTGACCATGGTGCTAAGATGCAATTTGAAATATTAGGGGAGGAAAAAATATTTTTTAAAAATATGTAAAAGTACCTTTTTAAATGTTTCAAATTAACGTGCATGAACAAAATTTTTAACTATTAAGAGTCCAAATCAGAATTACCTCGAGAAGTGTGTAAGCAAAGTCCAGATTTCCTGTGTGCCTGGCACGTAATACATATGCAAATATTTGTAGCAGGAATAAGTCAATACATTTTCAGGAATGCTATAGGGAAGATGTATGCATCAGATAGCAGATACCACTAAAGTTCCTTTCAACTTTTTAAACTGTCTCCAAATAAACCCAATTTGGGAGTTCTGTAGTTAATCTTACTTTGGAAACAGTCTTTGGCTGATATCATTTCTTTTTATTGTACTCCTTCTATTTAACATACAGCTGGACATTTAAAATGCTCAATTGTTTCCATCAAGTTAGGAAATCTGAAACACAAATATTTTTAATTTGATACATGGGAGCAGCTTGTGCTAAACAGATTGTTTTCATCAACTTACGTGACAATACCCTGTCCTGTGAATTAAAAAGTAGTAGAGAGAAAAGTTCCAGGTGGAAGGCGTAAGACACTATGACCATATCTCAATTCTTGCAGAGCGAGGTCTTTAAAGAATGAACACATTATTTTCTCTGAAGTTCTATGACTATCCACTTGTACCTACAAACCCCCACTATTTCATGATTATCCAGTAGCCTAGCTTTTTTTGATAATGATGGACCATTTACCTTTCTCATCGTAGTAAATGGAGATGTCCCCTGTTGATGTGTACACAATTTCATCTATGTCAGCAGCAAGGGCATTTTTATGGTTGTCAGGTAGTGAAGTGATCTTTTCTTTCAATACATTTAGTACCTATGTTTGGAAAAATAAAAGCGTAATTCAGCTATTGAGCTTTTGAAAGCTTTTCAAAAGCATGGTGAATTCTTCATGGAATGAATTTTTCTAAACCTATTTTTAAATTTGCTACCATATTTACTCATCTTCAAAAGCAACACTGAAAGTAACTAGTTATTCAACTAGATAATTCCTAACAGAACACTCTCTATAAGAACAACTGAAGGACATCCTATTTACTTACTTTTATGCCTCAAGTAGCAAGTCATTCTATGTTTTTATATGACCCAAAGTACTCAAAAGGAATGATGGCACACATACTATTTTCAAGCATAAATAAAGACGGCGTACTATATATCATTCTGTTGCAAGAGTAGAATACATTTATTTTTAAAGGAAAACTAAAAGTATACTTTACCTCTTTAGCCACAAGTTCTTCCAAAAGATCAAATTTACACTGTGACAGCAACTTGGACACATGAGCAAAAGCCTTAAAAAAACAGTGGAGGGAGGGTGGTGATTATTATTTCCAAACACCATGCAAAATACCATGTATGATGCTCAAAGTTAAGGGCTAAGTGTAACAAAGACTATTTTATGATAAAGGCGATCAACAATGTCAAACACTAAGATATCAATGTTAGGCATGACTCCTAGTCAGCTGGCTTTTGTTTTCTCATATGGCCTTCCCACATATATAGTAGTGAGTGAGTGGATTACTAATAACATCCACTCTCAGGACCTGGGAAAAGCTAGTGTGTGGTGTACACACTAGGTTCTCAGTAAAAATCCTCCTCTGTATTTCCTTTTAAAATAATGATGAAGTAATCAACCTGAGTGTTATATGACAACCTCCCTTCCACCCCCCATCATACAGGTAACAGCTGGGAAGCAACAGTCTAGACTATACTGGGAGTCTGGGGATCTGGGTTACAGTCTGAACCTTATTAAGGCAGATAAGGCAGGCTTGGGAAAGTGTCAGAAAAGATCATGAGTTCACAGTCTACTACAGTGGGTTCTTATTTTGAAGTATGAGGTCCCATTTTAAAGTGTGTGTGTGTGTGTGGGGGGAACCAACTGCAATCCTCCACATTCCCAGCAGTGAGAAATGAAACTGTGGATGAGATTTGACCATATTTTCAAGGAGCTTTCAGTCTACTCAAGGAGAGAGGCAAGTAAACTGTCAAGAATTATGACAGGGATAAGAACAGGATGATTTGGGAGAATACAGAAGAGCCACTTAAGTCATTCTAGAATGATCAGAGAGGGCTTCCTAAAGGAAGTAACATCTAAGATGAAATCTGAAGGACTGGCAGGAGAAAAGAAGCACAAGCATGTCAGAGAGATAATACTGAATAATTACTATGGGATGAATTGTGTTCTTCCAAATTCATATGTTGAAGCCTTAACTCCTAATACCTCAGAAGGTGACTGACTTTATTTGGAGACAGGGCCTTTAAAGAGGTGATTAAGTAAATGAGGGTAGGCCCTAATCCAATCTGATTGTTGTCCTTATAAGGGGAAATTGGGACACACAAAGACACACCAGGGGCACGGGCACACATGCAGAGGGAAAAAACCATGTGAGGACACAGCAAGAAGGCAGCTAGCTGTCTGTGGGCAAAGGAGAGAGGCCTCTGTAGAAACCAAACCTGCCAACACCTTGATCTTGGATTTCCAGCCTCCAGAACTGTGAGAAAATAAAACTTCTGTAGTTTAAGCAACTGAGACTGCGGTATTTTGTTACAGCAGCTCTAGCAAACTAGTACAATAATGGAAATGAATTTTGAGAAAATGCACACGTCCAAATGGATTAAAGGACCCTCTGCAAACACTTTAGAGGGCCTCAGGGTTCAGAGACGCCATATGAGAATGTTTTAGTAAGACTCCGTGTATGGAATGTGGGTGATATTTTGGTAAAATGAAACAAAGACCATAACCATCATATTGAAACCCAACCATCAGATTCTAGTTTATGTGGCCAAGGAAGATCACACCTAAGCAAATTATCCTCTAAGGTGGTAATGAACCATTTGGAGGCTGCCCTGATGAGGCTTTGATGCTATAGGAGTATCTAACGTAAAGAGGCTTCTGGGAAATGGCCCTCTTTTTCATAGCAAAAGCTAAAATGTGCAAGCAAGATATACGAAAACTAACAGTATGTGATTTATGTGGTTTGAGGGCAATAACAGGGAAGATATATCTTATGCACGTATCAGTGGTGTGATACTGTGATGTAATAAGAAATACATTATTTGGCCTTCATTCTGGTTCCTGGCACAGAGCTCCTAAAACAAGCCCCTTTCAACCATACCTGAGTTTAGACTAACGAGGTGACTCTTGGAAGATGGGGGCTGGTTGTTTAGAGGGTTGGAGCTTTCAGCCCCACCTCCAGACTTTCACAGAGGAGAGCCGGGCTGGAGATGGAGTTAATCACCTATGGCCAACGATGTAATCAATCATGGCTACATAGTGGAATCTCCGTTGGAAACCCTAAATGAAGGGATTAGGAGAGGTTCCAGGTTGGTGTCAGGTGGAAGTGAGGGCCGAGTGGTATGCCCCTACAGAGATAATGGCAACTCCACACCCCTTCCCACATGCCTTGCCACGTATATCTCTTCCTTTATAATAAACTAGAAGTAGCAAGTAAAGTGCTTTCCTGAGTTCCATGAGGCATTCTAGCAAATTACTGAACCCAAGGACGGGGGATGTGGGAACCCCTGATTTATAGCTGGTTGGTAAAACGTATGGGAGGCCAGGACTAGGGATTGGTGTCTGAAGTGGAGCCAGTCTTGTGGGGCTGAGCCCTTAACCTGTGGGGTCTGCATTAAATCTGGGGAGTTAGTGTTAGAACTGTTATAAGTACCCCAAAAAGGCTTTGAAGACATAGAAGTGCTTAACCTAAAGAGTCTCTGAGGAAATAGCTGCCTTTCTTATAGAAAAGGCCAAAGTGTGCCAGCAAGATACAGGAAAACAAACAGTATATGATTAATGGGGTTTGATGGCAGTGATGGGGAAGATATGTCATATACACATCAGTGGACGGCAGGGTCTGCGGAGTTAATAAAGTCATCTATAGCATTGGATCACCTATTCCCCTGGTTCAGGTGATGAATAAAAGCTTGCGTAGATTGTACTGAACCATGTCAATTTTGGTGACTTTGGAGAACCAAGACTGTAGAACGGGTCACAGGGCGGTGCACCTCAGCACTCACTAGCTGTGCATCCTTGAGCCAACCGTTCTACCTTTCTGGGACTTGGTTATCATCGGCAGAGGAGGATTAGATCAGAATGATAAGCCCTGAGGTGCCCTTTCATTTTCATGTTCTATGATTAACAACAACAAAAAATCGTAATGAACATGATCTAATTGGTAACTTGATGTTCACAACCCAAGATAACATCTTCCTGCTGGGAGATTAGTCTAAGGAGAAAGAGCAAGGGGAGCCCATGAGAGTAGATACTTGTACACTAGCCAATGTTTTTGCACCAGATTATTTCCAAGCCCTCGAATTCTATCCATGCAAAGGAAGGTAGTTTGCATTATGAGATCTAGTATGGAGAAGGTTTTTCAGCTATGTCCTTTTAAATCTTAGGTGTTGAAGAACTGATCTGCTTGATCTGAAAGATATGTTAAGTAACCACTGATGTGAGGGAATCATAAACATTTGCCATGGGTAACCCAACATCCTTTTTGGATATCAGAATAGCTAGACGCACAAGAATTGACTTAGGTGAGGCAAAACAGCATACCAATTAGTTAATGAAGGGGTGGAGATGCTACTGAACAGCAAAAAGGGGGGCTAACATAGCTAACAGCTGGAGGACCTCTAAATCACAGTGACTAAAAAGTGTCTCATGCTCCTCTGTGTTCAAAGGAAACAGGGACTAAAGCCTGATCCTGTCTACAGGAGGGAGATGATTTCCATTCCTTATTAACACATAAATGAACTGGTCCAGTCATATGTGTTATGAAGTAGACAAGCTCACGTCATCAGTGGGTATTGTGAAAACAGTAGGATCACGCCAATTTACCTCTACGTGGACACATATTTTGAACTGACATGAGCAGAGGTGATGATGCTATTAATCAAGTTGCTCTCTGCTTTTTAATTTTTTAATAAACACATAAAGCAGTGAAGCGTTGACTCAGGAAAGCAGGAAGCAGGAGTTAATGATGACACTGATTATAACATTTAATTTATAACACAGGTCACCTAAATAAATATAAATGGCTTTGTTTACAGAAATAATCTGAAATACATTAGGAGTAAACATAGCAATACCAGTATATAATCAAATGTAAAATGACTACACTTGATGGCATAATTTAAAGATACATGGAGGTATGAAGTGGGAAATAAACTATGATTTCTGTTGTTTATCAAAAGTTCTGAAATGTTTGGGAATGACGAACTCTCTAAGAGATTCAAAAGAAAGTTATAGACAGACTTTTATCCTAGAAAAATGCATGTATGCACAAAATCTGCAAATAACCTCAGGACCCAAAGTGACAGACATGTGGCAAGGAGCGAATGATGGCTTTATTAGCTCACAGACCCTGTTCTCCATTGATGTCTATATATGACATGGTATCTTCCCTATTACTGTCATCAAACCACATTAACATTATCAGCCACTTAGAAAGAGGGGCACGACTGTCAGGATCAGGGGTATGAATTACCAAAAGCTGTTTCTCAGTGTGCAGAGTGGTGTGCATTTATCAGTGACCAGGTTGTCTCAGCAAATTCTTTGAAAAGGGAAAAACTGCTCATCTCGACACAATTCTTTAGAAGTATGATGGGGAAGGTTGAGGGTAGGGGGAGGATCAGAAAAGGGAAACAGAGCTCTGGTGGGAAGTTTTGTCTTTCTACCCAAAATGATATTATAGCACTTTAAAACTGTTCTCACTCTTCAAAACAATCTTATCCACTCATTCATTTATTCAACAAACATTTATGGAGCGCCTACTATATGCGAGGCATTGTCTTTTTCATTCTGCAGATAAGCATGTTTAGAAAAGATAAAGCCATATAACTTTTAAGTGGCAGAAATGGGCTTTGAATCCATTTCTGATTCAAATCCTGTTGAGTGCAAAAGGTAATTGGGGGACTTCACCCTGGTGTTTCAATCGAATACTCCTTCTCGGGGACCATGTAAACAGAAGCAGAAGCTTAATTTAAGTCAAGAAGTGGCCCGAGGGTTCTGTGCCAGGGTCACTACCCACGTTTGATAATTTGAGACTCAGTGAGGACACCTCACCGGTAAATACTTTTACGTGTAATAGTTGAAAGCATGAGAGGCGTACAGGTCAACTCCAGCGAAAGAAACAAACCTGCTTCGCTCCCTCTGAGAATTCTGCGATGCTGAACTCCTGGTCGAAATAGGCCCAGATCAGGAAGGCGTAAATTCGAGTCCGAATCCAGTTGATGGGGTTGGACAACCCGAGAATGATCATCTTGGTTTTCTGGCGCTGCTGGGGCTGCTCCTCAGTGCTGTAGCTGCGCCGCGGGCAGGCAGGGAAAGCCGGGAGGGCTGCGGGGAGTCCCGGCGGGCCGAGCAGGGGAAGCCGGAGGCCCTGAGCGGGCAGCGCGGAGGCTGCCGGAGCCCAAGTGAAACGAGGAAATGGGGTCGTTCCCGAGCCATTGTGGCAGCGACAGAAATAGCAAACTCCAGCCAACGGCGGCCTCACCTTGGCTGCATCGGGAATCCGGGGTCGGGCGGCCCCGCCGGGCAACCTCCAAGTGAGCAGGAAACGCGGTAAAGGACTAGCAGCCAGCGCCATTTTCGTGACCTTTCACCGCTGTGCTTGCTTGTACTGTATCGAAAGAAAGTCGGTGGGAAACTACCTCAGCGGGGTTCAGAGAAAGACACTGCAGAGTAAAACTGGCCTGTTGCTGCCACCTCTGGTGAGTACGCCCCACCCCGGCTTTCCACACACGATCCATACAGAGACCTCCAGCCCAGCGCTCGGAACCGGCCCTTCCCCGAGTCCGTAGGCCTTGCGGACCTTTTCTCTCCGGGTCTTGTTTCCGGACGGATCGCAAAGTTGAAGAACGTGTTTAGGGCAAAGGCTTCTGGGACTTGGGATAGGACGAGCTTCAGCAACGATGGCCCTGCAACGCTTCTCGGTACCTCGGCTCGAGGGCATTTCTCAGGAGCACTTCACGCAGCACCTCTACCCACAGGTGAGGCCCTCGCACGGGTCGGCTCGCAGGAAGCCGGGAGACACCGGTCCCTACCACTCGAGTGGCTCCGAATTGGTTTCTTGCGACCCCAGGGTGTGGGGAGGAGGTGGCAGGCGGCTGAAAATGCCTGGTTAGCTCTGCGGCCAAGGAGAGGGCACATGGGGGATGTCAGCTGGTTCATCTGTTACATCGTCCGGAGAGAACAGCTCCGCGTTCCTGGGGAGCAGGATAACCGCAGAGAGCTGAGTGCGAGAAACGTTTTCACTAATAAGCCCTGCTCGCTGCGAAAAGCGGCCTTGCAGTAAGTAGCCTTACTACGTAGTCTTTTGCCGTTATCAGGGCAATGGAAATTTTTCCACCACCACCTCCGCCCCGTCTCTATTTTCCTTCAGGTTTCCTAAAGTTTAGAGGTTTTGCGGACCCCTGTTGGCGCGAACGGCCCCTGTCAGTCCACTCGAGTTACTGTATTTAAAGGAGCAGTTTTTCACTGTACTGAGCCAATAGGAGAAGCAGTGGGAATCCCCCAGGAAACTTCCACCGGTCTTGGTCTTGGATTCTAACTAACCTGGGTTCTAGTTCAAACGTTGTAATCTTTTATATGTGAATCCGAACCTTAGTTCTTTAAAAGAAAATTGAGAAAAATGTTAAGGGGAAAGAAGTATTTTTACTTGCCGTGCTTTGCAAGGGAGTCGGAGGTTCCAAAAACAGAGACTAAAGAGCCCAGCAGATATTAAAAAAAAATAAATTAAAAAAAAAAAAAATCCACCAGCTTACAGATACTCTCTTGATGGTAGAAAACACCCTCAGCAGTTTTACTTGATATTTACATCTATAAGGGTGGTCAAGGAGCTACAGTTCTAGTGTAAGGGATGAATTTTTTTTTCTTTCTTTTAGGAGTTAGCAACCTACAGAGAAGATTCAAGCCCTCATTTATTTGGGGGACTAGTGCTGAACAGGTTGTTGTTGCTCACCCCACCCCACCTCAGAGTGTGCTAGTATAAGATACCTGCAAGGCAGTATTGTGAATATTGAATGATGTATGTGGAAGTGCTAAGAAGCATAGCAAAACGTGTTTTGTAGTTTAATCTTTTCAGACTAGACATATGAGGTCAATTAAAGTTTGAGGTCAGACAACTAAGTTCGGGAACTCTATTGCAACACTGTTGCTAACATTTTTTGATATCAGAGGGGTATATTCATTATGAATTTGTACCAACTGGATGATTAGCTAAGTTTACTATTTGGAAGTGCTGAAAAGGCTGTGTGAAAAAGTTAGATGACCTGAACTTTTCACCAACAATTCATGACTCTTGTATCAGGACAATGCACCAGCTCACACAGCACTGTCTGTGAGGGAGTTTTTAGCCAGTAAACAAATAACTATACTGGAACAACCTCCCTACTCACCTGATCTGGCCCCCAATGACTTCTTTCTTTACTCAAAGATAAAGGAAATATTGAAAGGAAGACATTTTGACATTCAGGACATCAGGGGTAGTAACACAACAACAGCTCTGATGGCCAGTTCAGAAAAAGAGTTCCACAGTTGCTTTGAAGGGTGCACTAGGTGCTGGCGTAGGTGCATAGCTTCCCAAGGGGAGTACTCCGAAGGTGACCGTAGTGATATTCAGCAATGAGGTATGGAGCACTTTTTCTAGGATGAGTTCAGGAACTTAATTGTCCGACTTTCGTATGTCACAAAGAATCATTAAGTTTCATAAAGTGGAAAATCACAAACAACACTCTGGTCACAAAGTAATATAACTAGAAATTAATAAAATTGCAAAACAAGACCTTGTTACTTTTACTTGGAAACACTAAGGTAAAGCAATGAGGGACATACGCCTGTCATATTTTAAATGTTTTAATAATTAATGGTGTGGTACAGGTGCATGAATAGACAGTCTAGAGGAATAGAAAGTCTGTATGTGTTATATTCATATATCCACATATACAGAGGGTACGAAAAAAATATACACATTTTAAGAAAGATCAAAACTATTAAAATTGTAATACTCAATATATACTGATAACAAAAGACGAATACAAGTCACATTTGATTTCTGCAATTACAAGAGGTGCTCAAAGTGGTTACCATCAGCGTCCATTACACTTCTGATTACAGCAAACTACTGCTTGAGCAGTGTTGACCAAAGTGTCCACTTGTGTACATTTTTTTTGGCACCCCTGGTATATATCCATAGATAGATAGATAGATCCATATATATATATATTATATATATATATCCAGAAATAAACTTCCGTTCATACGGAAATTTAGTAAGTGATGAACGTGTCATTTGTAAAAATCACTGGGGCAAAGATGAACTTTTAAATCAGTGGTGCCGGGACAGCTGGATAGTCATTTGGAAAATGATAAATAAAGTTAGATTTATATCTGATACCTTACACAAGAGTACTCTCCAAAGGGATCAGAGCTCTAAATGTAAAAAAAATGAAACTACACAAGTACTAGAAGAACAGGGGTAAATTTCTCTCTAATGTAGGTGTATAGGAGGGCTTTCTAACTGACTGAGCTGTAAATCAGGTGTAATAAAAAGATTCAAGTTTGCATAAAATACAAACTGGGGGGAAATATTTGCAACATATATTTCATAAAAGGATAGTAAAAGCCCATGTATGTGAAGAACTGAAAAATTAAGTAGGGAAAGGCCAGAAGTCTGATAAAAAGTAAGCAGTTGACAAAAAAATAAAAATGCCCTCTAAACATTTGAAAAGATCTTCAACTTTGCTTTATAAGAAAAATTAAAGCTACACTTAGGTACCATTTCTTACCTATCATATTAGCAAAAATTAAGACTTTAATAATACACTCTTGGCGAGGCTGTGAGGAAACTGTCACTCATACTTTATGCCAAGTGGTACAGCCCTTATGAAGGGGAATCTGGAATATGTAACATGCATAGGAGAGTGATTGATTAAACTGTCCATGTACACTGGTGTACTAAGGATAAAAGGAATGGAGATAATCTGAACTGATAGCAGTGATTTCCAGGATATAGTTTTAAATTTTAAAAAGCAAGCTCTAAAAGAAAGTACACGATATGCTACTTTTTGTGTAAAAAAGGAGGGGGAGAAATAAGGAAGTACATGTTTTTGATCACTTTGCAAAAATGATACAGGAACCATAAGTCAGAAACTAATGAGACGGGTTATCTATAGGGGATGAGTACAAGGTGGAAGAATGTGGATGGAGTGGTCTTTTTGTATAATTTTTACTTGGTGATCACATTAATATTTTACATTCTAAAATGACAGTAATAAAATTAACAAGGATAAGGAATGATTTAAAAAAACAAAAGTCTAATATAGAATATGAAAAAAAAACAAGTGAATCTAAGTAATGGGGAGGATGAGAAGTAACCCAAGTCATTTTTTAACCCAATACTTTGATTGTATGTTCTCAGTAAAGACAAAAAGAACTGTAAACAAATACTGAATTCTAGTTAGTATACTTGTTTTTTAGTCTTATGACTTAGTAATTCTAAAAGTATTTGTTGTGAATTCTGGGATTCTGCAATTTATTAAACATTGGGTGTTAGGAACCAGGCTTCTCACTGTTAGAGAAGGGAGTTACAAACATAAAAATAAGATTAGAGTGAATCTTGTCATGTAAGATCAGAATTGGAGGTATCATTATTGAAAGTGTTGTGGTTCATATATACATCCATTAAGTGTGCATATGTATATAGTACATGTGGAGAGAGAAATAAATAGATATAGATATATGCATATATGGTGTGTGTGTGTATTTTGGGGGAGGACAATTTCCTAGCTCTGCCCACTGAGAAGGCCTAGAAGTAAAGACACCCCCGTAGCAATGAGCACATCTAGTACACAGATCGTGATTTCTAAATAGCGTTCCCCACTAAAAGAAACCAGAGCTGCTTGAAGAAATGACTGTAGGGCTGAGAGAGAGCAAGGATAAAGGATGCTGGATTGTGTTCTTTTGCCATAAAGTAAGGAAGTGCTCAGGTAAAAAGTCCCAAGAGCCAGCTTGAAGGGGCTCCTAGTCGTCAAATCTGGGATAACTTGAGCATCAAAATTATATCAATAAATTATAACCCAGTGATTAAAATAAATAAATGGAGTAGTTAGAGCTCATTAGAATGCCAGCTAATGTAGAAGATGATGGAATTTTTAAAAAGCACGAGTTTTGCACTCATCGTAGGCATACTTGACTCAGGCAGGAATTACCAGTTGATCAAAATTAACATCACAAATAATAGGGCAGAATACCATGTGCCACCTGCCTTGTTGCACAGAGGACACAACATTGCTTCTGTGGTACATTCCTTCCAAAAATGCATAATCTGAGTCTAATTATGAAGAAACATACGAACCCAAACTGAAAGGCATTCTAAAAAATAATTGGCCTGTGCTCTTCAAAACTGTCAAGGTCATGGAAGAAAAAGGCTGAGGAACCATTCCAGATTAAGAGAGACATGACAACTAAATGCAATGTGGTATCTCAGGAATCGGGGAAAAATAACTATAAAGGATATTATTAGGACAGTTCGCAAAATTTGAATATGGACTGTGGATTAGATAACAATATTATATGACTTAACTATAATTTTGATAATCTGATTATGTAAGATAATGTCTTTGTTCTCAGGAAATATACTCAACTGTTTATAGAGATAAAGTAGCTTAATATTAGCAACTTACCGTGAAATAGTTCAGAAAAAATTAAATTATCTTTAATAATATGTTCCTCTCTATACACACATAGCATGAATGAGAGCAGATGGTAAAGGAAATGGGGCAAAATGTTAAACAGTTGGTGAATCAGAGTAAAGGGTATATGGAAGTGCTTTGTGATGTTTTTGCAACATTTCCATAAGTTTGAAATGGTATCAAAATAAAAAGGTACAAATAATATTTGATGATAAAGTACAAATTATAATCATTTATATTTTTGTCATAAGTAACACTCATGAAAATGCTTTAAATAATATTTAGATTTTTTTCTTATCTCTTAGCTATTGGTGGTCTCACTGTTTTGTTTGGTTTTGTATTCCTAATGTTAAAATGTTGTTCTAAGTACATTGCATGAGTCCTCTTCCTGTTATAGTATGAATTGTCAAAAGGGTTGAGTGTGAGCATCTTGGGCTCAAGAATCATTTCTTATTTACTTTTATCCCTCTGTTGTCAAATATAACTCCTGATATATTGTTAGTTTTCCCTAATTATTATTTTTTTTGTACTCTTTCCCCACACGTAGAGAAAACCTCTAGTCTTGGAAGGAATTGATTTGGGGGCTTGTACAAGCAAATGGACAGTGGATTACCTAAGTCAAGTTGGAGGGAAGAAAGAAGTGAAGATTCATGTTGCTGCAGTTGCCCAGATGGACTTCATTAGTAAGAACTTTGTATATAGGTATTTCCTCCTGAGGTTTACTCTGCGAATATACATAACTGGTTTTAAACCTTTACGATATTTTTGCATTATACAAAGACCATATGGCACTTCATCTTTTGGCTAGTTTGATATAATCATGGAATAGCTTACTAATTTTTAAAGAATGGCTTTTAAAAGACAAAAATTCTGAGGTTACATAATTATACAAAGACATTTCCAAAGACCATTTGTTAAATAGGGTGTATACCTGATACCATCTGGAATCATGGAAGGAAAAGAATTTTCATAACGAGGTAGATTACATCTGAAGTTGGGTGTGCTGAATTCATTCAGTGCTTCACTAATCAGTTGATCCTGGCATATTAGTAATTGTTATCTAGAGGTATAAATTCTAAAGTTTTCCTTCATAACCTATTTTGATTTTCAATGCCCTTATTTTTGGAAAATTTTCTAAATCCAGATTGTTTTTAGATAAGTATAAGCCCATGTTTTATTTTTCTACCTTCTCCAGAAATATAAGACAAGTAGTTGCTATGTTTGGTACAATCTTTCATCAATTCTGATAACTTTAAAAAAAAAAAAATCATAATTTTCTCTTTTGACAAAATAACCTTAAACACTTAATTTTCCTCGTGGTTGTCATTTTTGTTTTAGGATCTCTTAAAAGTAAATAAGAGGTAGTTTAGAGCTTCTGGATGTCTAAATTTGAAAGCTTTAAATGCTGTAATCTTATAGCTTTAATATACTATTTATTCCCTTGAGTTTATTCCCATGAATTTCATTAAAAATGTTAAAAACAAATGACCTTCAGATTCTGAACATGTGCAGTTCCCAAAAAATTCAATCTATTGAAAAACCATGTAGTTCACAATAGCCTGATTTTTAAAGGGAGTTAGCTCTCACTGTTCCTTCCAGAGTTTAGAGATGAGTGAAATAGAGCTTTTAATATCCAGGGCCATTCCTTTCTCATTAGTTTTCCAAACTCACATAACAGCTTGCCAAAGCATTTCTCAGTTTTTGATCCTTTGAATATTCGCCAATATAGTTCTGGTTTTTAATAGTCCATGAATTGAATTTAATTGTCATAAGTTTTTCCAAGTGTAAGAACTTTTCATTTTTTAATTAAGTCAAAGGGGAAGAAAGTGCTGGAATGATAAGTGTTTTTCAGCCTGCAGTTAATGATGTTTATTTTCCAGAGAGTCCAGTGCCATAACAAATGGTTATTGAAACTTCATCTTAAATTGCCTGATGTTTTGTCATGTGCTATAAACTTTTCGAAACTTGTTTTTGAAGCACATACATTATGTAATAGCTCTTATCCCAGCTTCCTCCAAACTTTCCACTAGAACCACTAGAGTTGCAAGACTTTTTTCTTAGCGCAAGAAAAAAAATAGGCTTAGTCATTTTTGGCAGTTAATGGGGAATAGGAAAGAAGGGAGGCATCTAGGCCAAAGGCAGACTAAAAAGTAAGAAATCCTCCACACATTTATTATATCATTGTTATCATTTCAGTTTAATAATAGTTATACAGATGAGCACACGGAGGCTGAAAAATGTTAAATAACTTAAACCTAAGATCATACAGCTTGAAATGATGGAATCAGGACTTACACCAAATTTGCCTGACTCCACAGAACCCATGATCCTAACCCCTCTTTGGTACCACATCCCTTACTAGTCTGTATGCCAGTCCAGACAAATGGAACTTCAATAACAGATGCCCTTCTTTATGAAACAGGCATGGTGTAGATAAGATCTCAAGGCCAAGAAACTTTCCAATTCATACACTGCGTTTCTGCTTCTGCAGAATGTCGGACAGGTACCACTCCTGAGGGAGAAGGTTGCTGGGTGCACCCCTCTTCTGCTTCTCTGGATTCAGCCACTCTATCTGCCCTGTTCTTACAAAAGTCTTGAAACACTTCTGGGTTCTCCCTAGTGAAAAAGCTAAGCCTGGGCAACTGCACCCATTACAGAGGTAGCTGTGGGCCAGAGGGCTTCCACGGGGTTCCCAAATTCTTCAAAGATGCTTTGGTGGGAATGAAGGCTATATAGTGAGATCAGAGATGGAAAACATTGAGTAGGAAGATGCCAAGTATACAGAGGGTGCCAAAAAAATGTATACACTTTTTAAGAAAGGAACAAAACTGTATTAAAATTGTAATACTCAATATGTACGGATAACAGAAGATGAATACAAGTCATGTGTATACATTTTTTTGGCACCCCCGGTATTTATTGATATAATTAGCCAGAAACTATAGTAGGAGATTGGTCTGAGTAGACGGCAGACTCCTTTCTTTTCTCTTGCAGTGCTCACTCTACATAATTACCAGCAGTGTCCCCAAGTTCAGAGTGACATTCACACTCACAGGACCTAGTAGTCCATAATCTGGCATCAGATTCACTTGGCTTTGCAGGAAATAGCATTCTAGAAAGATGGTATCAGTGGGATTCCTTATACCAATCCAGGAGCCTTTTTTTTTTTTTTTCTTTTTGGCTCACCAAGTAACAATTATAAGGGAACAAGACTATAGAGGGGGCTACAGAAACACCCTAGCTTAGATACCAGTAACATGAAAGACCCATGAACTTATCTTCTAGGTTCCTCCAAGGGGCATACTCAGTTGCAGGAGTACATTGCACACAGAGAAGCCAAATCCCCTCTGCTTCCTAACAAGTATTTATAATCTACTCAGCAGCCTTCTAGTCCAGACATAGTTCTCCCATCAGGGGTCATTTATATAATAAACAGTATTAACCTGATATCACAGCTGACATTCCACATTTATCTTAACCCAGTTTGTTTCTAGGCAAACATTTCTAGGAGCAGAAAAGCCCAAGGTCATCTTTATAGAAGGATGTGTATACCTCCCAGTGGAAAGATATTTGGTAGCAAGAGTGAAAAGATTACAACCCTTAGAGGTTTGGAGGCTGGAGTGCAGTGTGGGAGGAGAGGAGAGGCTTTTGGCCCAGATGCTCTTGAGGACTTCATTGTCTTGATGTTGCTGATAAGGGATCATCTTCACGTAGGGGGTGGTACTTTTTGATTCTGGACAGTTGAAGGGATAGGATGGGACCTGGAGGAAAGATAGCCCTCCTTTATTTCCAGGACCTGGAGGTAAAAGAAACAAACTGCTTCTACGATATTCAGCCCTGTTCACCAGCATGCTGGGAGCCTGGCATTTAGGCAGAAATATTGAAGAAGAATAAAACTCGGTCATTTCCCTAGAATTCTCCTCGAGATATTCCTCCGAAGCCTTAAAATGACAGAGGGTGGTGCAGGGGGCTGAGAACAGTGTTGGCGGCGTCTGTGTTCTGTGGTGCTGCCCTAAGGCAGGACGATCAGTGAGAAGGCCAGGGGAACTTGATCGTCACTGGACCCTTTGCCTACCTACTGTTTCTTCCAAAGGAGCAGAAGTAGTTGCCCCATTCATCACAAGACATTTTTGCCGTGATACTTGGAAATAGGTAGCAGTAAGAGCTTGAAAGTTTATGTATTTCCAATGCTAACCAGACACCATAGAAACTTGGAATAGTTTTTTTTCTCACAGTAACTTAGAATAGGAGGATACTGACATGAGAAGGATCCCTCTGTACCATAGATTTAAAAATCTTTAATTTTTGAAATCAACAACTGAGGTCAAATAAGCACACAACTAATGAATTTTGAAAATTTAGA
The DNA here is from genome assembly GCF_057876585.1 of Rhinolophus sinicus. Lineage (NCBI taxonomy): Eukaryota > Metazoa > Chordata > Mammalia > Chiroptera > Rhinolophidae > Rhinolophus > Rhinolophus sinicus. The sequence goes on along the minus strand of NC_142517.1, from coordinate 182,301,618 downwards.
ATTCTGCATAATATTTTATAATAAAAATTATGGCTATTATAAAACAAGATCCTATCCAACTCTTAACAAGCCCCTGTATATAGTAATTAGAGTAGTATTAGTTGATTTATTATTAATTCCAAGGATCTTTTGTGTTCATTTCAGAACTTTACCTTTTGACAAGTTGGTTCAGAGAGCAGCTGAGGAAAAGCATAAAGAATTCTTTATTTCAGAGGTAATTAATTTTAACATTTTCTTTGGAAAGCATTAATATTTGTAAATGGATTTTCTTATAAGAGAATTAGATATACAAGAGCTATAGCCTTCTCTGATAGCCACTCTTAAGGTTTGATTGTATATGCCATACATGTTAGTTCTGGTATTTATTAGATCCTAAACCTCGACCAAATCATCTTTCTGTGCCTCAGTATACTAATCTATAAAGTAGAAATAATAGCAGTACCTATTTCATAGGGTTTTTGTGACAATTAACTAAATAAAATCTGTACTTAGCACAGTGCCTGACTAGAAACTACTCACTAAATGTTAGCTATTAATATTAACTTTCTTTGAAAATGCTTTGATCTGATATGCCAAGTTCAGATGCTAATGAAGAACTTTATTTTCTTATTGACTATTAGACTGTGTATTTTATTAATATTTATCAGTGTGATTTCTATTGTGTGTATTTGCTATAACGTTTGTTCAGAATAATTCTTTCTTACATTATAATCCACCTTTAGATAAGTCAGTTTAAATATCTTGAAATAAAGCATTGGGGCTTATGTAAATACATTTTTAAAAAATTCAGTGTTATCTCAAAAGCACATTTTAAAAATAAATTGCTTTTTAAGCTTTGAATAAAGCTGTTGTCTGTTTTTGAGTCAGCTGGGCTTGTGGTTAGTTTGGTTGTAAAGGGTGTTGCATCTTAACAGTTTTCTCATCAGGTGAAGATTATACTAGATTACCACCAAGGTCCCTAAAAACTCTGGAGGTCTGCGGTTCCACAGCATGACTAGGATGTCTAATAAAACTGATTCCATTTGCTGTACCTGAAAAATGTTTTTTAACTTTACAGCCAAGCTTTAACATGTGTATTCGTTGCCCTTTGGTATTTTCTTTTCCAAGGGTAATGAGAGGCACAGATTTAAATAGCCATGAAATGTCAAGTGAAGAAAATGAAATAGAAATGAGCAAAGAATTAAAGTCTAAAAATTATGGAAAGTGTGTAGATGAGTATGGACTGTCGGTTTGGTCCTCCAGGAAGATGCTGAGATGGAATTCGAAGTGCAAAAGGTTTATTGGGGAATAATAGCTGTGAAAGGAAAGGGCGGAGGATTGGGTAGAGGGAAGCCAACAGCCCGTGATGCAGATCTGGCAGTCTGTGCCAGCTCACTGTGGAGGGGCTGAGCAAAGACTGCCCGGTAGAGGAGTCCTCTGTTAGGTAGTAGTGTCTAGGCCTCTCACCGTCTGGCTCAGTCATTGCTTAGGGCTGTCCCGTCCCAAGAAGAGCCTGACCTTGGTTCAGAGGCTGAGGTGGACCTGAAGGAGTTAACAGCTGGCAGCTACAAGTTAATCTCACTCCTTGCAGCTAAGTAGTGAGTCCTTTCTTAAAGGTGGTTTGTGCAGTGCATCTCTGTATCTGCCACATGAATTTATTTTTAAATCCTGAACTATTAGAACTGGTAGAAAACTCTTGGATTTTTGAAGAACATATTTTGAAAACTGTTTAGCCGGTAGTAAGTTTATAGAATATACCTGATATGGTACTAGCTGAAAATATAAAAACAATGAATCTGGAAGTTTAAATTTATGATCATAGATTTATAACATATTACTAAGTAAATACGATATATTTTGCAGTTTGTATTGTAACAGTCAGTGCAGATATAAGAGGCAGAATTCTTGTGTTGGATGGCCCCTGTGCTTGAGCAGGTATATCTCAATTCTCTAATTCTTAGGAAATGCAGGCAACAGCAATGTTTTGTTACTCAGTTCCCTATTATAGCTACATAGTGAAATATAATTGATAATTTAAGTGTCAACTTAAATTTACTACTATAAAATAATGTATTTCTAATTTATACGTGAACTGACTCTTAAAAGACTTGGCTTGAGAGTTTATATAATCAAGGATAGGCTTAGCTTGATAAAACAGTGTTCCAGATTTTTAAAAAAATTATTTCAAGTATTTTATTTATATCCTGTTCTATATTTGTATTATATTAGTCCATTGTTGGCCTCAACAATACCTTGAAATCATGTGTGCTACACAAATGAGAATTCTTTCAAGTCTTAAGATGTTATTAAGAGTCTAAATGATTTGGAGTGTAAAGTCTAAATTAAGCATTGTGGCTTTAAATGTGGTATGTATGTACTGCCTTTAGAATTTATTTTACTTAATGTTTTGTGGCTCCAGTCATTATTACAAGCAGTATATAAAGACATTTCTTTATATGGCCACCAGAGAGCATTAGTAGAAAGGGTAAGAAAATGGAACTGTTTTGAAACTGACTTAATGGGGTTAGATTTTAAGACTGTTTCCGTACGTTTTTACTTTCTAATATTTTTACATGAGTACTGATGTCATTTTTCTTTGGGATGTTTAAGGATGAGAAGTACTATTTACGGTCACTTGGGGAAGACCCCAGAAAGGTAAGAATTCTGAGTGTAAAACAATTGTTCAAAGTCTAAATGGAGATAGATAGATAGATAGATAGATAGATAGATAGATAGATAGATAGATAGATATTTTAACTGGCACTATAATTTGTATTATTACTGCCTGATATATGACCTGTTTTATCCTTTTCCATTTTTTTCTCAATGATTCATGCCCTTTAATAAGTACTATTAAAAGTTGATAACTTAGTTTTCAAGTAGGATCATAGAATCTTAGTGTTTAAAGTCGTCTACTCCAATGTGTGCACAATTAAGAAATCCTTTCTACTGTATATTTTATAGATTGCCATTCAGCTAATAAAATACATTCTAAAATAATTATAAAAATTCTGAATAATCCATTATATAAGCTTTGACATGCATTCAGAGTCCAATTAATATGGCTCCAGTATTAAGGAGTGGTCCCTGAAACAATTAAGTAAGATGATATTTTTTTCCTTTATGTCACCATTTACTTCTTTACCTTCTTTTATTCTCCTCCCTCAGTGAAATCCACAAGTTTTACATAGTTGATAACATTCAAGTTGTTGACTCCTAAACTTAAAATACTTAATATTAGATGACAATTGTATGAATTTTGCTTAATGTAGGAAGAACCTTTCTATAAATGAAGCATAGCTAACTTACCAATAACGATATTATTGACTCTGCTGTCTTGATACAGTCTGTTATTCTTCATTTGTTGGCTATGGTCACATCCTAGTATTTTAAAGCAGTGAAGAGAGTTTTGCCCCATTCCCTCTTAATATCATGGGCTCTGATGGCAGCCTTAGCTATAATAAGCATTATGCCAATATTGTGTTTATTATTAAAATTCTTACTGTATTTCTCTCAATGCAGGATGTTGCAGATATCAGAAAGCAGTTTCCGTTATTGGAAGGAGATATTAAGTTTCCAAAATTCTTCAAAGAGGAACAGTTCTTTTCCAGTGTTTTTCGAATTAGCTCACCAGGATTACAGCTCTGGACACACTATGATGTATGTCACATAAATGAGGAATCTAAAGCTAATGGAGATCTTTAGCGCTTACAGATTTAATAGTCATAGGTCCAGCTCTGTAGGCTACGCTAAAGATCTTTGACATGTAGTTTGCTGAATCGTCATGTTTGAAAACAGGTGCTCTGCAAGGCAGTGATATGGAGTGGATTATTAGCTAATGCCAAAGCCTAGTTTCTCACATTTGCATTTCTCTGTGGGCTTGTTCTTGATGCATCGTCACCTGTATATATACTGAATTTTATGAAGTGTGTTTTTTTTTTACATACGAAAAATGGCCACCAGATGAGGGTGAAAATTGTGAAAGTGGAAAAAGTGATAAGATTGTGGTATGAAAATATAGAAATGATACACATGACTAGATGGAACTGTTATTCAGGAGAAAGGCAGAAGTTTGTGGAAAGCCATTTCTAGTTATAAGAATTTGGGGATATCAGTGGTCTTAGGACATATATCCTCTGAGAATGTCAAATGTCTACTGCATTTGTTGAGTAACAAGATATGTAGATTATTGATTTTGATCATCCTATGGTGTTATATTTTTATTTGCTTAAATATATGCATACAAGTATTAAAAAAATTATACATCTAGTATTGTATATGGTTTTGGTGTTGGGTGGAAAAACTTAGGAAGCTACAACAATAACTAATAGGTCTCTAAACATAAAGGAATTGTTTTTTTAAGTTCTAAATAAAACTATATTGTTTTATAAATGAGTTTTATAATTCAGCTGAGGACCTTTTGGGAGGATTTTAACATAGCCACTTCATAATTAAGTGAGATAAGACACAAAATCGTAGCATATTATTTTTTAAAGGTTTTACATAAATGATATGGTGAGAAAATGATGTGGTAACTCAAATAACGTTTTTAACTATTCTATGACTTCTAAAATTTTAAGTAGTATTCTTTTTATATTGAGTTATATGGAGTATTATAAAGCTTTTCTTAAATTAAAAATAAGTCAGAGGCATGCTAGTTATATAGTTAAAGTTTATACAAGTAAAGAGTGGGTTAAAGGAGAAATGCTTTGTAGAAGTGATATGTAAATAATCATGAATATATCTTAGTATATTATATTTTAATTCCTTAGTTGAGAATTTTGTAGCTCTGCCTTTTAACATTTTTCACAATCTGTACCAACGAAGTGCACCCTTGCATACACAGAATAGTCAAGATTGCTCTGTTAATAGGTGTATCAAAAAAATTTGTCAGGTTATATTCCTATAGAAATAATTTAGAAATCAAGATACCTATAACCAAATTATGGCTGGCCATACATTAAAAGTTATTAAAGAGCAATGGTTGCCACAATACCTTGTATTTTCCCAACACCTACATTTTCTAAGTGCTTTCAATCTGTTGTCCAATGTTGGCCTGATAGCATTCCTTGTCAGGTAAGTAATATGTACTAACCAAGGGGAGCCTCAAATAGGTGTAACTACCCTTACTGTCATAATGGTGGGGAAAGGGCAAATAGCTTTGACTTCATGAGGACATGGCTTGCCAAACGTTTCCATTTTAAGGCAGAAATATCTTAGTGAAGGCGCAGTTGTGTTTGGAATACAAGTGTTTTCATTGTAATATTACAATGTTTTATAAGAGTTTTAGATAACGTGAGCCGAGTCCTACTAAAGGACGGGATTTAAACATTAACTGGAACCGTTGTTTCTATTTAATGTGCATTTTAGATATTTCTTATTGATAAGTTCCTATTGGTCTTTAGGTAATGGATAACTTCTTAATACAAGTGACAGGAAAAAAGCGTGTTGTACTGTTCAGTCCTCGAGATGCCCAGTATTTATATTTATCAGGTACTTTATTTTAAAGTTTATATTTTTAAAGTCTAGTTTTTTCAGTTATTTTTTGAGAAATCTCTTTATTCTCATAGAAAAACATTTTAGGGCTTCTTCTTAGTAATTATAATGTATTCTCCATTGTATATGTGTATACATATAGGCTATATGAAGAATGAAATTTTCAGATTTTCTTAATTGTATTACATCCATGTCAGTGGTCATAAATAAAGGGTGGGTCATTGAAAATTTTCTTAGGTTTCAAGACAGTAGTAATTGTTCTCACAGTTTGGGTACAATAAGTAATTGTACAGAAAAGAATAACTTTTCAAATGTATGTAATTTCTTTTTTAAACATGCTAACTGCTTAATCTGTATTATCCTTTCTTGCAACTTTTCAGGTACTAAATCAGAAGTACTGAATATAGATAACCCAGACTTAGCTAAATATCCACTATTTTCCAAGGCTAGAAAGTATGAATGTTCCCTTAAAGCTGGAGATGTATTATTCATTCCTGGTAAGATTTCTAGAATTCAGTAATTTGGTATTTAAAATCTGTACTGTCACTCATCCATTATATGATTTTTTAGTACAAAAGTACATTTGTTATATGTATCTTGTCCTGTACAAGATGATTTTTATACACAACTGTGTACATGTGTTTAAAAGTATGGTTAGGCAAATTATAAAGTTAACAGTCTTGTTTTGCAAAGGCAACCTATAAATATTATACTCTTACTTTATTAAATGACATCAAGCAAGATACTTTCTGTCTGGGAAAGGTTACACCTGGTTATTCTTTTTAATCATCTTATTTCTAAAATATTTACATGTTTTAGAACTATGTCTCTTAAGTATTTACCAAGAAATGGTACATATATTTCAAAGCCAATACAGATTTAGAGATTTTATTAAATATCAAAATGTTATAATTTTCAACACCTGTGATGCCTTTGTATACATTATTTTTCTACAGTCTGAAATAGTGTTACTTAATTTCTTTGTACAATAAGCATTAGTTGTTACTAATGTGATGTAACTAATATCTATAATTATTCTGAGTGATACCTGAAAATTATAAAATAATTAAGGGGTGCATTAACAAATCCTATATATAGTTATTTTCCCATGTGTAAGTTAATATGTTTATAATCAATACCCCTTTTCAATGATAGAATTAAGTTTGAAAATATTAATAAAATTAAGTTTAAAAGTATTAATAAAAATATGATTTCATTTGGGGCTAGATTATAAATTTCTTGAGGACAAGGAACCATGTTTTGTTCATCTTTGTTTACCCCAAGGGGCCTGATAATGTCCTTCACATAATTGATTGTCTATAAAAATATGATATGTTGACCTCTAATTCTTATATTCATTGAAAATATCTAGCACAGTAGTCTTTATATCTATTGCCATTGCATAAATTTTTTATCATTAGAGTGTAGTTAAGGATTATTTAGTTTTCCCTTACTCTGTGCACAACTTTAAAAAAAAGAGGGGGGAGCCAGAAATGCTGACTATTTGCCTATATTTTGAAATAAAAGCAAGTTTCTCATCTTTGGATTTAAATTTAACAGAATGGTTAGCTTTTTTCCTGTTATATTGAATAAGAAAAAAAAGATTCTGAAAGAGTGGTTAAGATTGAAACCACATTTGAAAACTAGTTCTGCAAATTAAAATATTTTAAGCTTTCATTTTTTCTAGAGCACTCTTTGAGTTTGTTTCTAAAATTCAGCATCTTATAAATCTTCCTTTCACTAGCTTAAACATTTTTTTTTGGTGTAATTAGTATTTCATCTTCGTTATATTGTGGTATTGCTTTAGTATTCCTGTAAGCACCTATATTTTGAAAATATTTACACTCAATTGAAAACAAACAAGTAAACTTTGTAGTGGAAGTAAAAAGCAGCTATGTAATATTGTAAAGTTTACTCACCCTCTTCGCCACCAAAATGCTTGCTTTAGTTTTATATACTTTTTGTAAAGGAGCTGAAAGAAATACAATTACATTAGAAATATAAAACTGAAGAGGCTACAATGAATGCAAATTTTAGCAAGCTAGAAAACCAAATGCAGCTTGAACAGGAAGTCTTTGAGAACAAAAGTACTGTACTGAGTCAGAAAAGGTCAAATATACTCCTCAAATAATTGAAATGTTCTGTGTACAAAAAACAAATACTTTGATGTGGTTGTGTGACTCAGGAAGTGTAAACAAGTAACACAAAACACAGCCCCAAATTACAGAACTACAAAACAAATATAACTTTATTATGTCTTTCAAGTTAAAAAGGAAAAATTGCTATTTCCAAAGGTTTTAAATGTAGGGTTGTGCTGTTGACACTTTAAATTGGTTGGCAGTTCATAAAAGTTAAAATGATTCTGTTTAAAGCTGGGAGCGTGCTAACGAAGGGATCTAGTTATATAATAAGAATTATTTCTTACATTGGCTACATGCAACTTGTGATATTTCACTGACATTTTGGGGTTTTTTTTAACTGTAGGTTTTATTTTTAACTTTTTTTTTCCTCCAGCTTTATGGTTCCATAATGTAATTTCTGAAGAGTTTGGAGTGGGAGTGAATGTCTTTTGGAAACACCTTCCGTCTGAATGCTATGATAAAACAGATACCTATGGAAACAAAGATCCTACAGCAGCGTCAAGAGCGGCACAAATTTTGGACAGAGCCTTAAAAACACTGGCTGAACTACCAGAGGAATACAGGGACTTCTATGCACGGCGAATGGTTTTACACATTCAAGACAAAGCCTACAGCAAAAATTTTGAGTAAATAGCGAAGTGAATGCAATGAATATAAACTTTCAAATACAGTTCAGCTCAATTATTAGAATAATATTATAAGACCTAAATTATTTTTATAGATTGTTAAAAGAGGAAAGGTAAATCAATTTCAGGTTTATAGATTAAGTACAGAGGGTGTTTGTGTAGTTTCTACTTAATACAGATTGTTGAGGTTCAAAGAACGTTGTACTGGGACCATTTTTTAGCTTCAGATACAAATAACTAAAAATTCCACTTAAAATGTATTGAATCATTTTACATGAAGTCTGCTGATATATTGGGCTTTTGTATTTCTGATCCAATGACTTACTAGTGTCATTAAGAACCTCTGGGGCTTTTTTCCTCTCATTTCCAGCTGCAGCATTGGCGTCACCCTAAGGCTGGCTATCCTCGTGGTCATGGAATGATTGCCAATAGCATTGGGCTGTGTGCACCTTCATTTATATGCAGTAGAGGATTCAGGCTGGATTCCAGGGGCCCTCTCTTAATACAAGAAAGCTGCCCCAGAATTTGCCACCAAACCCTTGGGTCTCATTGATTTGGCTTATAAGTGTCCATCCCCGAGCCAGTGACTGGCAAAAGGTATGGAATAACCCTTAGGCCAGTTGGATCTACTGGAGCTGGAAGTGGAATCCTCTTCTTCTGAGGTACATCAGGTATACATGGGGGTAGAATGGATAATTTTTAAAATCAGGATTCTGATAAAGGAAAAAAAGGTGGGCAACCACCAATGTCTACTGCAGTGATCTTTTAAGCTTTTAAAAATAGATGGCTATGTCCCAACTTTATAGACTTTGATTCAGTATGTTTGAGGTTTGGTATGGGTATTTATATGTAATCGACTTCATAGGTTGTTTTGATGCATAGTCAGGATTGAGACAATTGGATTAGATGATAGTAATTTGGATTACTGGTTTTATTATCCATCCAAAACAATGTTTAATTTGATCCTGGTTTTCTTGGCACCCAGTATAAATCAGGCCTGCTCCCTTTTTCAGTCTTTGAATGTCAGAAAATATTCAAATCAGTTTTAATGTATACTTACAGCTAAACTTGAACCTAATTAAAGTTTTCTCCACTAAACACTTTTCCACCTATCACTTATTTTAAAGAAAAGTGAATTTTAAGAACACATACATGAGAGATCCCAATAATGCTGTCATTGAAAACAATGAGCCATTGTATGTGGATCTGTGCCATTCTTTGTTTTGGACCTAGTAATTATTTGCACTGCCATTGAAGATGAAATATATTTACTGGATACAAATGTGCCCATCTAAAGGGATCAGAGTATATCAATTTGGTGCATTTTTAATTAGAAAATAATTTTATCGAAAATAATTCATCCACTCATATCCTGTGTTTGGAGTTAGATTAATTTCAGGTATAAAAAGCAAATTGCAATAAATAAGAAAGGAAAAGTATATAAAAACTATTCTGAACTTCCTAGGCGTCTTTGAGAATAGATACTGAAGTTACTCAGGCCAACACGAGTGAAGAGAATCTGTCAGAAAAGGAATTGTTGTATTAGCCAGATATAATTACTAGATTTTGATATTTGGTTACTTCTTAGGTTAAGCAAAGAACTTTTTACATGACTCTTTTTCCTTTGGGAAGGAAAAAAAGAAAAAGAAAACCCGTTAGTTTGAATGGTATTTATAGTCAGCTTTTTAATAAACCCTCCTTGGTTTTGCTTTTTTTTTAAAACCAGTAAGAGAATGAATGCAAAGCATATGTCCAGAGCCACATAGAAAATCTGTAAGTAAAACTGAAATTTAAGTTTACTCAGTGACTATTCATTTTAATTAGTTTATTTGGTAAGCAAACTGAATGACCTTAGGCAAGTTTAATAATCTTTATGAAGCTTATTTTCTTCACCTTTAAAATAGAACTAACTTAAGGTTTCTAGGGTTGCTACAAAAATACAAGGAAATAGTTCAAGGGCAGGCACATGATGGATGGCTGGTACTAGCTCCACTCAATTATTTATAGTTCTTATTTGCTGAGAGATTTGAGGTAAATTATGACATCTAGAAAGCTTGAGATGAACACTTTGGGAAGTTTTGAAATTATTTCCCTGGTCATATCTGTTAATGTTGGTGTTTATTTTAATCTTTTTTGCCTACCTGGTTGAGACCAAATGAGATGTTTTTAAATGTGTAATACACAGTATTTGTTAGCTGTAACTTCTCAGGAATTCCAAATCTTAGAATTTTGTTGCTGAAAGGGATCTTAGAAATCACTCATCAATCCAGATTGCTTAAGTGATTGTCCAGGCTCACAAAGCTGGGTGACAGAAATTGGAATTACAGTTGTGACCAGATTAGTAATTCTCCATTCTTTCTCCTTAAGGCATAACTCATCTCAAATACTTCTGAATACATTATATAGTTATTTGGCTACAGTTTGGGGGCTTGACCTCACCCACAAAGGAATAGTTTTCCTCTGCCAGGGAAATTTCTCATTGTACTGCTTGCTACATAGACAAGGGATGCAAAGTAAGACTAATGATGAACAGGTAGACAGTAGAGTGTAATATAAAAATGGAATATTGTGCAGTCATAGAATGAGACAGACATATGTGTAATGACGACTTTTCCAAGATGATTAAATGAGAAAAAAGTTTGAAGCTATGGGTATGGTATGCTGCCATTTGTATAAAACAAAGATATGCTCTAAGTAAACATACTTGTCCAAACAGAAATATCACTGCAAGGACACATTAGAAACCAGTGAGAGTGGCTGCCTCTGAGAAGAGGTTACACAGTAGGTGGGCAGACTGGAATCTGCAGTTGTGTATTATTTTAATTTTTTGCCCCTGTATGTATGTGTCTTAAAAAATAAATTTTAAAAATACATGTGGATAGTAGCTTTTCACGAACATTAACAGTATTTTTCTTGGTACATAATTACCAAGACAAATACTGTTATTCAGTAATTTCACACTTGTCACTTCCATGAAATATCAAAACAAGAGAAACAAAGTCAAGGAGGCTTATTTTCCATCTTTCCATACTTTTGAACAGCATCTATTTGAACATTTGGAAAGAACCCTAGTAACAGGGCAGTTCTCTCACCTATCTAAAGTTGCCAGTAGAAATCTAAACTGAATTTAACAAGTTGACCCAAAAAAAAATGCAAGTCTGAATGGAGTTTGAACTGTGCTGCTGTGACTCCTTCCCCCAGTGCTAAAAAACACATAGTCAGGAGGAACTAACAGACTGGCAGTCCCCCACATACCTCTGGTCTTACCTTCAAGACTTATTTCAAGCATGAGTGTTTGGTGTCTTAAATACACCTCAGCTGTATTCTGTTCTTTAATGTTCCATTAAATGGAATACTAACGTGACCATCTAAGTGACTGCCTATCTCAACGACTGACTTAAAGCTACTAGGCTTCTCTGCCTTTGTAAAGAGCTACCAGAATTTACAAATGAGGTCTATCTACATGTATATCTTACCCTCTAAAGCATGTTTCTCTTAAAGGCTCTTACACAACAACTCTTACACCAATACTACCTTTTGTTTCATATTTTACCTCTTAAGTCTTACACATTTCTATACTCACACGCTGAGTTTTTTCTGCACTGTAGCCTTAGTGCCTAGACCTGACTTGTCCTTGCTGAGTGCTTAGATGTTACACAAATGAAAAACCGATCACACCATATTCTAACCAAGGAATACAGACACCTGAGATGATTAGCACCAAAAAGGAAGAATTTCCTTATTTTTGAGAGATTTGTTCTCTAAGAAATCCAACAGAAAAAATGGAAATAATGTAAATTTTTGTGGAGAATATAAAGCAGATACATATTGTTATAGGAAAGTTTCAAAGTCGCTCATTTGAAAAAAACGTGGGGGTTAATGAAAACACATGTAAACCCAAAATGGCAAAGTGGAGAGAAATAGCTTCCTTCCAAATAACGATCTGAACTTTTAACACAAATCTAATAACATAAAGCACATCCAGACAGACTTCTGTGGATTAAATTTAATACAATTGTACATTCATGCCGCGGCAGTAACAGCTTGCACATTATTTGTATGTATGACTACTTTTCTCAGTTGACTCATGACATAAACATAAAAAGGCACAATCCAAAAGGATATACTAACATTTACAATAGTTTTAGACAAATGGGGAGAAAAAACAAATCTGAAGTATTAAAATACGTGGATCAACTTGAACATATTTTCATTCAAGAAATACTCTACTTTTCAACAGTCATTTTGATGCAGTGGCAGGTCCAGGTGTCTAGTGAGTTATTTTAATATCCATTCATTTTAATATTCAATATAACAATTACAATTAAGCATTCATATGACTAGATAGCTAAAGGACCCAGATTTTTCATATATCAGTTTTTTTAATGAATCCTGCTGAAAGTCCTTTTTCCATTTTAGTTAATCCTGTAAAAACGAATGCCTTTGCTTGCCCCATCATTAGAGCATTCAGTAACTTAGCTATTTTACATTAGATACACATGAGTTTAACCAAAGACTACTAAACATTGAAAGCCATCCAATCAATCACGGTGCTAACTTAAGACAAGGTAGTATTAGAATCAGGCTGACTTGTTTCCTTGTTGGGAATTTTTGGTCTCAAAAGAAACAGCAGGTATTTAAAGAAACAAGCAATATAAGACTACTTTGTCATTTAAAAAAATAATTTGAGAGACACTATAGAATTAAGGGATGTTATTTTTAAGCATTTGGTAAGTAAGAATCATTTCTTATAAGTCTGAATACTTGGAATGTATTTATAGTCATTAAAATATAATTCTGGGAAAAAATATTTTAATTGTATGTTTTAAGAATTTAGGTCCTGTGGGTTATTAAGATATTAAGCTTCAGTCTTTTTTTTTCAGTTTGAAAGCACCATGTTACTGCCATACTTTGTTTCATGTCCTGCAAAAGCTAATTATAAATAAACAATAAAAAAGTGACCACTCACCTTTTATTGTAATCATACAGCTATATTTCAATATTGTTTGACATTAATTAGATCTTGGTTTCTCAAAATGTATTTATGTAGGTCAAAAAAAACAGGCAGAAGGAAACTTCACCCAGATTATGTAGCAGTGTTAAGCAAATTCAGTTTTTGAGCCAAAATTAAATCATTTGTGTCTTCAAACTTTCCCTGATAACTTTTCTTATAGCAATATAATTTTGCATTTTAGCCAAAGAGAGCTACTTTCTTTTGGCAGACAAAAGCATGCTTCTGGAGAAACACTGACTTAGATCTATAGAATCTGTCCCCTTGTCTATAGAACACTAACAAATAGAGCATCATGTATTTATTTTCCCTAAGTTGATCTCTTTCAAAAGACTGATATGAAAATATTTTAAATCAGTAATATATCTGTAATTAATATATGTAATTATGTTCAAAACAATTTTCCCAAAAGAATTGGTTTGGGCCAAGATTCAAGAAACTCCAAAATGTCTTATGCTAAAGTTGTCAATTAAAAATTTAGCCACAGTGCTTAAGTGTAATGTTTTTAAAAACCAACTTTACACTACTGCATGTTCTTGGTTATCTGGAAACATATATTTTGACTCTCAAAAAAAAACACCTGGTGGCACATTAAAGACAGATTCCATGAGTTTATAAAACAACGGCAGGACAGTTATTCCAAAATGATGGAAAACATCAGTGTACCTTTGCTTTGAAGAGCAATGACATGTTTCTATTCAAAAGTTTTCAGTGCCAAAATAGCTAATTATTGTTACAGTGCCACCAAAATTAGTTTTAAACATTACTCAGAAAATAAACTATTTCCAACGATAACAATTTTAATTATCTTTTATAAGGACTGTATTGTAACTGTCATTCTAAAGGGTCTTATATCTCCTTAGGATTATCACAAACCACCTTTTAGATTTCAAATGAACTAATTCTAACCCAGTCCATATTAAAAGCTTCACATTCACAAGCAAAGAATTCGATTGCACATTACACTCATATTTTAGGAATGTGTGCTCCCCACAAAAAAGTGCTTCTGCTCTTCCACTTAATAAGTACATGAATATTCTTGTAGTCTTAAAATACTTCATGAACCCTGAAGTGATTCTCTATGGAAGGAGCTTCCTTTGCAAAATGAATTTGGCTAGTCACCTGCATACCAAAATCTCCAAGTATCTGAACAAATTTCTTGTGCTCCTTTCCAATCCAAGATCTCATTGGATCACGTACTTGGTAAGGTGTTACATGGGTGTGAACAATAATCCCTGTTTGTGCAAATTCTTTCAAGACTTCTGGATAAGTAATCCAAGTATTGCTTCCTCCAGAATGACCACCATCCAGCCAGTACATTGTTCTTATCCTTTTGATAAAAGCATCTATATTCTTGTCTTTCTTAGCTTCTTTCAATTCAAAAAGCAACTGATTCAAAACAACACAACCTTTACTGAATCCAATTAAAGTAAAAGAAGCACTATTTAGTGATGGTGGATAGAAACTCATAGCAGACTCATCAAAATTTTCACAAGTTCTTTCTTTTTCTCCCTGGCAACCATTGGTAGTATGAGAAGAACTGGATCTACAATTAGATGCTTTGGAGTCCTTATTCAAATCTTTCACATTCTTCTTTGATAGCAAACTGTTCTGACTTAAGTTAAAAGCATTAACTAATAATGTATAAAGGTGCTTAAAAGCTCCAAAGTCAGTATTGTGTTCTGGAGCACCAAACATATTACTTTTCACAAAATTATCATAGCAGCTGAATTTGTGCAAATGCATTCGGGAACACTTTATCACCCAAATATAACTATTGGGGAACCGGTGGGCTAAAATGGTGGCAACATTTTCTAGACTCCAGTTTTCCCACTGATAATTCTCAGGATGACGAGTCATAATTTCATGATAATTCTGAAAGGTAAGAAAGATGAAACAAGCATTAAATATACATTTATATAAAACTATTTCCACAAAATAGTTTCCCATTTTCATTGTGGAGTAAGTTGGGGTGTTATGACCCATGGTTAATATACTATAAGTGAAAAACTATAAATCCGCCATTACTTTCTGGTTATGAGATTTTGAACAAATTACACTCTCGGTTTAGGCCTCAAATCAATCAAAAGACAGGGTTATAAGATAGCTAAACAGCACAGTAGGAATTTAATAAAACACTTTGGAAGGATTATAGATATTTTTAATAAATTTTATTTAGTATACATACAATCTATTCATAACACATTAACAACATAGAAATTTGGTTTATTAGACCTTTTGACCAACACAGAATTTTAAAATATTTTCATATTAAAGCTGCTATCCTGAACCCCTCCCTCATTGGATTACTCTAGCAACCTGAATGCTATGTTTGATTTCAATTTTTATTTTACAAACAAAGCTACAATGAACATTAGAGAAAAATCTTTTTATACATCTGTGACTACATCCTTAAAAATAAATTCCTAGATAATAGAAAAACTAGGTGAAAGAATACTCATAATTTAAGGTTGGTTATATAGACTACAATACTGTCTTCTAGTGAGGTATGTGTTAACTTTTATCTTTGTTAAATTTCATAGGCACAGGAATGATATTCTAGTTTAGATTTGAAAATTTGAATGAAGTTGAAATTTTGTTCATATATTTATTAGCCATTCTCTATTCTATATGTATTAATAACTTTAGTTTTTTGGACATGCATGTAAATTTTATTTTCCTTTTAATTTTTATTCATAGCTTTTTTAAAAAAAGGGAAATTCATTCAAATTTATTCATTTATTTTATGAAATTTATTGGATACCTACTGATTGGGTATGGGTCAGAACAGACTAAACTCCCGCCTACATGGAGCTCTAAGGACAGAGATACACAACAAACAACTCCATTAGTAAGTACAGCAACGCTGTCCAACAGAAATATAACTTGAGCTACATGTAAAATTTTCTAGTAACTACATTAATAAAGTTAACAGGTGAAAATTATTTTTAATAATACATTTTACTGAGCCCAATATATCTAAAATATTATTTCAACATGTAAACCATATAAAAAACTACAGAGATTATACATTTCTTTTTCTTACGAACTCCACTGTATATTTTACACTTACAAACACATCTCAATTTGGATGCTATATTTTCATCAGAAAATCTGAATTTAGATTTCATAAAATTTACAGCTGAAAAAGTAGATTCATGTACCAAGTTGTTCAAATATACTTAAAACTTTTCCAGGAACAGACTTGAGTATCAGTTTTTAGATTTAAATTGAACGTTACATACAATTAAAAATGTAGTTCCTTGATTTCACTAACAACATTTCAAGTGGTCAACAGCCACAAATGGCTCGTGGCTGGACAGCAGAAAACATTAGATGGTGGTGAGTGCAATGGAGTGTAATAAAGTGGGGAAAAGGAGTCCAATGTTTTGGAGAGGGTGGGAGACTACTATTTAAAACACAGGGTGGTCGCCAATAAGGCGAGAGTTGAGAAGGACCTGAAGGGGTTGAGGGAATGCATCATGATATTTCAGGCATAAGAAACGAACTGCAAAAGGCCCTGAAGTGGAAGCATGCTTTACAGAACCGCGATGCAGTGACAAGGCCGGAGGAGCTCCAGTGGAGGGAACAACATGCAAAGCCATCGCCAAGAAAGGCAGAGGGAATGCTGGGGAGAAGCGAGCGTGCTGGTCATGCCTTGGAAGACTGAGGACTTCCGCTTTAACTCTGACAAGGTTTGGAGGAGAGGGCTGATATGACCTGTTTTGAAAGGATTTGTATACTAGGTGTGAAGGGGCAACAGTTACAGCAGAGGCTACTGCAGTCTAATCCTAATGAGAGAAGGTGGCTTGAACCAGAGTGGGGTAGACACGAAGGTGATAAGAAGCGGTCAGATTCTGACCATATTGTGAAGGTAGAGTCAACAGCATTTGCTGATGAATTGGATATAGAGTGTGAGGGAGACAGAAATAGAGATGTAATTTTTCCTTATTTCTAACAGTCATATATTCTATATATCAAAGTTTTAAATGCACCTCCCCTTTGCCTTAGTAATTCCAATTCTAGGAATTTATCTCAGGGATATACTTGTGTACATGTGTAAATAAATATGTATATTTATTTCTGCTTCAAAAGAATGAAGCAGCTCTATGAGTACTTGTATGGTTTGTAAAATAAGGACTAAATAATCCCTGTAAGCTATACTACCATTTGTGTTTCTTAGAAAGTTTACATCAACATTGAATGTCTCTGCAGGGACATATAATCGGTAACAGGGATAGCCTTGGGGAAAGGAAATGGGAGACTACAGGAAATGGGATGAAAAGACTGCCTTTTCAAAGTACAACTTTAAATAAACTACATTTTTTAGCAAAATGGATTTTTTTCTGTTTAAAAATTAAAACTAATACTACAAAAATTCAGTCTATGTACAGAGGTGTAAGAAAGAAAAACCTTCCACAAAACCACCAATTAGAAAATCACTATTAAAATTTTGGTGTCTAGGATTCCAGTTTTCTTTAGTATACATACACATACACAAGTAGTCTGTATATAAGAGAGGATTCTTTCTCCCTCAACAAACTTATATATACTGTTTTCACTTACTATATTATAGTAAGTGAAAACAGTATATCAATAAATTTAAAATTTAATCTGCATCATAATTTTTAGACTTCCCATCAGAAAGATTAATATCAACTTACATTTCCACTGGAAGTATACAAGAGTGCTTATTTTCCCACATCCTGGCTCACACCTGACTATGAGCATTAATTTTTAAAAAATCTTTGCTATGATAAAATGATATCTCACTTTTAATTTGTATGTTTTGATTCCTAATCAGGTTGAATATTTTTCTATGTTTATTGGCAATTTTCATTTTCTTTTGTTAACTTTCTTTTCATGTCCTTTGATAATTTTCCCAATAGGATGCTCAAAGTCCTTAACAGTTTGTATCTCATTAATATTAATAGTTTATGATATGTTAAAGGGCTATTATTTAACTTTATGGATTATGCTATTGCCTTCTGCACATCCAGATTTCTGATATAATTATGATTAAAGTTATCATAGGAGCTTATATCTCAAAGGGCTCGTCTAAATGCTTTTTATAGCTAAGGAAACTGAGGTCCTAGAAACTATAGTTATTTATTTCATATATTTAGTAAATGAGCCAAAAATTAACTCAATATTTTATGATTCTCAGTTTAGCCTCTACTACATAGAAGGTGATCAATCTCAAAACTTGGGTGTTCTCTTTTTCTTTTCCCCATGATCAGAGGGAGGAAATGTTTATACTAAGGAACTGTGTATACTAAAATGTAAAAATGGGATTCTCACTGTGGTGTCAAAGCCCAGATCTGAAAACAATGGATAAGCACATTTGAAAAAAAAGACACCAGACATTCTCATAGGACTTGCTTGTAGCCCAAACTGCCTCTACAACCCAGGCTATGACCCTGACCCATCGACAGAAAAGGCTAAGGACTGTAGGAAGAGAGGTTTTCTTTTGAGAGAATTTTCATCCCAGTGGGAATGCAGTGCACTTATTCTCCTAGAAGGGGAAAAGGGTAGGGGGCACGCTTCTCCTCATCCCCAGTGAAGCAGGTGGCAAGAGAATCTCTTGGAGAGATTAGGAGATGCTTACTGCACAGGCAGATATCTGAGAACTTGCAAAACTTATAGGCCTACCTCATACTGCTACTGAAGTAAAGGAAAGGAGTTTTAGGAAAACTTGAGATGTGTCTTCAAGAGTTTGTAGACATTCACGATAAAGATTTAAACTAGGTGGACTACTCGTTACAGCAGAATGAGAAGAACAATATTGGGTACAAGCTGTACTTCCATCAAAAATGGGGCAAGGGGGCATTTTTGCTGAGCAAAAAGTGGACACCCCAAGTAAGCAAGCTAGAAGGATAACAGGATCCAGCCAAAGAAGAAGGCTGCCTGACGGAGGCCTAAGGTGCATGATCAGGTATGACTAATAGTGTGTAACTGTGTGTAATATCTGTCCCTGGTTCCTGGCACAGAGCTCCTAAAACCCTTGGCATTTCCTGGGTGATAGGAATGTCTTTTGTTCTAATGAGGTGACTACTGGTGGGCTCCTGGGTAGGGGCTAGTCATTAGAAAGACCAAGACATCATCAGAAGTCTGGAACTTTCAGCCTCACTACCCATTATCCAGAGAGGGGCTGAAAATGGAGTTAATGAGAGATCATGACTATATACAATGAAGCCTCCATAAAAATCCCCAAAGTACAGGCTTGGGTAGCTTCCAGGTTAGTGAACAGTGGAGGTGCTAGGAAAGTGATAGGTTTAGAGAGCATGGATGCTCTGCACCCCGTCCCACATACCTTACCCTATGCATCTCTTCTATCTGGATGTTCTTAGTTAATGGAAATCTAGAAAAGGCAAAAATTATAGTGAAGGAAAGCAGATCAGTGACTGCCTAGGGCTAAGAGAAGAGATTGACTAGAGTGGGACACAAGGGCACTTTTTAGGGTGATGGAGATGTTGTATAACATGATTGTGGTGTTAGTTACATAAATGTAATATTTGTCAAAATTCATCAAATTGTAAGCTTACACTTTAAAAACAAAGAGATGAGTGTAATTCTATATCCTGAGGCTTTAAGAAGCAAGATAACGCAAGAAAATTAGACGGTACCTACTGAAATCCTGATCTCCCTCTAAAATCATTACAGATGGATAAGAAAAACATCAAGAGGTATCTAAAGAAATATATATTAAGACAGCCTCAGCTTTCCTGTACTTCAAATGCTAAAAGGACAGGTATAAAATAAAAAAGGATATAAACAATAAAGTAATGATAATTAGGATTTAAATTACATGGACAGCCAGATCCAATTAATACCAAATAATGAATCTATGTTAAGATGAGGCAAAGCTTATAATTATACCCTACAAAGTTCTTTTTGACCCTATTCTGTTCAATACTGATCCAAATTAAGAATAAAGATATAGAAAAAATGCTTATTTAATCTATAATATGCTGCAAACTGAAATAAGTTATAAAATGATCAATAAAAAGATGAGCTTACCTAAGAGGGCAAATTTCATAACGATAAACATGAAGCTCAAAAGCATCAAGTACAAAGATATGGATGAGGAAATCTGAGCCTAAAAGCATTTCATATAATAATAGCAAAGATTTAGCAAACACTTCATACACTGTTCAAAGCAACTTACATACATTCATTCATTCAACAAGTTATCTAATGAATAGTCACTAAGCATCATAGATATATCAGTGAAGAAAACAGACATGAAGCTTACATTGTAGTGGTGGAACACAGACAAAAACCAAAATGAATAACTAATATAGTAAGTGAAATGGACAAAAATAAAAGAAAAAAGTTAACAGGGGTCCTTTACATACAACTGATTATTAAATAGGATGGTCAGAAAAGGCCTCACTGTGAAGGCAACTTTTGAGCAAAGACTTGAAACAGATGAGGTAATGAATCCTAAAGATAATCTGCGGAAAGACTGCTCCTGACAGCATGTTCAAAGCTTTTGAGGTGAAATGTGTAATTTGAAGAAGGCTGGTATGGCTGGGACAGAATAAAACAGAAAAAGACAGAAAAACAACAAGGTGGAGAAAGGTAAAGATAGTGAAGGGACTTGCAGGACATCAAAAGGTCGCTGGCTTTTACTGAGTGATGTGATACGGGAAGTTATTGGAGAATTTTGAGCAGAAAGGTATGGAATGATTTGATTTACATTTTAAAATGATTATTCTGATCACTTTTAGATACATTAAGAAGGTGAAGCCACTTTATTTGCTGATGGATTAAAATATGAGCTGTGAAAGAGAAGACTAAAGGATAACTTCAGGATTTCTAACTTGAGCAACTAAAAAGGAAGTTTCCATTAACTGAGATGAGGAAAACTGCAGAAAGAACAGGTTTAGGGGCAAAGATCCAGAGATTTTAGGTTTGAGATATCTATTAAATATCCAAAATGAAATATTGTGCGTGCAATTGGGAAGTCTAAAATTTGGGGAATATGTCTAGGCTAGATAAACAAATGTTGTATGTGAAGCCACAGACTGAAAGAGATCATGAAGAGAGTAATTTAGCATTTTTTTAGACCTCATATGAAGACAGAGGAAAAGTTGAAGAACTGAGCACTGGGGTACCCCCAATAATTAAAAAGGTCGCCAGAAAGATGAGAAGAACTGTAACTCATTGGGTATTCACATATTTACTCCTCATTGATATCCTATAAATTATTCATACTTTATAGTTGAGGTAGCTGCAATTGGCCAGAGATTTAATAGCTAAAAAGTGCAGCATCAGGGTTCAAACCTAGGCAATCTGGCCTCAAAGCCTTTTGATGCATTACCCTTTGATGCATTCCTGGGTTTTTAGAGCACTTCATACTCTGCGTAAATCAACAGTATATCACTGTCCAAAAAGCTAATGGAATTTCAGGCTACATAAAGAAATGGATGATGTCAAAACAAAAAGATATTATTCCAACTGTATTTAGCGTTTTTTAGACATCAGATGAAGACTTGTACTTACATTCTAGCTGGCACACTTTAAAAACACTTAGCAGGTTTAGCTATCTATACATTTAGTTATCACGCTATCATCATCATCATCATCATCGCAGGTGCACAGTTAGCTGGTCCATAATCTGGAAGTCCTGATCAGTAGTGTCATGCTGGTTTCCCAAATTGAGCAAAAGGGCATCGATTGAGTAAAGTTCTTCTCTTAAATCTAAATACTAGTTTTTTCATAGTATTTATTATCAGTCCATTATTTTGAAGAGGAGAAAAAAACTACAGGTATCTTAATCATCATTTGACTTAGGGCACAAAGTTTGTACGTGTATCATTTTCAAACATCAATTTCAAAAACAATAAATACTGATTCATGGTATACGAAACACATCTAGCCATATTCTAGCTTTACCTGTCTACACCAACACTATCCAGGAGAACGTGGTGATGATGGAAACGTGCTGTGGAACCGTTCTTCTGTATTTGCACTGTTCATTACAGCACACACAAACCTTAGCTGCTGCTGAGCACGTGCAATGCAGCTGGGGCAACTGAGGAATTGGGTTTTTAATTGTACTTAATTTAAATTGCCAGACAGCTAATAGCTACCCGATTAGACAACGCAGTTATAGAATAAGATCTAGATTGAGACCCAGCTTTCCAGGACAACATATTCACGGTAACTTGCCTGCAGCTATACAATGAATAATAAAGATAAAAATCACACAAAAAACAAAAGTACAGAATTTAAGTCAGCATCAAAATACTGACATGCTTAGCAATTACTGTCTCTTTTCTCCGCCCCCCCCCCTTTCTTAGGATGACTACTGAGTGTCATACCTTTGTAGTGGGTTTTTGTTTTTGTTTACTTGCTTGCTTTTTAATTACTGCCAATGGAACACTATGTGCTAAGTTAATTTAAAAGCTATCTCTGTCTCCTGTCCCCTTCCCCTCCCCCACACACACTCCTCTGAGAAACCAAGTTACAGAATGAATATACATCATGTGTCTCAACTCCTTCCTTCTATGTTTCAAATTATACTCCCGTGAAGCCTGGACTGACAACCGGCTCTTCCCAGGTGGGAACTCTCCGAGGACACCGTCCCTCCCGGGCTGCAAGAGGAGGGGGTCAGGGGTGGGGAAGGGGCGGTTTTGGATTCCGTGTATTAACGGAAGAGCCACCCTGTGAGTGCATGTGTGATTGAGTTCAGACGAGGCAAGACACTCGGTACCAGCTATAGGGGAGAATCTATGGAATTCGCACATGCACGAGAGGAAGGAACAGGTGCCCCGAAAGGCCCCAGGTTACCTGCACATCCCCGGGGAAATAGAGGACGTGATGCTGGGTGGGCGGTTGCTGCCCCTCCTTCGCCCGGTCCCCAGAGAGATCCCGCCATTCCGGCCCCTCCGCCGCCGTCGCCGCCAACAGGAGCAACTCGTTGCTGCGCTGCGGGTCGGCTCCCGGCACCGTGGACAGCTGCACGCACCGCTGTGGGCTCCCCTCGGCCGAGAGGGAGCATCGCGCACTGCTGCTGTCGCCGAAGTTCATGGTTCCGGCCTGAGATCGTGAAACAGCGATTCCGAGTCCGAGCTGCGGCAGCAGGAGCAGCAGCGGCGGCGACCGCAGGAGCGCGAACCCCAACATGGGTCGCCGCCGCAAGAACGGTTAGTGGAGGGGGAGGTCCTGAGGGAAGTACTTCAACAGGCCGCTCAACGGTCGCCGGGAGGGGGCCCCGGCGGGAGTCGGCGCGGAGGCGACGGTAGCGTCAGAGGCCGACGTCTGTGCGCAGCGTGCGTAAGGAAGGAGCGGTGTGCGCGAAATTCGACTCGGGTTCACGGAGGGGGCGGTGGAGGGGCGTGGCCCGAAGGACGTTTGTGATTGGTGGGTTCTGACAGCCGGGAAGTTCGAACAAAAGTCTGGGAAAGAGTCGGAGAAGAGCAAAGAAATGGTTTGAGCCAGACAACAAACTAGAAGGCCGACAATTGTGACGCATGCGCAGCAGCAAAAGCGGCCTGAAGGTCGCTGTCCGGTAATACGGTATAGAGTTTTGAGTAGACCATGCACCTGTTTCAGTAGGCTCACCTTTCAGGTGAGGGTTTTCTAGTCTTTTGAGCCTTAAAAGAGACACAATCCCAAAGATATAAATGGAATAATCCTTTCCTGTAGAGAAATCTGTAGGAAGTCTTCTGCATGCCCTGGGTAAAGGGAATCTCCCTCTTCTCATACCATCGAGTTTTTTTTGTAGATATATGAAGAATCTAGGTTCACAACAATCTATGGTTAGATATGAAGTCTAATGCATCTCTGATTGGTAGCGGGGAACAGGACATGTAGACTGGGACAGGAAAAATGGGGGCAAGACAATACTTGTTACACATTTGCTGTTGGTGGTGTTTGCAGCTAACGGGATTGGCTACTTTAGGGTTTTCAAAAACTAGTTTGAGCAGTGGGAAAATCATAGGTGTCCAACAACCATTCATGGCGAGTTGTGTAAGAATAATATTTGGCCAAGTGTATGCTAAAGATAGAGACGGAAGGGGGAAGGATCTAGTATTTTAAACTCAAAAGCTTGTGAGGCATGGCACTGTAAAGAACCTTGTAGGAGAGAATATTAGTGAGAATTATAAAAAGTTTAGCCAACATTTATTTAGGCCTTCCTATCAGCAGGACTCAAACTCAGCACTTCATATATTAACTGTCCTGAGTCTATATATGCATGTGTTTAAACACACATACTGTTTTATTTGTTCCGCATATCAAATATTAACAATAGCCTTGAAGTAAGAACACAAATGAGCAAATGATAAAATATAATTTTCATATAAATGTGTGTATATATATATATATACTTAGTGACTTCGTAGAAGTGTAATATGCTATCATACTCTGGTCTAAATTATTCAGTTCTAGCTGACATCATAGTAGTATAAACAATCAAAAATATTTAATTAATATTACTAATTAATCCACTAAGTAGATCTGCTGCTTTTTGAAAATAACAGGTTAAAAAAAGCAAAGGCTAATATATGATAATGAATATATAACCATATTCAGGCAACCAACCTTCACTCTATTTTGCAAACCACATACATGTTGTTACTTTCTCTTGTTAGGTAGAGAATTACTGAAATATAATCCAAAATCCCCTGCATGTTTATGTACTCCAAACACAGCTTTTGATTTTTGTGGTTTTGTTTTTAGGTTGACATTTTAATTGAATGTATCACTATTGAAGAGGATAGAGAGTTCTTGTGTTTTAGGAAGAAAATTAATTGTAGTAAAGCTAAATATTGCAAAGTTGTTTCAGTGTCTTTAATGTGATTGAGGTCTTTGAGAAATACAAATAAAAATTTAAAGGGCAGAGTAAAGAAGTAAACTGAAGTTAGCACAAGTTTTTTTGTTTGTTTTTTCCCATGGTCAAGGATTTACACAACCCTACAGGAGCCACTTCCAGAGAGAGTTACAGTTCTCAGTTCATTGGTTGATTTATGGTAAGTCATAGAAATTGTAATTCCTTCTCATAGGTCCCATTGATGTTACTGTAATATCTGTTTTTCTCATTCCAGCTCCTCTTCCTTTTTCCAGGAAGACCAGTTTTGGAAATCACTACTACTTTTCTAACATCCATAGGTGCAGATAGCCCAGTACTTTCCCCCTTTATTCTCTCTTAGAGCTGGGATTTGCTTCCCCACAAGAGGCCTTATATACACAAAGTGTGACCAGTTGTTTGAGTCTACCTTCCTTTTTAGTAGATAGAGATCTCCACAGGGATTTTATTAGGTTTATAGTGTGCAAAAGACTACAGCTCTTCTCTGGATTCTTGACAGTTCTCAGGGGATCCTGTGGGGCTCTCAGAATTCTTGTTATATGACCCAATATAATAAATAGAAAAAGTTGCAAAATTAGAATTTGAAAAAGGCTAATTTTCATAAGAAAGCACATTAAAATGTCACACTATAATATCTACAGAAGCTAGGCCTACATCGTAAATAGTAAAATGGGCCACATGTAATCAATAGGGAGTGGTAAACGTGTAGCAAACTAGAGGGACATATCAGATTTGAAGGAGGTAGTCATGTCCACTACAAGTCACTTATAAAATGAAGGCAACATTTTGCCAAACATTCAATTTTTTCAAGAGAAATTAGATACACAGATACTTATGTGTCATTTCCCAATTTATAAATGTTGACAACTAATTGAAATTGCTTTTAAAACATTGTGTCAAGTTAAATGCATACATTGGTGAAATTTGGCCTGTGGGCCACAAATGTGTAATTTCTCTACTAAAAGATAAAATGAATGGATACAGGAAGGCAGAGAATAGTGGGAAAAGACAGACCTTAAATGTGGGTTTCTGTAGAAGACGGTATGAAAGGAATGGGGAAAAAGACTAAGCAGTTTATCGTGGGATTTGAACTGGATCCCATTTGATGTTCTTTGAGAGATGCCAATAAATGTTTTAATTCATTTCAATTATTCTTGGTTTGGGACAGGTAGGTGTTTGTGTGTGTGTGTGTGTGTGTGTGTGTGTGTGTGTGTGTTTTAGTAGCCTCTGTGCTGAAATGGACATGGAGAGGAGCAGGCTTCATATGAAGTTTGCAACTCTAGTATATAATTTTGCCCCCCAAATGACTGATAAAACAAAACTGGGAAGTAAAGACATTTGGGGATTTGAAAGATTATTTTTTGTCTACTCTCACTAGTTAAGCAATACCTTTTACACTGCTTTTGTAGAATATGATTTAAACATCAGCTTCAGCAAAATCCATGCTTCAGCAAAGTACAAATCTCTATAAACCAAGACCTTGCAATAACAAGTTGGCAACCCTTATTCCCCGCTGGAGTGGTATCAGTAAAGCGAGTTAAAATCAAAGGTTTATATAAGATATAGAGTCATAAAACATAATATGAAAAATTCCAGGTTTTATTTGAAAACCTCTTGTTGTACCAAGAATGAGGTAAATCTCAAATTGAATGAAAAAAGACAACAAATAGATACCACAATGAGATGTCCGAGATGTTAGAATTATCTGACAAAGATTTTAAAAAAAATGCAACAAGCAGTTATAAACACACTTGAAACAAAATTTAAACATAGAAAGTTCGAACAAATAAATTGAAAAATCTCAACAATAAAATAGAGACTATAAAGAAGAACCTAAAAACAAAACAAAACAAAAACAAACAAACAAAAAACCCATAGTGGATAGGCTTCAAAACAGAAAGTAGGGAATAGAGGAAAGAACAGTGAACCTGAAGATAGAGTAATAGAAATTACATAATCTGAGAGTGAAAATAAACTGAAAAAATAAAATAAACACAGCCTTAGGGGCTTGTGAGACCATCACAAAAGTTCTAACATTTGTGTCATTAGAGTTTAGGAGGAGAGCAGAAAGAGAGTAGGACTGAAAAAGTACATAAACAAATAATGGCTGAAAAGTTTCCAAATTTAGCAAGAGACATAACCTACAGATTCAAGAATCTGAGTGAACCCCAACAAGATAAATCCAAAAAACAAAACCCTATACAAAAACCTATAAAAAGCCAATACAAATCATAGCTAAATGTGTGGAAACGAAAGGCAATTTACACCTTACTTATAAGGCAAAAGCAATTTAAATGATAGCACTGGAGACATGTAGGGTAATGAAACTATTCAGTGTGATACTGTAATGATGGATATATGGCACTATATATTTGACAAAATTCATAAAATGTAAAACACAAAAGTGAGCCCTAATATAAACTATGAACTTTAGTTAATAATAATGTATCAACATTGGCTCATCAATTGCAGCAAATGTACCAGCTAATGGAAGATGTTAGTAGCAGGGAAACTAAGGTGGAGGGCTAGGGGGAACATGGGAACTCTCTATACTTTCCACTCAATTTTTCTATAAACCTGAAACTGCTCTAAAAATAAAGTCACTAATTTAAAATTTCACTAAGCAGTATGTATACAATTCATGCACTTTAATAAAAAAATTTTTAATTGTGCTTTGAAAAAAATGGTTATTGAAGTAATTCCCAGAAATAAAGGCAGTCCAGGGCTTCAGGGACTGAAATTATAGATTTGATTTTTCTTTTGTTTTCTTTGTTTTTATTCTCTGGTAGGTAGGCAGGTTTTCTTCACATGTAAGGAATCACGACATTCCCTCTTTCCCCACTCCCTAAAGGCCTAGATTGATATTTGAGGCTGGTGGCAGTAGGGGAATCTGGGATACTAAATCAACAAGGAAATTATATTGAAGCCTTGAAATGTGGTGACTTATGTGATAATAAAATAACTGGCAAAACTGTTGTCTGCAGTAAGATGAAAAATGAGCCTAATGAAATTTTTAAAAATTAAACTTATTTTCCACTAATTGTAGATTTATGTGCTGTTATAGAAATAATAGAGACCCTGCGTTCCTCCCTCCTTTCTTCCCTCTCCTCTGGCAAGCTCTGATCTTTTACTGCTTCCATAATTTTGCCCTTTGTGGAATGTCATATAGTTGAAATTGTATAGAACGTTGGCTTTTCAGATTGACTTCTTTCACTTAGCAATGTGCACTTATGTTCCCTCCGTGTTTTTGTTTTTTTCTTTTCATGGCACAATAACTCATTTCTTTTCATTGCTGGACAGTATTGCATTATATTGATGTACCACAGTTTTAATCCATTTACCAATGAAGGACATCTTGGTTGCTTTCAAGTTTTGGCAACTATGAATAAAGCTGCCATAAATACTCATGTACAGGTTTTTGTACGGACATAAGTTTTCAAGTCATTTGGGTAAATACCAAGGAGAGTAACTGCTGGATTGTGTGGTAAAAGTATGGTTAGTTTTTTGGGAAACTGTCTTCCAAAGTGGCTGTGCCATTTTGCATTTCCACCAGCAACAAAAGAGGGTTCCGGTTGCTTCACATCCTCACCAGCATTTGGTGTTGTCAGTGTTTTTATTTTAGCTATTCTAATAGATGTGTAGTGGTATCTAATTGCTTTACTTTGTAATTCTCTGATGATATATGATGTTGCTTGTCCTTTATGTGCTGATTTGTCATCTGTATATCTGTTTTGGTGAGCTGTCTGCTCAGGTCTTTCGTTCATTTCTAATTGGGTTGTTTGTTTTCATATTGTTGAGTTCTAAGAGTTCTATATAGATTTTAGATACAATCCTTTATCGGATATGTGTTTTGCAAAATTTTTTCCTAGCCTGTGGAGTGTCTCTTCATTCTCTTAACAGTGTCTTTCAAAAAGTAGAATCTTTTAGTTTTAATGAAGCCCAACTTATCAATTTTTTCTTTCATGGATTATGCTTTGAGTGTTGTATTTAAAAAGTCATCACCAAACCTGAGGTCACCTAGATTTTTTTCATTTGTTATCTTCTAGGAGTTTCATAGTTTTTCATTTTACATTTATGTCTATGATACATTCTGAGTTAATTTATGTGTAGGATATAAGATCTGTGTCTAGATTTATTTTTTTACATGAAGATATACAGTTACTCCAGCATTATTTGTTGAAAAGACTAACATCATTTGACTATATTAGTATGGTTCTATTTTGGGACTCTCTATTCTGTTCCATTGGTCTTGTCAGTAGCCTTTTAATAATTTCCCTTATTTGCTCATGCTTATTTGAGTTGAATTTTTACAGTTGCAGCTGAAATATCACAAATTAATTCGAGCACTTGATACATGCCAAGTACTGTACTAATAATCTCTTTACATAAATTCAAACACAACAGTATTTTGAAATAAATGAGAAAACTGGGTTTGCAAGTTTAAATAACATGTCCAAGATCATACCATTAATAAGTAACCCAGGTCTATACGGTACTACCTGTCAAATATGACTTTGTTATTCCTCACTCAAACTATTAAGACGGATTCATCTAAACAGCAACTTTCTCATGCCAGTTTGATACTTTTTCCTATTCCACTATTCTAGAGTATTTTCCTATTCCAGACTATTCTAATAGTCTGTCTTCCACTAATTACTGCCTTTAATTACACCATCGTTGCCTTCTAAATTAAATACTGTCCCCTTAGCCAGTATTTAAAGCTTAACTTACTTCTCCAGCTTTTTAAAAATACTCTCTTACATGCTCAGTGGGACTACTCTATAACCTCGTTTTACCCCCGCTGTTTTACTATATCCGGATGTGACCTAACCTATTTCTTATGCTTGCTGCATCTCCAAGGGTTGAATTTTTTTTTGTCAGAATCCATCTCAAATGCCATCCTCTCCCTTGAACCTTTTCAATTTTGTCCCCCCACCTCACCCTAATACTGGAACTGAGAGCTCCCTTTTTAAAATAACCAAAGCATCTCGCTCACCCCTCCATTGTGGCACATCTGACGCCTTGTGTTTCAGATATTGAATTTGACTTCTTCTTACTACTAGACTGTCACCTCCTTGATATCTTGTATACAGTGTAGAAGCTGGAATTCATTTTGAAAATTTTATCAAGTACATAATATCTGTACCAAAAATAGCACTAAATGCTGGGATGGCAAAGATAAAAGACATAACCACTGCCTTAAAAGTGTTTATAGTCTGGGAGAAGAAGCCAGACTAGAATGCAATTACTTTTCTGTAATTCAAGTTCTAATATGAAAGTAAACCTCCAGTATCGTGGGTTGGAGCACAGAGTATGGAGTACTTACTTAATGCAGTTTGAGTTTGGGAAAGAGAGAAGACTTATCAGAAGACAACAAACAGGAGTTACGCCTGCTGAATTAACAATATATGCAATAGCAGAAAGACCACAAAGAGCATCTGTGGGGACAGAGCCAGAAGTGCAGTTTCCAGGCCCTCGGCCTCACGTGGAAAGGTGCTGGCTCAGGTAGTAAATGGCCATCAACTGTGATTGGATGGCCATCAGCTGTGGCTAGTTGGCCGTCAGCTGTAACCAGTGAGTCATTGGCCACTAATATAACTGCTGTGGCTATGCTAGGAGAAAATGGGGGCTAGCAGGAAGATGGTGGCTGAGCTGGCAAGAGCGGATTGCAGTTAGCACAGCGGGTTGCGGACAGTGTGGATACAGCCTCCAGTGAGACTATAGTGCCGCCAGCGAGAATATAGTGGCATGATTCCCCTATCTATGGCTCCGTGGGTGTTCCTTTTTGGCCTCACCATGTCCTGCGTTCTTATGTGGGGAGCGGGAGCAGAGACCCCGCAGGCCGCCCCGCACGACAGCATCACACCTTTGGAGTGCAAGTATAATAGTTCAGATTAGCTCTACTCTAGTGTTTCCAAGGATGAAAAGGTAGGGAGGGTCCATGTATTAAAGAAATTTCTGAATCTTGCAAAGGAATTTGTATCATTATCCTATGGACATGAAAGTCAATGTAAGGTTTTCAGCAAGGAAACTTCATGATCTCACTTATGCTTACATGGGTCACTCTGATCCATCTAATAGATTGGATAGTAGATGGGAATTAGCTGAGACTAATGATAGGAAAGAAGACCAGCTAGCATTATGTTACAGTAGACTAGGTTAAATAGTATTAGGATCCTAATAGGCCAAAGGAAAAGAGGACATATTTGAGAAATATTTAGGAGATAGAATTTATAAGACTTGATGGGGTAATTCTTTAAGACTTCATATTCTCTACACCTGGGGATTCATTTAAACAGCAACTTTCTCATGCCAGTTTGAAGAGATACATTTTCCTATTCCACTGTGTAAATTACTGAGACCCCTCTCCTCATCACTGATAGCCACCTTGCCAAGAGACCTACCACCAAAGGAACTCTCCAAGGAGGTTCTGTCTTACTACCAGAGCCTCTGCCGTTCACACTGCCCAACTTGGGAGAGATGTACTTCTAAAACTCATTTTTTCTTAGAAATAATGTTAAAAGATAGGTACTTAGGTACATCATGTGTTAAATGTCCCCTAACTGTTTATGGCGCTTCGATTACAGGTTCTAAACAAACTTCTCTTAAAAAAAAAAACAAAAAAAAACTTGAAAATTAAGTTGAGGGCTTCTTATACATTCTTGTGTATCAAGGAGTGGTGATACCTCAGCAAGAGGAATATTTTATTGTTGACATTCTTTAGGATTGCTGTCACATAATAGTAATAATAATAACGATGATGGTGATAATAATAACTAGAACTGTTTTTAGTCTGTTTTATTATTGTCTTTAAATTTTCTTGCAGCTAATGTATCCCTTGTTGCCTGCTCCTAGAGTTGGTTTTTCCACTCTCCCCTCAAACCCATTACTTGGTACGCCACTGCTCATATATGAATTAGAACTTGGGAAATGGAAATTAGATTTACCTTATAAGACAAGGAAGAATTCTAAAGGGGGAAAAAAAGCCTGGATGTGAATTTATGTTCTCCATTTTACTAACAAAATAATCTGGGGCTAGTAACAACTTCCTTGAGCCTCAGTTTTTCCCATCATTAAAATAGGGTTAAAATATCTATTTTGTTGCACATTAAATAATGTAAAATATTTAAAGCACCTGGCATTTAGCTTATATTCTCAACAAATATTAATTCTCTTCTGTTGTAAACATTGTCATATTTCCTGGCTGCCCAGGATGTTTTGAACGTTATTTGCTGGGTT
This sequence comes from Rhinolophus sinicus, assembly GCF_057876585.1. Classification (NCBI taxonomy): domain Eukaryota; kingdom Metazoa; phylum Chordata; class Mammalia; order Chiroptera; family Rhinolophidae; genus Rhinolophus; species Rhinolophus sinicus. The sequence goes on along the minus strand of NC_142517.1, from coordinate 182,269,308 downwards.
TAGGGACTTTCCAATCTTAATGTAAGTGCTGCTTCCCCAAAGTAATCTGCAAACTAAATCTCCAGACTCTTACAGAGAGGGCACAGACATGTGATCTAGACGTCAACGTTCAGCACACCTGCCTCAGACTTTGATTGGAAGTTAGTAGCATGAGCAAGGAAAGATTCTGCTTGGAAACCAAACTGCTGATAAAGGCATCTGACATTTGGGGGTGGCAGTGCTTGAAAGGTGAAATTCCTAGTGTAGAAGTGGCCTTGGTGGGCAGTGTGAGTGGCAGCAGTTGCTTTTAGTGTTTGTTGGGGCCCTAGTCAGTGGTGGTGTGACTTCCTCATCAGGCCAGTTTCTACGGCATGGTTGTAGGCATTGTTCCTGAAAGCTTAGTTCCATACCTCTTTCAACAGCCTCCAATTCTCTCCTCTTAAATTTTCTGCTCACTCAGCCAGAATCAGGTTCTGTTACTTACAACTTTGAACCCTGACTGGTCCATATTTTTTCATTGGTATTGTTACCTGTAAGAGGCCAAGAAGAATGTCAAGCAGTAATTGTGGGGACAGAGTCCCAGAGAGCAGTGTCCAGACTCTCAGCCTCACGTGGAAAGGTGCTGGCACGGTTATTGGATGGCCATCAGCTGTGGCTGAGTGTTTATCAGCTGTTACCGGTTAGCCATTAGTCACTGATATAACTGCCATGGCTATGCTAGGGGTTGGTTGGTTTGTTCGTTGTTTGGCAGAGAAGCAGACGGCGGATTGCGCATCGTGTGGAGCCTGCTTCCTGTGTCTCCAACCCAGCCGCCAGCGAGAATATCTTGGTATGACTCCCCTATCTATGGCTCCGTTGGTGTTCCTTTTTGGCCTCACCACATCCTGTGTTCTTGTGTGGGGAGTGGGACCAGAGACCCCGCATGAAAATAATAATATAATTCTAGAAAGCAAATCATAGAAAAGTTTATTGAGCTAAAATTGAGTGGAAATGGAAGAATATAGCTTTTGAGGAAATTATATTTAATATTACAATACTTTTGCCATGTTTCTCTTCCTCTATTAGTACTGGGAATAGTTAAGTGAACTTAGATTTTCATGTTCCCCAAAAGAAATTATTTCAGAACCAGTTTATAAAAAAAAAAAAAAAAAAAAAAAATTAATCCTTCGATAATAATTTTGCAGAGCAGCCCCAAGTGAGTTTACCAGATCAAGTCAAAGCCAGAATCAAAATAAATAAGGCATTAGATAGCATATTACATTTCTGGAGCTCAACTCAGTTCCTGTAATCTCTTAGCAGCAGTAACAGAGTGGCAGCTCTCACTCATTGCAATAGGGAAATAATAAAGCAAGAGTAAAATTGCTGTTGCAAAATGAAGCACATCACTGCATTTCCATCTAATACACTATAGTTCATGAATCTCCCAGGAGCCAGAAAAACACAGGGAAGTCTTTAAAAGCAAATCCAGATGTCAGCCATCACCTTAGCAGTGCTTTAATTATCAAAAAACAAAGGAATAACTCCTTATGTACATTCTAAGCAGGTGTTCTTTCACAGAAAACAGAATAGCTGAAGAAACAGCTGTGGCATTTTATCTGCTTCAAGACTAGGGAACAGAACTACAACCTAAATAACAGACTACCTAGAGGGCGCATAGATAAATCACAATTATTAGAATTTTGCAAGTAATAATCTATGAAACAATGATTAATTAATATTAATTACTCCATCTTACAGGTGGGAAAACTGCATGCCTTGTAAAACAGCCATTTCTAATCAAAGTCTCTCAGTCTTTGCCAAGTTCATTACATAATGAATTTATTTTGTCATATATTTTAAGTATACTGTATAGCATGGGGTGGTTTTTTAGAAAACATTGATATATCTTATCACAAATAATCTATTTTCATTTTAGGAGAATTAGACAATAAAAATAAGCAAAAAGGAAACCATCTCTAATAACTGCTAAATGTTTATATCGGGATTTTAAAACTGAGTCCATGGTTGGGCTTCAGGGGATCTATGAACCTTTGAAACTAAGTAAAAAATGACTGTGTACATTTTTTAAAAAAATATTTTTATTAAAAACATAGTTAGCATACAATATTATATTAGTTTCATGTGTACACCATATTTATTCAACATTTATATACCTAAAGAAGTGATCACCATGGTAAGTCCAGCAAGCATCTGACACTGTAATATGCTATCACAATATTATTGACTATATGCCCTATGCTGTACATTACATCCCCATGACTTATGTTATACCTGGAAACTTGGACCACTTATTGCCCTTCACTTTCCCCCCCTTTTTAATTTTTAAATTATAGTTGGCATTCAATATTATTTTATACTAATTTCAGGTTACAGCACAGTGGTTAGACATTTACAAAATTAAAGAAGTGATCCCCCTGACTACTGTAGTACCCACCTGGCACTATACATAGTTATTACAATATTATTGACTATACTCCTTATGTTATACCTATATCCCCATGACTACTGTGTAACGACCAATTTGTACTTCTTAATCCCTTCCCCTTTTTCACCTACACCCCTAACCCCCTCCCATCTGGCAACCATCAAAATGTTCTCTATATCTATGAGTTTGTTCTTTAGATTCCACATATAAGCAAAATCACATTGCATCTGTCTTTCTCTGACACTACACTCAGCACAATACCCTCCAGGTCCTTCCATTCCACTGTAGACATCAAGAGCCCATTCCCTTCCCTGGCCAAGCAATATTCCATTGTATGGCTGTACCACCTACTATTTATCCATTCTTCCCATCGACAGACACCCAGGCACCTCCACATCTTGGCCATTGTAAACAATGCTGCAATGAACATATGGATGGATGCACATGTCCCCTTGAAGTAGTGTTTTGGGTTTCTTTGGGTAAATACCCTAAAGTGGGATTACTGGGTCCTTCTTAGTCTCTTGTTATAAGTATTTTGTCTGGTATAAGTATTGCTATCCCAGCTTTTTTCTTTTTCATTTCCATTTTCATGAAATAACTTTTTCTATCCCTTTACTTTCAGTCTGTGTGTGTCTTTCAATCTGAAGTGACTCTTGTAGGCAGTATACGAGTGAGTATATGAGGGTTTTGTTTTCTTATCCAGTCTTCCACTCTGTTTTTGATTGGAGCATTTAATCCACTTACATTGGAAGCAATTGTTGATAGATATGTAGTTATTGCCATTTTATTCATATTTTTTAATCTCCTCCCACTTCCCCCCCGCCCCCCCATTTAAAGGAGTCCCTCTGACATTCCTTGTAATACTGCTTTGGTAGTGATGAACTCCTTTAGCTTTTTCTTGTCTGGGAAGCTCTTTATCTGTCTCTTGATTTTAAATGACAGCCTTACTGGGTAGAAAACCCTTGGTTGTAGGTCCTTTTTTTTCATCATTTTGAATATTTTGTGCCAATCCCTTCTGGCCTGCAATGTTTCTGTTGAGAAATCAGCTGACAGTATTATGGAAGCTCCCTAATAAATTACCAGTTCTCTTTCTCTTGCTGCTTTTAAAATTCTCTCTTTGTATTTAATCTTTTCCATTTTAATTGTAATGTGTCTTGGTATGGGTCTGTATAGGTTCATTTTGTTTGGGACTCTGTGCTTTCTGGGCTTGTATGTCTATTTCCTTTGCCAGTTTAGGAAGTTTTCAGTCACTATTTCTTCAAATAGGTTCTTAATCTTTTGCTTTCTCTCTTCTTCTGGTACCCCTATGATGCGAATGTTGTTACACTTGATGTTGTCCCAGAGGTCTCTTAAACTATCTTCATTTTTTTTGGATTCTTTTTTCTTTTTGCTCTTCCAATTGGGTGTTTTCTGCTACCTTGTCTTCTAAATTGCTGATTTGATCCCCTGCTTCATCTAGTCTGCTGGTGATTCCTTCCAGTGCATTCTTCATTTCAGTTATTGTATTCTGCATTTCTGACCGGTTATTTTTTTATGGTTCCTATGTCCTTTTTTATGCTTGCTACCTCTTTGTTGAAATTTGCACTAAGTTCTTTGAGCATTCTTATAACCATTGTTTTGAACTCTGTATCTGATAGGTTGCTAGCCTCTATTTTGTTTAGTCTTTTTCTGGAGTTTCTCCTGTTCTTTCATTTGGGATGTATTTCTTTGTTTCCTCATTTTGGCTGCCTTTCTGTTTTTTGTTTCTATGTATTAGGGCAGCTATGTCTCCCAGTCTTGCCAGGTGACCTTATGTAATAGGTGTCCTGTGGGGCCCAGTGGCACAGTCTCCCTAGTCACCTGACCTGGATGCTCCCAGAGTGTCCCTTGTGTGGGTTGTGTGTGCCCTTCTGTTATAGATGAGACTTGACTGCTGTTGGCACATCAGTGGGTGGTATTAACCCTCAGGCTGACTGGTGGTGGTGTTTGGCCACATCCACAGCTTACAGGCTGCTGTGTGGGGGGCTTACACCCATGGAGCGGGATTCACCCCAGTGGGCTCTAGTGCCTGTTGAGACCAACCCTTGTGAGTGCTACTTGTGGGACTAATTGGGTGGTGTTCTGCTGTGGTCTGAAGCCAACCTCAAAGTATGTTGGTTCTGGGGCCTCTTGGGAGGAGCTACGGTGCAGGCCCAGGTCAGCCACTACCTGTAAACAGCCGGGGACTACCTGGTAGTAGCTACAAAGCGATGCATGGTTGGTCGTTGCCTGTGCTGTATCTGGAGGCACATGGGAGAGGCCACACTGCTAACCCAGAACAGCTGCCATTGGCACTGGGTCTGGGGGTAGCTCCGTAAAAAGCCAGGATATTCCTAGGCTTGCTGTCACCAGCCAACTCCCTTAAGGTTCAGCCACTGACAAAGCCTGGTGCAGTAGGCAAGTTGGGTGAGGCAGTTTCTCAATGAGTCAGCAGGATGGAGTGAGCTGTAGCTCACCAGGCCAATCAGACTCAGATTTGGCCTGTGGGGGCCTGATCAACACAGGAAAGATGGTGCCTGCCAGCCAGCTGCTCAGGAGGATGCCTCACAGGAAAAATGGGGAGGTCCCTCCAGTCCTTGCCCCAAAGTTACACAACTGTCTCTCTTCATATGTCTCCAATGACCCCATAGCCACCGTCCCTCCACTGGAGCCCAAGGTCAGTGTCTGTGAGCGAGTGAGTCTGTGCACAGGCTGTTTAAGAGGACACCTGGGTTTTCTGCAGCTGGACGGTCAGAATCCCCACTGTTTTTCACAGCCAGAAGTTGTGCGGGCTCCTCTTCCGGGCACCAGTACTCCCGGGCTGGGGAGCTGGTGGGGGTGGGAGGGGCTGGGGTCCCTCACGCGTTTGTGGGGAACCTCTGTGGCTGAGATATCTCTTCTGATTTTCAATTGCCACACAGAGGTTTGGGGCAAGCCCCTTTTGCATCTCCATCCCCCCACCGGTCTCAATGTGGCTTATTTTCTACATCCTTAGTTAGAAAACTTCTGTTCAGCTACACGTCAGCTGGTTCTCTGGGGTGACTGTTCTATAATTTAATTGTAATTTTGATGTGTTCATGAGATGAGGCAAGCACAGTGTGTATCTCTCTGCCATTTTGGATCTTCCAAAATGACCGTGTACATTTTTATGGAGTAAGGGTCTGTATTCCTTTCATCAGGTTCTTAAGGTGTCTATCATTCAAAAATTAAGAACTACCATTATTCTTCTGAACTTTATATGCATGACTGGAAGAACAAAGATACTGCCACAAGTCACAACCTTAAAAGGAAGGTAGTTTGGTCTAAACTGTTAAATGGGTCCAAATAAGTAGTAATTTCTAAAATATGGCTTAGCTTTGCAAAATTATGGGATATTAGGAAAATATTACCTTTCTTCCTTCAGTGTTTTATTTTTGTTTTTGTTTTGTATATGTCTATGTATGTGCAATCTGACAGTTACCTGCTAGACAAGTAGAAGAATAAAGATGTGCTTTTGTAACTCACATTGGTAGGAAGATCTGGCAGAAATAATAACGTATCTACAAGAAGCAGCAGAATCATGGTGGTGATACTATGGATGAATAATTAAAACCTGAATATACTTGATAGCAGAGAAAAAGAACCAGTTGAAAAGGGGAAAGTGAAGAGATAACTTAGGAAATGAAAGAATTGATAAAGTCCCTTAGATGCATATAAGAGCTGGGAGTAAGGACTTTGTGATTGAACATGAGAGGGAATTGGGATACCACTTTCTTTTGATGTTAATGAGACAAGAAAAAATGCAAACTATTGAGAAATACCCTTTGGTGAAAAACACATTACATGGATGGGTTATTTAATGCATTACATCATCATCCATTAACAAATTCCTGTTGAGAGCTTACTATGTATGAAGCATCATGGATAGAAACATGTAAAAGAAATAGCTCTTGGTCCAAGCAATTTACAGCATATCTTGGAGAGACAAATATAAATCAATTCTGCAAAGCAGTGGAATCACAAATGATAAATAATAATGTTTGTGAGATCAAAGTGGAAGTGGTCAGGAAAGGCATTAAAGAATGGTACTTGAAATGGGTCTTCAAATATGAGTAAGGTTTGTTGTTACCTGGCAAACGAAGAGAAAGGACAATGTGGGAGATGAGAGCAAGTACAAAGATGTGGGGGTGAGAAACCATGGCATGGATAGAAAATGCCATGTAAATTGACATGGTGAGAAAACAAATGACTCAGCAGGTGTAGGCATGGCTAATAATGACTTTGGTTTCTGCAAAAGCCCAGAAAAAAAGAAAATGAGACCCTCAACTAAGGCAGTTACAGTAGGGAGAGGAATAACTATAGAAACATTTAGAAAGTAAGAGTCTCAGGATTTAGTACCTCTTGAGGTAGCCATTGGTGAACACTTGCCCCAAAGCTTCATTATGACAAACTAAGATATTAATACCTTAAAGTTAGAATCAAAGGCCCAACCCTCCTAGACTTAAAAAATAGTTCTATTATGTTTCACATGTCTGTTTACTTTTGTTTGTCTCTATTTGGGCCAAGCTTCCCCCGTATGCCCGTCCTCATTTTACTCCAATTACTACCTCCAGGGCCCTCATGTTGCAAAACTCAGGGAGTACTAGTCACATTGCACTGTGTGAATAGTACATAGGGTCCTATTCCTTACCTCTTCCTTAACTCCCAGATCCTTTCACTGTGATCTCCAAGTTGCTCCCTGAATGTCTTAGTATGTGATCAGCAAACTGCCCTCAGCCTCAGCCTCTTACCTCATTTGTACCTTGCGTTAACTGAAAGCTGCTTCAGCAACCACGTCTTTGCTGCTTTTACAGCCCTTCCAGGTGGAAGCTGTTTTTTCTCTCACACCCAAAGTACCTCAGGGCTAAGAGGTGGAATAGATGGCTTTACATCCCATAGCTTTTTTCAAACCATTTCACTCCCTCCTCCTTTTTCTTCAAAACTCATTCTCCCTCCCTCCCATCACTCATATTTAATGTCCTCCCTCCCCTCTCATCCACTGGAGATCTTAGCTTTTGGTTCACGTCTTGGTCTTTCTCTTCACCTCCTTCTCCTGTGTTATCCTTAGAACTTTATCATTCCTACAGCTAACTCATTCTACCCCCGTTTTCTCCGTCCTTGATTTTCTCACTCCCAAACCCTTTCCTCCATTCCATTGTAGCCACACTCCCATAGCCATTTCCTGAACTTCTCAGAACCAAAGTTTGTACCACTTCTGAAATGTTGGCTGCAAATATCTGGCTTTTGACCATTACCCTTTTATCCTTTCAGCTCTTTTTCTAGAGGACTCCCACAGCCACAACGTGTTAATTTAATTGAGACTCCCAATACCTTGACACCCCACTCATTTTGCTTATCGATTAACCGCCTTTTCGTTCTGCCTACATTTTTTTTTTTTTTGGCTTAAGTTCTATGAGTGATTATTATTATGACTACTTTGATAATAACCTATGTTTGTCTCTTTATTCATTCTGCCTAGAGAGGTAGAGAAACTTGTCTGATTGGAAAATTTGGGAAGAATATACTGGGCATGCTTAGCTCAACTCCTTTATCTCCTTGGTAATAACTAAGAGCACACGTTCCCCTGAAGCCCTCTATAGGCAGGCTCTGCCCTGTACAAAGATGGGACAAGGCCTGTCCTGGCCCAGTGCTGCACTGTAGTGGGTGCACAGGCTCATTCTGCGGTTCTGTCTTGGAAACTCGTTTCCCTTTTCCCTTTTGCCCATGGCGTCCCAGCCATACTAATCTTTGCTTTCCTAGAATAACCCAACTCTTTGCACCTTAAAGGTTTTTGCCTTTTTCTGCCTGAGTAACTTTTTCTTCTGCTCATTTTTAGTTCACTCTTTATTTATTGTTTATTTTTTTAAAACTTATTTAAGTGTGTTTTTCTAGGACCCATCAGCTCCATGTCACATAGTTGTTTCAATCCAGCTATGGAGGGCGCAGCTCACAGCGGCCCATGTGGGGGTCAAACCAGCAAACTTGTTGTCAAGAGCACTGCACTCTAACCAACTGAGCTAACAGGCTGCCCCTCTTTATTTTTTCAGGTCTCAACTTTCACCTCTCTAAAGAAGTCTTCCCTGACTTTGTTATTTAAAGTATGTCGTCCACCTCCTTTTATTCTTATCTCAGCCTCTTGTGGAGTTTAACTTGAACTGCAAGTATTGATCTGGAATTCGAAAGAGAAGGCATATACTAATTAGGATTTAAATGTATGGAAGCTATAAGATGGCCCAAGGAAACAGTGTTGAATAAGTAGAAGGCCAAGGTCAGAACTCTGAAGAACCTATAAGAATTGTTTATAGAAAGAGAATTCAATGGTGGAAATTGAGAATAAGTGGTCACAGAGACAGGAGTACCTTGAGATGAAGAAAGGGAGATTTTTAAGAAGGGTTTAGTTTCTAGTGTAGAACGCTGCAGAGTGATTGATTAGATATCTTAAATAGTTTAAAATATTAAATAGTTTATAAAGCTTATTTTTTGGTAAATGGAGGTTAAATTTTAAGGAATTTTAATATGTTGAGCTTATGAATTAATTGAACATTCATCAGAGAATAAATAAAAATGATGTATAAAAGATTTTTATCCCCCAGAACATTGGTAATGATGAAAAAGTCCGACTATACCAAGTGTTGGGGAGGATGAAGACCACTTTGCTTGAAGGTATCTAAAGTGATGGAACCCTTTGGAACACAATTTGGCGTACCTTACAATCCAGTAATTCTTCTCCTAGGTGATTTTATTTCCCAATGATTTTTATCGTAGAGTCTTATATGTATACACTAAGAGATACATTCAAGAATGTTTATAGCAGCCTTGTTTGTGATAACAAAATAAAACGAACAAACAAAAAAACTGAAAATGACCCAAAATGTCCATTGATGGATATATAAATTGTTATTTATTCAAATTATAGATTATTATACAGTAGTGAAAAATGAATGAACTGTTATATCACCAGATGGAATAACTGAGGTGAACTTCAGAAATATAATGTTGAATGGAAAAACTAATTACAGATAAAGTATGATATTAGATAAGTCCAAAGACATTCAACACTAAACAATATGATTTAGGAATAAGCACACTCATCTGTAGATAAAACTATATTGGAAAGCCAGGGAATTAGGAACACAAAAATAAAATGGGTAGTTATTTCTGGAAGAGATGGTAGGGGAAGAGGTTGTGGTCATGTAGAGGCTTAACGGGCTTCAAAGGTAATGTTTGTTTTCTTAAGCTAGGTGGTGAATACATGGATGTTTATTTTATTCTTTGAACCATAAATATTATATGTGTCATATTATATCTGTGTTTATAGATACGTACATATACTTGTACATACATTCTTTTGTAAGCATGAAATATTTCATAATTTTTTAAATACACAATAAAATAAAGTATTTATTAGACTTCCAAGTTGTGTTTCCAGGCTTAAGAAAAACTAAAGTAACATTTACAACTTGAATAAACTGGGTGCTATTAAAAGCATAACAGTTGTTAAATACTGCAGTGCTTTTCACCCATAAAAGCCCTTTAGAACATTTCAAAACTCAGTGGGCACATCTGATATTTCTCTTTCTTGTTGTCCTTTCGCCCCTCCCTAGTGTGGTTCCTGCCATGATATCTTTGATGAATTTTGGCTTTTACAAAAGATAGAGCTTGAGTATAAGTAACTTGGACTTTTAAACCAAACCAGCTACAAAACTCCCCTGACGAAGGGAATCCAAAGCATGGCAGCCTACTTGAAATGGAGGGAAATATAGAGAGCAGGAGCAAAACCCAGTAATCTGAATTACCTTGCTATAGATGTTTTATTACACTTTTATAATTTTTCTTAACACATTCAAATTTTTCAGGAGTTTTACTATTTCTGTGATCTCTTCCTATCAGCTTATCATAAATATCATGCTTATTTAAAAATCATAAAAAAACTTTGTGTCCTATTTTAATAGCATTAATAGCCAGATGTTTTTCTCCCCTCCCAAATATATATATTTTTGAATTTGTTTTGAATTGATCTATTCTTGAAAGTCAGTCTTTCATCCTGGTATCTGAGTCAATGAGAGAGCCTTAAATCATCCCTAGTGACTTTATAATCAAATTTCCTCCAATAAAATCCTTGTGTGGGTATTTGCTGACTGAGAAGAAAAATCTCACAACTACAAATTGTCCTTTGGGTTCTGGGTTCTATGCTCTTCCCTTAAGAAATTCTGCTTAGTTCTTTTTCTTTCAGCATAATTTTTTTTTCATGGATCATAAGGGAATAGTTAGGCAAGATACAAATTTCAAAATCCCTTTGCCCTCCTTTCCTTGGAGTTTTTCCTCTCCTATGTATTCATTCCTCTTCTCCCAGTACTTTTTTTGCTACTTTTCCTTTTCACTCCTTCCATTTTCTGAGTATGTAACTATTCATTTCTGAACTCCCCAAAATAAATATGAGATTTCATATTTGGTTGCTAATCTGCCCCACTTTTCTGCTGCATCTTTGTTTTCCTCGTCTCCAGTCCCTTTTCAGTTTGTTCGTTCATATCCCACCTCACTCCAAATATAATTTTATGCCTTTTACCAAACACATTTTCTCTTGGTTTTATTCCTTTTTCAACTTCAACTCTCCTTTTCTTGGTCATTATTTACAAAAGTTTGACCTGGTACAATAGCAATATATTTGATCTCTAAATTCTCATTTAGTATTTTCTGATAAGAAGTAGTTATTATCCACATTTTACAGATGGCTAAAGGAGATGTAGAAAGGAAAATATCTTGCCTTAAACCACATGTTAAATCTGTTAGAAAGGAAAACGAGATCAGAAAACAACTGCTCCCACATCTACCACCCCCTGGTGCCCTTATCACCTGAACCATTTTTTCTCAGAAGGGGATCTAGGGACCATCTACATTAAAAATCATTCCTTGGTGCTTTTCCTCTCCAAACCCAATGATTTACAGATTCAAGAGAAGGGCCCAGGAATCACCATTTTTAACAACTCCCAAGGTCATTCTTAGGCAGAGTAAGGTTTAAAAAAAAAGCCACTGCTCTAGCTCTGCTTCCCTAAGATAGTGAAGGAACTAATCTTTTGTGTGCACATATGTTTAGTATTGTGCTCTATTTTTTTACAGACATGTTATTATAGTTGATTTAATTCTATAAAAGCCATTGAGGGGCAGCCCTTTAGCTCCATTGGTTAGAGCACGATGTTCTTAACAACAACGTTGCCGGTTTGATCCCCACGTGGGCCACTGTGAGCTGCGCCCTCCACCACTAGACAGAAACAATGACTTGACTTGGAACTATTGGGGCCTGGAAAAACACACTTAAAATAAATTTTAAAAAGTTAAAAAAAAAAAAAGCCATTGAGATAGGATTTCTTATGTCCATTTTATAGCAGAGAAACTATGAGGCTTCAGTTAGGAAACTGCCCAAGGTCACTCATCTGGAAGAGTCCACATTTGACTCCGTAACGCTGGATTTTAAGAGCTATTGCATGGCACATGTTTTAAATTTAGCATAAATAGTTATTAGATAAATTACCATATATATGGGATTATTTTAATCCCATAGTATACTGTAAACTATAATACAGATTAATGGATTAAACTCATTCAAGTGTTGTCTTTTTAAAATGACAGAATAGTCATTTTAAAGGTGTATAGCATAGTGATTCGATATTTGTCTATATTGTGAACTGTTCACCACAATAAGTTTAGTTAACGTCCATCACCATACATCATTACAAATTGTTTTTTCCTTGTGATGAGCAGTCTCTTAGCATCTTTCAAATATACAATACAGTGTTAACTATTGTCACCATGCACCCCAGGACTTATTTTGTAACTGGAAGTTATAAAATAACTGGAAGTTATATGACCACCTTCACCCCTTTCATCTGCCCTCCAACTCTTCACCTCTGGCAACCACCAATTCGTTCTCTATATCTGAGTTTGATTTTTTTTTTTTTTTTAGATTGTATGTATATTTGTCTTTTTCTGTCTGACTTATTTCACTTAGCTTAGTGCCCTCAAGGTCCATCCATATTGTTGCAAGTGGCAGGAGTTTCTTCTTTTCTTATGGCTGATTAATATTCATGTGTGTGTTTATCCACATTTCATATATAGTACTATCCACATTTTCTTTATCCATTCATCCATCAATAGACACTTAGGTTGCTTCCATATCTTGGCTATTGAAATAATGCTGCAATGAACATGAGGGTACAGATACCTTTTTGAGGCAGTGTTTTTTGTTTTTTTTTCCTTTGGATAAATACCCAGAAGTGGAATTGCTGGATCATATGATAATTCTATTTTTAGTTCTTTTAGGAACTTCTATACTGTTTTCCATAGTGGCTGCACTAACTTACATTTCCATCAATAGTACACAAGGATTCCTTTTCTTCACATCCTCACCAACACTTGATCTTTTATGTCTTTTTGATACTAGCCATTCTAACAGGTGTGAGGTGATATTTCATTGTGGTTTTGATTTGCATTTCCCTAATGATTCATGATGTTGAGCACCCTTTCATATATGTACGTGTTGGCCATCGGTTATGTCTTTGCTTTGGCAAAATGTCCATTCAGATTCTCTGCCCATTTTAAAATTGGATTGTTTTTTTTTTCTTTGAGTTGTTTGTATATTTTGGATGTTAACCCCTTATCAGATATATGATTTGCAAATATTTTCTCCCATTTAATAGGTTACCATTTCATTTTGTTGATGGTTTCCTTTGCTGTGCAGAGGCTTTTTAGTTTGATGTGATCCCTTTTTTTTTTTTTAATTTTTGTTTTTGTTGCCTTTGCTTTGGGTGTCAAGTTCAAAAAATCATCGAGACTGCTCATCACAGAACTTACTGCCTATGTTTTCTTCTAGGAGTTCCATGGTTCAGGTCTTACATTTAAGTTTTTAGTCCATTTTGAGTTGGTTTTTGTGTATGTGTAAGATAGTGATCCAGTTTCATTCTTTTGCTTATGACTGTCCGATTTTCCCCCCAACAATTATTAAAGAGACCATTTATTTCCCCATTGTACATTCTTGGTTCCTTTGTCACAAATTAATTAACCATGTAGACCTGGATCTATTATATTTCTGGGCTCTCTTTTCTGTTCCATTGATCCATGTGTCTGTTTTTATGCTAGTGCCATAGTATTTTGATTGCTATGGCTTTGTAATATAGTTTAAAATTAGGAAGCATGATGCCTACAGCTTTGTTCTTTTTGCTCAGGATTGCTTTGGCATGAGAGTCATGACATCACCTTTTTCTGATCTTACCATTCAACATAGAAAATATATAATCCAACATAATGTCAAAAGAATTGACCTTGACGAATATGTTAACTGTCACAGGATCATGATCACATGCTAGTCATAAAACTTACAATGAAGTGTCCTGGGTGGGACATGCTCCCTTTTTCCTTTCTGCTACCTGGACTATAAATGCAGAGTTGGAAGTAGAGCAATAACCTTGAATCACGAATTAGAAACTGAATATTGAGGATGGTAAGAAGAGTCTTGAGTCTGAGTGTGTATCCATAATGCTGCCCCTGAACAGCTTTTTGGATTTTATATGAGAAAAAACTTTTCTCTTACCTAAATACTGTAATTTGGGATTTTCTGTCTCTCATAGTTGAATCTAATCCTAACAGTAATTACTTCTGTTCTATAAAGTTCTATCATGATAAATATTAATATTAATGACTGAGAGTTAATAAAGCTATATTTTGTATCATTTCAAAAACCTAAGACAATAATGAGACTGTAGTATTTTAATGCAATTAATACATACGTTGCCGTTTTTATAGCTTCTCAGTTACAATTATTAAAAGTCTGCTTTGTAGTTGGCAACCTAACGTAAGAATTATTTGTAGTATGCTTCAAATTTAAAATAAACTCAAGAGAAAAATGACAAGTTCAAGTATCAGCTAAGCTAGTCAAGGAATTACAGTTTATCATCATAATTGGTACTTAGAAAAACGTCTACTGAAGAATGAAGGTGAAAATCCTGCATTCCCTTTGCTAGAATTTGACCCATTGAACCAACTTCTGTCAGAGCAGAATTTATTTCCATGGTTTAAATTTTTTTTTTTTTTCCTCCTTGCCCTTCTGAGAGACAGCATCACATGCGTAGGAGGTGTTATTGTTTTTAATGTATTTCTATTGCGTGTTTGGAGGATAGGGAGGTAAAGTAGGGTTGGATTTGGGAATCTATAAAGAACATGAAGAATCATAGTTTTGTTACTGCAGAGCGGGACCTTCTTGGAGCAATGTCCAGGCTTGGTTTCCACACCGGGGATCAAACCCAGCAGTGTCCGGACTAGATTCCTAGACCGGGGGTCGAACCTGGGCCTTTGAACAAAACTGGGAATCTTAGCCACTCCAGCTGGCTGCCGGAGGATGGACCCTCTTCAGTGCAGTGTCCAGGTTCTTGGCGTCTCGAACAAAGAATTGAATGAGATACAGAGGTAAAATAGTGAAAGAGCAGTTTATTAGAAGAAAAAGTACACTTCAAAGAAATAGAAGCGAGCCCAAGCAGAAGCGTGATTCAAAAGGCTCAAAAGGCTCAAAGGGCCAAGGGCCAGGGTATCATTATTAAGAGAAAAAGTACACTCCAAAGAGTTTGGAGTGGACCGATCAAAAGAAGGGGCTCAAAAGGCTCCAAGGGCCAAAGGCATCATTAAAGGAGAAAGGAAAAAACTCCAAAAAGTTTGGAGTGGGCCAAGCAAAAGAAGGGGCTCAACAGGCTCTGACTGGCGAGGACTTGGAGTTTTTATCCCCTTTCTCTAGAATGGGCTATTCCTTTCATGGGACCACTTGATTGACACCTGTGATTGACAGGAGGCTATTACCTCATCTTTTTAGACTGGGTGTGTTCCTTCCCAGCATTCAGTCTGCTTTAATGATATTAATAAACTTCCGGGCATACGTATAATATTAAAATGATGGTATAATGAGGCCCAGGTAAGATGAAGGTCATTGTAGCCTTTACTGAGCAGGTGTGAGTAACTGGTTTAATGTAGTTGGGTGCTTTGTACCCATTTGTTCCTCATAGGGGTAGATAATTATAATGAAAAGGGGAAGTTTTGGGCAGAGAGGGGAGGTCTTTTGGGCGGTCCCAATCTGTGGTTTGTGTTGGAAGTGCAGGAATGCAGAGACACATTGCCTGTCTAATTGCCTGCTTTGTTTTCCCCTTGAGAGACATGAACCCCATAAAATCTCTATGGGAAGTTGAGGGACAGGAGGTCTTTTCTTCTGTATCTGCTTCACAGGACTTTTGCCATATTAGATCTTAGATGAGAGGAAGGGGTCTTGAGATCCGCCTGGAAGACCGTGTTGGCTTCTTTGGTTGGGACTGGTAGTCTTGCTGGGGTATCATCTGTATCCCCAAAGCCCCTGAATGAGGAAAAATAGATTTTAATCAATAAATTTAAAAGTGTTGGCTTAAAGAGCAGAGCTCAAAGCTGTTGATGTGGGTTGGCTACGTGATGGAAAATCCATCAGCTCTTATGGAGCCTGTGGCCATTCAACTGGTCACTCAGGTGGCGTCAGTTGTCCAGGATCTGGGCCCAGGACAGGTTAGAAAGAACATTAGGCTTCAATGATTACAATCAACAAGTATAAATTACAAATTTCAGGATAGTTATCTAAAGCAGCAGGTAAAACACTTCTGATTCAGGCCAAAAACAATCTGTTGCCTAAGATTAAGAAACTGATTTACAAAATAATTAAGAAGGGGGGATGGAAGCTAAAAAAACTGGGGAAAAGGAAACTTTAAGGAGAAGGAAACTTAAAATCTCTATAGGAAAGAAAACTTAAAAGTTTTTCAGTGTGTGTGTGGGGGGAGGCTACTCGCTTGGCCCATACCAGTTTGATTTAAAAAGAAAAAATGTAATGTTTTATAAATAAGGTAACAAATTTTAAGGAATACCTCTCTTTCCTGTTCTTATTTTTAAATGCAAGATGCATTGAACAGGCCCAAGCAGGAAACTGAGACGTGCACTTAACACAGGACTAAATTTCTGCATTTAAAATAGATACTGCTACTATTTTCCTAAATGTTCAGGGTTTTAAAAAAAAAAAATTATAACTTTAATTTCATGAATTTACTAAGTTAGATTTCCCCCATTTTTATTTAACATAAATTCGCTTGGGAATCTAAGAGGCACTCTCTGATGCTATTAGAGACTGAAAACCATCACACAAAGATTCCATTTTAAGATCTTCCCTGGAGGACAAATTTAATGAAAGCTCAATTCTAATTTTCCTCCTGTCTAATGCCAGATAACCAAACTGACCCTGTTGGGATTTGATCCTTTAACTCAGTGATTTTTCACCTGAGATTTGGACCATTTAATAGTGCTTTAAGTACTTTTTCTTAGACTACATTTCTAATCAGGGAAACGTAAAACAAGATCTGTTCTTAAGCTGTTTTATGTTGCCTTATAGTCTTCATTTCCTTTCATGTGGCATTATCTTGATAAATTGCTGTTTTTAACAATCACTTTTTGTCTGGAAAGTGTGCAGTAGATCAGGCACTGAAGGTACTTGTTGGGGTTTAGATTTTGGCCACATGTTGTATAACCTCACTGCATGCTGTATTAATTCCCCATAATATTCTTGAATTTGCTCTTTGTTTCTAATTTGTATACTGGCTATTCTAGCAAATTACACTGGGTGGGTTCTCCCAACAATAAAGCACACTCTTTAGCTAAATGAAGGACTAAAAAGCATACAAGCATATTATCATACTCAGAAAAATCCATAGAGTACTGAAACTCTGTTAGAAAGAGAGAAAGGAAGGAAGGAAGGAAGGAAAGAAGGAAAGAAAAAAAGAAAGAAAGAAAGAGGGAGGAAGGAAGAGAGGGAGGAAGGAAAGAAGAAAAAGAAAGGAAGGAAGGAAGGAAGGAAGGAAGGAAGGAAGGAAGGAAGGAAAGAAAGAAAGAAAGAAGGAAAGAAAGAAGGAAAGAAGGAAAGAAGGAAAGAAGGAAAGAAGGAAAGAAGGAAAGAAGGAAAGAAGGAAGGAAAGAAGGAAAGAAGGAAAGAAGGAAAGAAAGAAAGAAAGAACAGTCCTACAAGAATGGAACAGTCCTACAAGATAAGTCAGGTCACACTCCTTGAATTCAAATGTTAATTATTCCCAGTGAAAATTACCATGGTAATTGATTTATAGAGGTATGTTAGAATTTGAATTACTTACTACCTACTTTCATCCCTAGAAATCTAGCAGTAGTTTAAAGAAAACTTACATGGTAATTTGTTTGTACTTATTACACTTGGAGGAACACTTAAAAAGCACTACACATAAACAAAATACAAAGCAGGCACATCACTGTGGAGTACTAGTTCCTTAGAGTGACAATAACAATTAGTATAAAAAGAGAAATGTTGGCTCCACTGAGGACTACCATTTCCTCAAAAGCAAAGGAGCAATTTAGAGGAAAGCTATTGGAATTAGTCAACATATCAGTGAGTTGATTGTTAAATAATACCCTGAACTGACTTTGAAATCACACATGGGAATAGCCCTGCTACTGGCAAATGGTAAAGAAAACAATTTCTAAATTCATTTATATTTACCTGATCTTTTTTATCAAGTGAGTTTTTTTTTACCATCAAGAAGTCAAGAAAACACCTGTGCCTCTGTTAATTTTTCTATAGTATTAGATGTATACCTTTAATAGAGGATTAAAAGGCTACTTTGTAATTGTCAAGAAAGAATCTCAAATTTATATTTAAAAATAAAGTTAATGTCATACCCAAAGTTATGGAAAATTTTAGAAGTGGTGTTTAAAATAGAAATTTAGACTACTGACTTGAAATCCCATGCTCTAACCACCAGACCACACGCCTGCCCAAGGATACTTACATTTTTCACTGAGTTATTCTTCTTTGTAATTAGATGCAGTGATTAGAGTGTCTTTTACATTACTCTGCATTTTTCTTTTAAGTCAGGGTTGTAAGCCACATAGGGCACTGTCCCTTGCAAACTAAACAAGGGATTTTCAGTCTTGCAATACAATCTCTTGATATTTGTTTATAGGTTTCACACATCAAAAAAACAATGAAATCTGTAATTTTTCAAATTATAATCTTCTCATTCGCTAAGTTATGTGCCTATGAGAATTTGCAAGTCTTTTGAAGAGAATGTAATCTTTATGCTTACAAAATGTAGGCTTTCATATTTGGGTACAATTACAAATCAAGGTCTTTTTTCCCCATAATAATCAGTTTCTCAAAGTTGTGGGTTTTCCTCATTTGAAAATAAATTAATGGGAATTTTAAAATATAATTCATCCAGTTATTAAATCTTTTCAGTCTTTAAAATTAGAAACCATTTGTATTCTCAATCTCCAAAGAAGCAATGGCAGAAAATGCTTTATAGCATATTACAATTTAATTTTTTTGATTGAGGAAATAAAAATAAACACCTAAAACCAGTTTAAATTTAAAAAGGGAGAAATCTTTTATGTGACTGCTTATTGTTTTACCTTTTTTCATGACAGGTATATATTGGGTGCTTAAATATTGAGTTTTTCTCTATCAAGTACTTGTCAAGAGAAAAGGTCAATTTGGGAACAGCAAGAATTCAAAATACTACAGATGGCTTTCTAAAGGAATTCAAATTAGATAGTATTCAAGGTTGCAAAAACAATGTTAACTTCTAGAGCTCTAAACATCCGTGTGTTTTTTTAAATTAAAGATTGATATATAAAGGAACTACTTCTACATAATCATTCATTTTAAAATAATACAGCAAAGTTACTAAATTATACAGTAGTTTTGTGTAGAACATATTTTCTAAATGCTGTCATGTAATTATTTAGAAATTTAATTCTCAAAATCATGAGTTTTGGACACAGGTTACTTTTTTCTATTAGTACTTTATTTTGAGATGAAAATATAGTCATTCACATTTTTTCCAAACTTTCCTAGAGCAATCGGCAGGGCAGCGAGTTGGGGGAGTGGGGTGGCAGTAGACACATGTAAAACTTGTTAACCCTTATATAAGAACATGGGCTTTTGGTGAGGATGTAAAGAGTTTCCCTGAGGGAAAATAAAGTGGAATGAGGGACACCCATGCCTGTACAAAGAGCTAGTCTTCCAAGTAGTGGTTGCCTCTTTATCAGAATTCTAGAAAATAAGCGTAGAGAGCAGGCTCTTTGTTGAATTTCCTCATTCCTCTACCTCTGAAGTCTAGAACAACAAAAATTAGTTGAATAAGTAAATGAGTGAATGAATGAATGAATGAATGAATGAATGAATGAATAGTGATTCTTTTGGGCACCTTTTAAATCAAGTTGACAAATTAACATTAATAATCAGGGGTAAACTGAAGATAATCCCACTGATCAGTGACTGGTGTAGGAAGTATGGGCATGGAAGATATTTGAGAGAACAGAACCGTGGTTGGGATCAGGGATTCTGCAGGGAAAATGGTCACTTGGGTAACCTGAACTTTTCCAAAGCAGATATAAGTCATGGAAAGACCACTGATCTAATGACACCAAAATCTGCCTCTTACATTTATGGATGAATTTCCTTTAAAATCATACTTTGAGGTGTAGGGTGGAGGGAGCAGGAAAAATAAATGGGGTATAGATGAAACAAAATTGGCTACATGTTGATAATTGTTGAAGCTACGTAAGTGGGATCCATTATACTCTTCTCTCTGTTTGTGTTTGGAGTTTTCTATAAAAGTCAATAAATACACACGTCCTCTTAAGAGCCTGACATAATAAACATTTATACTTAGAATGCCCCTCTTATGATATATAAAGAAAAAATTTTAAAAGATTTGTCTTTATGACCAAAAATTACTTTTAGTTCTAGTTGCAACAATTTGTAATAGAAATCCTTATATCACTGATTTCAAGTTTTTAATCATCTCAGGGAAAGCTAAGGAGGTATGCTTAGACTTATCTTTACCCAAAGCCCAAGTCTTCCTCAGCACAGCTTCACACTTGGATGAAGGCCGATGAATTGAAGGAGATTATTGGAAAGGTAGCCAAATAACCAAGGTAACCTAGACAATCTACCTGCTGCTAGCCAACTGCAGGAAAAACAGGGGTAGCCCTCTCATGTTGTGCTGGAATTTGTTACTTTATAGTGCTTTTATGTCATTCTTGTGGCCGGATCATAAGCCAGATTTGTCAAATAAAATTAATCTTTGAGTCTAGCCTAACAACCCTGTCTTAGTCCAATTAGCTGCTGTAACAAAATACCATAGACTGGGTAGATTAGAAACATCAGAAAGTTATTTCTTACAGCCCTGGTGGCTGGGAGTCCAAGATCAGTGTGCCAGTGTGGTTGGGTTCTGGTGAAGGCCCTTTACCAGGTTACAGACTACAGACTTCTCTCTGTATCCTTTTATAAGGGCACTGATGCCATTCGTGAGGGCTCCACACTCATGACCTAATTACCTCCGAGAAGCCCCACTTACTAATACCATCACCTTGGGTATTAGGTTTTCAACATATGATTTTGGGGGGGGACACAAACATTCGACCATAGCAAACCTTTAATGATTTTCTATTTCTCTTAAAGTCTAATTCCTTAACAAGGGACACATGTGTTCCCTTGCCTCTTCAGAGGACTTTTTCAGGTCTTTTCCAGTTCAGTAACTTGTGACTTCATACATAAATAGTCTAATATAAAGTAATTTAGATACAATATGTTTAACTTCTCAATTTATCTTTAGGCATCATCATAAGTGATGATGTGATGCATTCAAATAAGAGTTTGCTGAGAGGTGATTTATCTAGCCCAATCCCATGCTTTCCTATTGAAAGTATAGTTTCACCAACATTGATTTGTGAATGTTTAGCATGAGAGCTTAAATAAAAAAGCTATATATTACAGTGTCCTAGCGGTCAGGAATTAGCTCTCCACAGTACCTTTCTCACTTTCTCATAGCACCTAATAAATAATTCTGTTGCATAGTAGACCCAAATACTTTTATTTGCAAGTATTATCATCATTGTCACCACACAGCCTGACATGAAAATAAATGATTCCTATACTTAATATTTAATCTGAAATTTTAAAGCCAATCTTATTACTGAATTAAGAGAATATACAATGACATTCATACTAAGACTGAAAAATCATTGTTGTAACAGAGCAAGGTCAAAATTAAGTGAAGCGCTCACTTTAAATTGTACCTTAACTCCAGTATTCATACATTATATCGCAATTTCCAGCTGACCCCTCAAATCTACTTACAAGAAGTGAAGTTTATAATTCAAATATTATAGGAAGAGTGAAACTAATTTTGACCGTGAGTCAAACTGATGCTAAATAGAGTTTATGGTTTTCTTTACTTTATAAGCTGTAATTGAAAATACAGTTTCCTTCATCTAAAAAACTATTCCACCCTGAAATTTTCAAACAAAAATAGTTTGCAGAAACATTGGCAAAAGACATGTTCAAAGGAAACTAACTAGTTTGAATTAGAAGGAGAAGGAGGAGAGAGATGGTGGATATTTTTAAAGGGATTATGTTTTCAATATTTTGGGCACTTGATTCTAATTTCTGTTACTTTTTTAAAAAAGTATTTCTCATTTAAAATGTAAAAGTATATTAGTAATTTAAATGTGTTTAATTCGTAATTAAGATAAAAATAACATGAATGCATATAACTTTAAGAGAAAAAATAATATGAAAATCTTTAAATATTAAACAGAAGCAAAATTTTCGTCAGTAAATGTCATAAAGTACTAAGGTATGTGGGTCCATATTATGGCATTAATAAAGATATAGAACTTTCTGAAATTTACTAACAAAAATAGTTTATTTTTAGGAGAATATTTGGTAATACAACTTTGTTTAATACCAGTAAACAAATTATGTTGGTTGTCCTGAACACTGTTTGGTGTCATAGGTTAAATTTAAAACCATGCTTAACTTTGAGATTAACTGACTCATCACCTTTGCCACAACTGTTGTCTAGTATTCAACATAAGACACGTCATGATTCTGGTTTTACGAAGTTAGTATATTATTTCAGTAGGTGAGAGGTTAGTATAGGATAAGAAGTTAGCCTTAAATAGAAGTGTTATCCCTTCTTCCTTCTTACTGCTGCAGGTTCCAAGTCTTACACCGATCTTCTCAGTTCTAGTAAATAGATAACTCTTTTCTCTGTGTGTGTGCATACAGGTATATGCATGTGTATATATGTGTGCACACGTGTGTGTGTACATGTGTATGTATGTATACATATATGTATATATACATATGTGTGTATATATTTGTATATGTGTATCTATATATAAATTCTCACACTCAAATACTTTTGATTCCAGGGAATATTGGACATAGACTTTCATTACCAAAACCATGTTTGACCAAGGTAGCACAAAAGAACCCACCAAAATAGTCTCAAATGTTTTTAGTTTACCTTTGAATTCAATTTATCAGAAAACTGAAATGGTAGTCGCAGTAATGAAAACAGGAGATACCTGAATCACTGAGAGTGCCTAAATATTGGACAAAGGTAGTTCATTTATCTGTTAAGTGACTATCCTCATGTTAAAGAGAATATTCAGAGGTTCTTATTTGTTTCTAGGAAGAAATAATTCAATACAATAAAAACAAAGGAACTGGAAAAGATCCAGAGAAATATCGCATCCTCCCAGAATGGCTTCTGTGCTTGATTAGGCTAAAATGATAAGTCTAGAAAGATAAAGCCATTTCCTGAAGCAATAGCTCCCTTCCCCCACCCTAAACCCCACCAGATTAACCAAACAAAATCAACTAAACCAAAACAAAACAATCAGAAAATAAAGAGAAAAATGGATTTGATAACTATTAAAATTATAATGACCATTGTGAATATCCAAGAAGACAATATACCAAGTAGTGAGATCCAAACTTATTTTGATTTTGGAAAACTTAGCACCTCAAGGAGTAAATGTCCCACAGGCCCTCTTCAGAAAAAGATTCTTTAAAGGATATATGATTATGGTATGTAAAATATGCAAGGTTCGGAGAATTGCAACCTAGATTTCTGAATAGCAGAATTAGGAGCTCTCCTCTGAAATTTGAGGGAAATATTTAAAAGTAAAAAGAAATCTTTCTGCAACGATGGTATATATGGAAAATAAATGATATTACGGAAAGTTTAGAAACTTAACAGATAGTACTTATATCTTTGATCAGAAGGAAGAGAAGCTAGAGATGAGCTTGTTAGATCCCTAAACTGCAGGGCAACACTAGTCAAATCACCCGTTAGAATATGAAAAGAGAATATGAAGGTTGGGCTGTGCTCCTACCCAAGAGGACAATTTGCAGAATCTTAACCTATTAAGCTGGAAAAGACATTATAGAGTACCTCATCCAGCTCCCTCATATTACAGATATGGGAACTGAGGTGCAGAGAGCCTGAGTCATTTGTCCAATGTTATACACTTGGTGACAGGTTGGAATAAAAATATGGCTTCTTGATCTCTGATCCAAAGTTCTTTCCACAATACTATATTAAGTAATCGGGGACATCTCTATATCCACTAAAAACCAAAAATGTGTTATTCATAGCATTGATTGCCTTCTTACAGAGGTGATGTGAGTTAAAGAGAATTAAATGCCATTGCAAGTATTGTCATCTTGGTTGTGAGATTTCACTGCTCTGATCCATCTGCTGGGGCTCCATTTTAAGCCACACAGGCTGGAACAGCAGTCCACTGTCCTGTAACAAAATAGCTACTTTGGAGTCAAAACAATTATGTGATAGTTCCTGCAGAAAAGTTTGCTTTTTGACAACCTTGCCTTCTCCCGTTTCCCAAAGTAATGATACCTCATCTTAGAGAAGACTGGAGCTTGGATTCAAATTACCCTGGGCTGAACCCTGTTGGCATTTCTCAGTGTTTCCATTTGAAGAGATGAACAAAGGCGATGATCAAGGAATAAAACTCTTTTAGTATATGGCTATGCTAAATTTATCTCATGGAGAAGAGAAGGCGATTTGTGTACTGGGGTGGGAAAAACAAAAATTATAAGCAATTAAACATTTTGTCTATAAAATTAGATTTTAATTACATCCATTAGTAAGAATGATTTTTTTCCGTATCCGTAATTTCATGTAGGCTCTCCGTACTGCCCTTTGCATTTGATGCTCCTGGTAGTTTGTGCTGAATATTTTCTTTCAAGGCAGAAACAGAAACTCACATGTTTGAAAAAGAGGAAAAAACTTCAGATCTATTATGGCACTGAAATATTTACATCATCTCCTTTCCATTTCACTCTTCTTTTAGATTGAGTAGCGGTGTATAAATACATATTTAAGCTGAATTTTAAACAGGTTAATATTATATCAACTTTCAGAGGCTGAAGCTAGATATCATAATAGAATGAACTTCTTGGATATAAGAAACATGAAATGCAATTACATTATATTCTTACAATAAAAAATCTCAGTAGTTAAAACATTTTAAATTAGATATGGTACAGGAACAAATATTCAGATTATTGTTCATCTATTTCCCTATTTCTCAATTTAACAACTTAAAGATTCTTGTTTTCTATATAAGATTATCAGCTTTCACAATCTCCCCTAATTTTGCAACACTTTACTCTTCCAATACTTACTTCTAGCACATAAGGAAAATTTAATTCCAAGTTATATCTGCACATTCAAAGGGAAGGTTCAAATATCAACCAGCACATTAGAACAGCCTTCCTTGTTGGTATTATGCCCCTGCTCTGCTGACTGCAAATGATGCAGATGCAACGATGACATACTAGGTGTGTGGCTATTTGACTTTCCAAAGCCTAAAGGGGAGGCTGTAGTTGAAGCCAAATAGAAATCTTGGCCACATACCAAAATCAGAGTCAAAGTTTACTAAGTCCTAATTCTGAGTACGGTAGGACATTTAAATAAGCAAGGAATATCCACATTTTTTAGATTCTAATATTCCTTTTCTGGAGAAATAGACATTTTAAACTGAAATCAATGAATTCCTCTAAAATCCACAAGATGGTGCTATGAAGTGGTGTTTAAACATTTTTTTCAGTACCACATGCCTTCTAGGAGCAATTTTTAGGCAGGGCCAAATAAATACTATTTAATAAAATTGACAACAGATAAATGCTATTTTAAAACAGCAATGTAAGCCAGACTGGTTGATATAAGGAAGGCATACCTGTACTCCTCATATTGCTTTTTAACACTTTACCCCATACATTATACTTCTGTTAACTGTTATTTGTCTCAGGTTTTAAGAGTATTTTGTGAGGAGACTAAGAGTTGAACTTGGATCTCAGCAGGGCTGTCATAATGGAAAAAGTACGGGACTGAAAGAGAGAACAGAGTACGACTCTATAAGCTCACCTGAATTGCTGCATCCAGCCATCTTCCATCTATTTCCGCTGTTCCCAACCAAGGGCGATTTTGCCCCTGGGGGACATTTGGCAATGTCTGAAGACGTTTTTGTTTCTCACAATTGGTGGGGTGGGGGAGACTGCTACTGGCATCTAGTGGGCAGAGGTCAGGGATGCTGCTATACACAGGGCAACCTCCACAACAGAGAGTCACCCTGCCCGAGATGTCAATAGTGCCGAGGCTGAGAAACGACTTGTTCACACTCCTTTGTTGGTTTGTCTATTCATGTATTAATTAGTTCACAAACTCATTCACTTATGCACATATCTACCCGTCAGTCCATGAATTCGTTCCTTCAGATTTTTACAGTGTCTACTATGATTCAAGACTGGACTAAGCTCTAGGGATTGCAAAGACTAGCATCCTATTCCTGGCCAAGCTATTCGGTTGGTGCAAAAGTAATTGCGGTTTAAAAGGTCGAAAATAATTACAAAAACCGCAATTACTTTTGCACCAATCTAATAACTGGGGAGAGAAACACTTATGAAACGATATAATAATATGTGATCGGTGTTTCAGGGGTAAGTATAATGGAACACGTAGTGGAGTATGATGAATTTTGAGAGAAGAGGACAGAATTTAGGAAGGCTTCACAGAGGTGGAGGTTGTTGAGAATTTGGTGGGTAGAAGGTGGTCGGTCATAGGATGAAGTCTTGAGCAAAGCACAAGCAAAGGCAGAGACATATACAATAGTCCGAAGTGTTTGGTGAGCAGTATATTGTTGTGGTATGAGACAAGAGTGAGGCGGAAGGTTGGGAAAAGGAAAGGAGAAAACCTTAAAAAAGTAGAATGGGGCCCCAATGGGAAGGGCCTTGGATTTCATCCTCCAGGCATTTAAAATTTAAGATAGAAGAATCATATTAGACATATGGCAATCACTGAACCTCTTTAGGCCTGAATTTCACACCCTTAAAGTATTTGATGAGATACATTTTAGGTTTCCTTTTAAAACTATGTTTTGTAATTATAAAGTCAATCTATTAGATATATTAAATACTGTGTATTCTTAGATTTATATTACAACTATCAATAAAGATAATAATATCTATAAAGAAAAACATCTTTTTTATACACAAACATGTCACAGAGATTTAATTTCATGATAGTTAATAAAATGTAATATATTCCTATTAATATATTTGGTGTTTGTTTTAAGGCTAGAAATACTTAAGAAGATCAAGTTATTCTGCAGAATACACAGTCTTCCTATTGGTTTATTCCTATGTCAATAACTATTATACTTCAGGTTGCACCAGGATACATTTTTGAAATATTTTTTTCCTCAACCTTCTCTACTATTTGTAGAGAATAAGTTTTGGACAATCTAATTAAATCTGAGTAGTTTAACATGTGTTTCATAATTTGAATGATTACTTCAAAAATATTAGTGTTTAAGGGAACTGAAACAATGGAGTCTTTTAGGTCTTACCTTAACAAGTGAAGAAAACCTAAAGATGAACAATTTTTAGGATTTTACTTGAGTAACATTAGTATCTATCAAGTGAATTTTGATATAATTTGATTGTGATTTACAAAATGTATTCTTAGTGTATATTTTTCATTTAGTATTTTTATACTTGTGTCTTAAAATTAGCTTTAAAATATGGGTAGTTGAAACCACTGCTATAGACCAGTTCTGTTGACATTCAGAATTTAAGCCCAGAGATTACATGGCATAACATGAGATAAAAGAAAAATATTGGATGGATGGGGGGGTTCATAAAAGAAAAATGGGCCTCATATCTAAATTTAAAAAACAACAACCCCAAAACTCCCAGGAACCTCCTATGAGGAAAACTTCTATCCTTTAGCCCCAAATAGGGAAATGAAAATACTGATGTTAAAAGTGAGAGAGACATTGGATAGGGCAGGGCTGTATTATAACCTTCTGAATTGGTTAGTGATACAGTAACTAAGCCATTTTCATCCTTGCCTGTTGTCTATGATTGTCTATTGGATTGCATCTTTTTGAATCATTTTTCTCTCCTTCTCCCAAATCTTTGTCCTTCTGGTTTCTGTACCACATTTCCTCAAGTATTAATTAAAGCCTTTGATGGATCGTTTCAGATATGAATATCCATTCATATTTATTTTCATCCACAAAAATTATTATTAAAACCCATCTAATAATTTAAATAGTAATGTGGATTTTCGACAGTGCTTGCATTTTGAGACAGCACCATGGACTAGTTTCAAGATAGAGGGTTAATCTTCAAAAGATAAT
This sequence comes from Rhinolophus sinicus, assembly GCF_057876585.1. NCBI lineage: Eukaryota > Metazoa > Chordata > Mammalia > Chiroptera > Rhinolophidae > Rhinolophus > Rhinolophus sinicus. Next base: position 182,241,299 of record NC_142517.1, on the reverse strand, counting down.
AACCTTGTGTGATGTTATAAAAAGGGTTTCAAGCCCCAGAAGAGTGGTTGAACTCGTGAGTGGTTTGCAAGGGCACCTTAGGGTTCACAGAGGGGCCATGGAGAAGCAGTAGTGGGGGCAAAGTGCGGGATGCAGGGCACCACCATCCCCCTCCCCCCCCCCCCTGACCCCACTTCATCACAAGCTCTCCTTCTACCTCTATTGCCTGTTCATTCCAGATCAAACATTATTTGAGTAAAGGTTCCAAGAAGGTGCCAGATGATCTGAAGTTCCTCCAGACCTGAGCTTCTATACATTTTTATTTTCAAAGTCTTTCCAAAAACATAGAACTTCAAGCTAAAAGGATTGTATAATAACTGATGAGAGCCTCAAGGTAGGGTAAAGGAAACATTAAAAACAGCACAAAAAATTAATCTTTCTCATCCCTTCCTTAGGAATTAGACATTTTCTATTTAAATGTATATAAAAAATACGTTTAAAAAGCTAAATCCCTTCAAACACTGAGATATACAGTAAAAGACAAACAAGCAGAAAAACATTCACTCAGACCTTCAATTTGAAAGTTCTACAGAGACAGAGCTTGGAGATCTGCCCAAGGGCAGAAGTGGTTCTCTTCAGAAGGGCTCCTTTTCAAAACTAGCTCTGAACACACAAGTGAATTAGGCCATGCTGACATCACATGAATACCTGTGGTCAGGGTCTCTGATTCCTGTGCATCCAGGGGGTTATCCTGTTGGTGTCAGTAAGAGTTGACATTCACTGGCATATACATAAATCATTAAATAACAACAATAATACAGACGTGCCTCTAAGTGCACACAGCATGACTGGACACTTATTGGACTGTCACAAGATGTGTCATTTTTCTTAATGAAAGTTGGCAGTTATCACCCACTGGTTGAAGTTTTCAAGTAAATATTTATTGATTAAAACCTCATAACAACAAAAACTCATGTTACTTAGGGAAAAATATTTCTAAACATGCCCAGCATTTTTGCGGATATAATAAGATACATTTTGTGAACTAAAATAGTTTTAGAAATAATCTTAATATAGTCCCATAAGTTAAAACAAATTTTCAGCAAAAATTCCAAGTCTATTTTAGGAATTACTCTTCATCTGCAATGTAACTAATAGCTATAAAATTACAACTTCGGAGCAAGGCTCTAGGAGACACTTTATTTTATTAGGTGCCTAGGTCCCATAATAAAGGAATGCACACTGAATGACCACATGGAAGGTCTAAAAAGGCAAGGAATGAATTAAGGGGTGACTAGATCATAGGCTTTCACCTTTTGGCTAGTTACATGAGATATTTTGAGTGTGAATGAATAGAATGCATAACAAGCGGTTCCAGTTTAAGCTAATAACTATGCTTACATTCTAGTCTACTTGTCTTTCATGCATAAAGATGTGAGCTGACTACAGGAGAAAGAACCCAATCCATGTTGCGTAAAGGGAAAGACATTCCCTATATATTAAGGTGGATAAAGGTGAATTCTGGAAATTCTATGGGGTTTTTTTTTTTTTTCCTTCTTAAAACAAAAATGGCTAGAGATCATTTCCCACAGTCAAGGCAGAAATGTAAGGGCAACAGAAGTACTTCTGTTAGTTGCTGTAACTTCTTTCTGGACATCAAACTCCTTTTCTTCATTTAAAATAAATGAATAGCACAGCTTCCTCCACTCCAAACTAAAAATGGGAGCAAGAAACCCATTTGCTATTTTAGAAAATGACTAATAGAACACATATTTCATAATATCACATGATTCAAATAACTTAATACAAGTAATTAAAACCACTTCTGTACTTAACTTGTCCTAAAATGACAATTAAAGTCACCTTTAAAATCTTTCATTTATCAGACCACATTTACATGAAAGAAATAAAATCTTTTCAAGTTCCACGAGGAGGGAAGAAGGTAGAATTAAATCTGACATAGTGTCACAATATGGTGAAAGTAAAATCTTCAAAGAAAAAAATTGCATTAGGAATTAGACCTCTGTCTTTCTAAGGGAAATTTTCTACTCATATTTCCCAGTCCACAGGTAAATGCTACAATATGACAATAGAAAACAGCCATAGTATTAATTAAAATGCTCTTTAAAACATTATTTCAAAATTTCATAGCAAAATAGGAAACTTTCTAATTACTGTATTCTGAAATGTATAGATAACTAGGTAATGGAATGTATTAGATTAGTAAAGTTGACTCTTTTGCTTGTTTTAATAAGTGTCTGCCTTCTTGTAAGATAAGATGGCCAGATATCCTATATATGGAAGTCTAGGAAACTCTTGCACAGACTATAATTTATATGTATCCACTATCCTGGAATTTCTATCCTTGACATTTCTGGTTTTGTTGCCCATTTGGGGGGCCCGAAGAGAGGATGCAGGCAGGGCTGAGTGGTGCAGTTTCCTCTCCACCCTACAATCAGAAACAGGCTGGCACAAAAGGGACCACAACCACAGGGCAGGGATCAGGGTGAGGCGAGTGAGGCTGAGTCCAGCAAGTGCAGGGTAGGATCCTGTCTTTACTTAAAATCTTGTATTTTGTTCACCACAGATTTCTAATTTTGCATTAATTTTGATTTTTTAAGATATTGCATTACCTAGTTTTTTGGCATCCACTTAAATGTTGCTCCCAAGGGGAGTGCCTCCCTCCCTCTCACTCTAGGCCTGGCCCTGCTTAAGCAGCACCTGGCTCTGGGTTCCAGGAGCTCTGTGGAGCCACACTGGAGCACAAGCTTCCCCTTTTACTGCCTCAGCTCTGATGGACCAGGGAAGACTCCTACAAGAACTGCGTTCTCTCTGCTTGCAAAAATGAAATGAAAGGTTCAGAAAAGTGTCCTCTTTGTCTCACAGAGAACCAATGGGAGTGCCAGGAGACAGTTGTCATTGATAGAATTAACCCTGGGACGTTTATCTGTCTTTCAGTGCTTCTTTGTATTGGGACAGGAACTATAAGGAGCAAAGAAACTAATCCTCTGAACGTGAACTCAGCAGGAGAAACCAGGAGCCAGAGTAACACATTCACCCAAAAGTATGAAAAATCCCTCCAAAGCATGCTAAGTTAAATAAAAATGGGAGGCTGGATGTACATACATTGTAAATGTGACAGAAAGCTCTTCTAAATCATGAAATGGGCAGGATTACATGTGGTAAAGCTAAACTAACACCAAGGGTACATTTCCATTCTTGAATAATGCTTTCAATCTTATTGCTAAACTTCTCATCAGACTTGCTGATATCTGTATCCTTGTCTTTTCCCAAAACACATGCTTACTTACAGTCCATAGGCAGGGCCAGACGCTGCCCCCCTCCATAAAGGACGCAGAGGCCCTGCTTTCTCTCTATTTGTGTTTCACACGAGTAGAGTGGAGAAAGGGATTAAGGTTTACTGAGTAACTCTCGGGCGTTGATGCTTTCTGAAACGTTATCTTACCTGATGCCTGGGCAGCCCTGTAAGGGAGAGAGATTCTCACAGAGAGGATTAGGAGACGTTGGGGCGGAAGCTTTAGGTCTGGCAGTTGCTACAGCTAGAACCATGAAGCCCCTCGTTGCCAAAGTTTTCTCTGGAGGGATATGATAAGTAATGTTACTACTCTGTCTTTTGTTTTAGCAAGTAGTTTCATCACAGAATTGTTTGGAAAGGTGAAATACAGGGGCTTCAGTTCCATTGTCCTCTATGGAAGTCAACTTTGGGCTCTGCAGTACTTTTGGAAATTGGAAACTAAGCTACATGCAATAAAAGCTCTGAAAAGAAAAGAAGAGAAAGTTAGGGACATTAATCTGATTAAAAAGCTCGCAGAATTATCTGCTGCCATTACATGGGTATTGATTTTTAGGCATTCCCATGGATGTATATCTATTTTATTCATTTTTATGCAGATTCAGTAGAAAAAAATACCTAAATATATATTTAACTTCATAGGATCCCAAAGCACTTTGAGGATTTAAACTGATAAGCCAACCTCAAAGGGACTGATTCTTGCAACTAAAACACAGACACCTCTGGGGTGAAATGTGGCAACAGTTTGACAGGCATAGCAGTAGCTTAGGCCAGAAAGGATTTATCCAATTAAAATTATGGGATGAATTTTGGCTGGCAGAATGTAATTACCAGCCTTGGAATGGATCCAGGATCCTGAGGTTAACACCCCTCCTCTTGCCAACAACCCTCCTACCTGCCAACACTCCGAGATGGGGAAGGCTGGATCTGACACAATCGCACATAATACTGTTGTGACATCTAAGTACAATGATGATGATGTGAGAAGCATCATGAACCTGATTTTTTTTTAACACTCATTATGTTACTTATTTTTATGCCACATTAGGCTAGAAACCAAATGTCCACATAAATGTTAATTTCGTCAAATCTGTGTTTAAAAAGTATAATTAGAAAATAAAAAATAGATTTAAAAATTAATTTATTCCGTCAAAGTAGTTATTTAGTGATTATTTTCAGTTTAGGAACGAAATTGGATCAAAATGGTGACATTTAATCATTGCTACATAAAAAAGTAGGTCCTGAGTTTTTGGAAGAGAAATGTGTTCTCCAAGTTCACTGGCCTAGAAAAAAGGGGAATGCTTCATGCCTGGTTCATATTGGTTGTACTTTGACTAAGTGGGCATGTGCAAGTACTGCTTTGTCCCGGGGTGGGTCCAATTCACATTTACAAGCACTCGTGGGCAGTATTTCTCAGGAGAATTTACCAAAGGGGTGCGTGTGCGTGAGCGTGAGCATGTGTGTGTAAACCAAAGAAAAGAGCCCCCTGCTGGTGTATAATCAATGGGTAATGACCTCATCATTAGATTCTAATGCCCTTTTAGAAAGTCATTCATTTACGAGAGAATTGTGGGGAGTCCTACGATGAAGCAGAGCAGGCGAGGAGGCAATTCTAACAAGAACATGAAGCTTTCCCAGACGCAGGCACGGGCCGAAGCCGGGGCCAGGGTCAGGGAGAGAACTGCAGAGCCGGCTCGGGAGGCGCTCCGCCCGGCTGGAGCGCGCCCAGGGCGCCGGGAGGCGGGGCCGGCGCCGGGAGCTGCGTACCCGTCACGCGCGGCGATTCCGGCTGGTTGCCGTCCTAGCCCGCCGCCCCTCGGCGCACGCAGATCTGTTCCTTTGCAAACCGCAGAGCGGCCGCAGGTTCGAAGCGAGCCCGGGGCAGTGCCGCCGCCGGCCACCCCTTACTCCTGGGCCCCGCTGCCCGCAGATCCTACTTCCTGCGGGCCTCGTGGGGAGTCCCTCGGGTTACTCTTCGGCCCACGCGGCCCTGAAACACTCTACCCCCGCACCGGGGCGTGGCCGCGAAGAGGCGTCCCAGCCACGGGTTCCAGCCCCTGAGCACACGCATCGGTCTCGTGGGAGAGTCTCTTTGCGACCCGAAAAGTGCTGACGGTGGTGCGTGCGCAGGAGGCAGGTGATCTGGCAGAACCGTCGCGAACTCCACTCCGCAGCGGCCCTGCTGGTTCCTCCTGGGGCGAGGCTGGTTGCTGATCTCTCTCCGGAAGTAACCGAACGGTGGTTGAAGGAACGGGCGGGCGCGCTAGGTTCCACTCTCCCAAAAGTGTTTGGAGGGCTTGCGCTGGGTCACTTGCTTAGAGAAGGAGGGAGAGAAATTCTTACCCTTTTTGCTAACTAGCCCGACTGCTTTCCAAAAGCCTGGTACTCCCGCTGACTTCAGCTTTTGCTGTGAAGGTAGATTTTCCTAACACCATCTTTGTGTGATTTAGCTGTCCACAGGGAATCAAAATGCGAAACGAGAAGATGAAACTAATCCTTTCTTTTGCACTGTTAGGGGTTGCCATAAACACCATTTGTTAAAAAGCATAATTATGTTGGGAAAGTGCCTGATGAGACAATTAAGCTACATAAACACGGAAAACAAATGAAAGCCAGAAGACGCCCACACCCCTGTGTAAAGCAATTTTTTGTTTACATGAAAACCAGAGTTCTGAGCTGCTTATTACAACAATGTTATTAATGCTAGAAAAAGTTAATGACCATATTTTTATGAATTTTTGATGAGATGATGGTCACAATGTGAAAACCTGAACTAACCATGAAGCCCCCTCCAAACTCCCTTTAGGTTAAAATGATTAGGCCAACGAACAATCCTAGTGACCAGCAGCCCTGGATTTACTCATTCATGGAACACTATTATTTGCACCACAGCACGTTGAGCTTAAACTCATAAGCTTAATGTTGAACGTCATTCACTGCTGTATCCCCCACACGGAGAACATTACCAGACACAAAATGGCCCTCATCAAATATTTGTTGAGTGAATTCATGAGGACCACATTTATGTTTAGATATATTTAAAAGAGATCAAAATATAATGGCCTGATCTTGAAAAGGGGGATTCTTATTATTTTGAGATATTTAAATTTCTTCAGTTCATAATGTCATTTGAGATATATTTAAAAGAGACCAAAATATAATGGCCTGATCTTGAAAAGGGGGATTCTTATTATTTTGAGATATTTAAATTTCTTCAGTTCATAATGTCATTTGAGATACAGGAGGCTGATGAGTTGAAAAATGCCATGAAGAGAAAGCAACCTCCAAAACGTGTGTAATTAATCCGTTTTCAACGACTCAGTCACATTTTTTGGCATTATTGAGTAACATACCAGAGTACATGTCAACTTTCAGTTCAAGGTACAGAGTCCTGTGAAAAGATTTCAAACTGCTTTAGAAACTTTGGAAATCAAAGTACAAGAGGAGCTTAGTCAAATAGTTGTCACTTAAAGCCCTGAAATGAGCCCCTCTATTTGTTCATATGGAGGCTCCCATGGTGTAGCCCAGAGATACTTTTTTTTTTTTTTTGCCAGAGGAATACTTTTTAAAAGAATGAGCATATTAAAGAATCTCCCTCATTATTTTCTGTATTTCCCCAGTAAGTCTCATTTAACAAAAGGATCATGCTTATTTGTTAAACAGTGCAGACCTGGAAAACAGAGATAAGCTAAGGAAGAGATGCTTAAAAGGGAATAACACACTTCCATGAAAAAGTTTCACTTACATGACAGATTCAGGCTGAATAACTTGAGGGATATTTTCTAGTACTGTTACATGTTCATTTGTGCATGACCACATGTACATGGTTATCTGGCTGAGGATTTGTCATTTAGGTGTTCTCTCTAGGAAGAAAATAGTGAAGTGTTAATATTTTGAGTGCCTGGTTTCCAAAGAGCTATGATTTTTTTTTATGGTTAATGAACACAAAAATATGAATGAACGGTAGAGACCGAAATGAAGACTCCTTTTTCTCCTATTCTAGAAAAAAAATCAGCATGTCTTCCTCCGGACTGGGGCTCCGTTTGGCTGCCTGTTTACTAAACATTTCAGAAGCCAGAAGAAAACACATTGTTGAGAAAATAGCAAACGCAGCTCTTGGAAAAAATGGTAGGAACTACAGATAATTGAAGTGGATATGTAGTGTTTTGATAATATAGTGATTTGTACTCTGCAGACAGTATCTGCAGGACACTCTTCTTCCTAGATTTCCCCCCTTGTTCTTGGACTGTTACAGCTTCTGCAGGATTCCAGATCCTGAGATAGATCAGTTACTCAGATGTGCACATATGTTCTTCTCCAAACGCAGGCGTACGCTTAGCAACACAGTTTTTCACATTGGAGAGGGAGTGTCTGAAATGCCCACTGTTCAGGATATTTACAGGCTCCTGAGGAGGATATAGTTACATAAAGGTTTAACATTCCCCTCATGGGCTGTTCATTTGATCATTAATAGGATGAACATAATTGTACATTATGCTTTTTATTAGGCAGGTTACATAAAAAATAAACTTGCCAAATACCCACTACTTTTCAAAGCACTCCCGCCAACAAAGCCCATGCTATTATTAGAGTATTATTATTTCTACTCTATTTTCTCCATGTAAAGACTCAGGCAATTGCAGTTAAATGATGTGCTTCAGATCACTTAGCAATTCAGAAGACTGGAACTCAAGCCTTCTTACTCTTTGGGCCAATATTTACTATGAGAGATACTACTCTTTGCTTTTTTTTTAACCCTAGTTAAAATGTTCATGTGATGACACACAGTTCTACGTATCATTTGTTTTTACACACACACACACACACACACACACACACACACACACACACAAAGTATTTACAGACTTACAGTGGTTTAAATAGAAAAGCTTTGTTATTAAATCAAGTTTTTTGGCAACAGGCAAGCATTAGGACCATAGCCTTAAAGCATTTCAGACAGTATATTTTAATTTCTGATTGTCGTTTTTGGTTTGGTTACTGTTTTTCATGAGAAAGAAGTGTTTTCCCTAGCCCATTTCTAACAATGAGCACATTTAAGTTACCATCTCGCACCTTTGCAGGCGCTGGAAATGTCTATGGAAATTCTCGATAATTGCTGATAAGGAAACTCCTCTGGAATCCGTATACAGCTGTGCTTTTGCAGTTTTGGTGGGAAGAGTGCACTTGGGCCTCTCATTGTCAGACACAGTACATCTAATGGGATTGGGTTACCTGTCTCTGTGAGTAAGTGAATGTGCAGAGACATTTGTGGAAGCCACACTGATGGATGCCTGGGTCTCAACTCACAGTTTTTATCAGCTTATTAGTGGCAGCAGCTCAAATGGAATTATAGCTATTATACTCCATTACAAATACCAATTTACTTCTGCTGAGATTCAGACTGACAGCTCCTCCTGCCAGCAGTAATTTTTTTTTCTATATGCATGCCTAAGAAATTGCAGGAGAAAGTGTTTCATTCTTTCAGCATTTGATTTAATTGAATCATGAAACTGAGAATAAAAGCTTTTTAGAAGAAGATTTAGGATGAAAAAATAAAATCATCTCTTTTCTTTGAGGAGCTAGAAGAAATACATCAAAAAGGAGATTGTATGATCTTGTTCCTGCTTCATCTTTTATAGTTATGAAAATGCAGGGAAGGTAACACTAGTTAAGAAAATGACCTATTGTTTTACAGATACTTTAAAGGCATTTATTTTTAAGTCAGTGGAGTAAAACCGTATCACCTATATTTTTTCTAATTATGTAATATGAAAACATTTAAGTGGCTTAAAATGTCTTCTGTAACAAACCCTGAGTTATAAATTTTAGACCTACACCAGGGCAGGGCTGTATAGGTGCTCATTTGGTTGTGAGTGAGTGATATAAGTTTATCTTTTCACGTTGTTAAAATTAATAACATAGGGCTGCTATAAGCTCTGTAGTTCCTGCATGTAACTTATTTTTCTTCTCTTCTGAAAAGATTAATTGTTAAGCTGCCAGGGGACAGAGCGACAAAGGTATAATGGCATAGTGAAAGCTTTAATTACCGCCTGAAAACTTTTGTCCTTCACTTTGAATTTCCTTTTGTAGGCTTAAGGGGGACTTTTAAGGGGCCTGAACCAGGCTTGTAAACTTCAAAAATAACTTTGGGGTTATGTGTGGCTGCCATACAGGGTATGGTAGATTTCTCCTTTAGGTTACACATTCAAGTGAGTCACAGGCCACCAAAAGCTGGAAGTCGTTAACATCTGAAGGCTGTTGGTGGCCTCTGAAACAGAGATGGTGGAATCAGAACGGTTTCTCGTAGACAGGTGCATGCATCCCAGAAACCTCTGCTTCAGGCACTAATTGGCCTATCCTAGTTTTTCCAGATGTCAGATTTTGATCCAGAGAGTTTGATTTCTGGGGTTGGGAAGGAAAAATTGATAAAGCCTAGAAGATGAGATTGATAAGGAACAGAATTTAGAGTGATACGATTTGGCAATTGAAAGCAGAAACTACCAACTTAGACTGAGTTAAAAAGACTCCAAAGCCTAGTGTCTGAGCTGAGCCATCTGGTTATATAGGAAGATGCTGTAAGAAGTGGACATTGCTACCCACACATTTTATGATTAGCTGATGTCGCTTCAGAGATCACACCCCAGAATTTTTTATTAAACTAAATTTAATTGTATCAGAAGGTATAAAGTATTAAGATTTCATCACAGAAAAACAATGCTTGCATTTATGTTTGCTTTCTTTACAGGGCAGAAACATCCTGAAGTATCAGTGCTCAATATATTTTCTGATCAAGACTACAACAGATCAGTCATTACAATAGCAGGTTCTATTGATGAGTTAGGTAAGACTTAAGTTTCTTTCTTTACATATATGTCTTTTGATGAAGGGTGGGCTTCAGGTAGACCTGCATGCTCTTTAATCATTGATTTCCTGTGTAAATCTGAGTATTCCATTACACAGGCTACCTCAGAACTTCAGCATTTTTCTGAACATGCACATCTCAAACATATCCCATTTCCTCTTCATTAAAATGAACCTTGAGGTCCGGGATTTAATAACAGTCTTTCCCTGAAGATGATCACATATGCTTTGTGGTTAAGAAAAACATCTTCAAGTTTTAACCTGTGAAGTATAATTTTGAAGTCAGCCTTGATTTCACTGATAAGTTGGCATAGACTGAAACATGCTAAACAGTTGTATTTTGGGTTGGGAGTCTGAAATCTTGAGTTGGTTCATGGGTTGAAATGAAATGGGCTCCATGTCTCATGTAAGGTTTGGTGGGACAACTTGAATTTGAAGGATCATAATTGTTTAAACAAAAACCTGTATTGTTTTAATATTCCTTAGAACCTTTAATATTGCTTAAGGGTTCAAAATATTTTCAAATAAACTTTATTTCAACTTAGCAGATAGTTTTTTTCAAAAGTATGTTTGTTTGGAGAGCAAAGAGCTGACTGATAATTCCTAGTAAACACAGGACAAATTATCTTGAATGTTTATCATTAAGATGTAAAAACTGCTTATTTGTTGTTTATCTGTCTTGCTAAAATGGTCATACCATACTGCTAATGGAAACTCAGAATAAGAACATTAAACTCTTAGGTGTCTATACTATGTAGGTAGCTATAACAATTTAATGAAAAAATCTAATTATTGGAAAAAGCAAAACTAAAATGAATACTTATGATTTTAAAAATTTATGTTTGTGTGTATATTTTAATGTAAGTTCATAAAACATTCTGAAAATAGCAAGGAGTTTTATCAGATTAATTTGATAAAATTGAAGAAGTTAAAGTAACCAATTGTAAAAAAACACAAAGTTGTTAAAGACTGATAAATATTGCATAATTCCTCCACTGTGGGGAATAAAAAGCTGGAAGAAATGTGAAACTATGACAGTTGGGAGGTGGGGCAGGAGAAAATGTTGGATCTTTCATTTTTCTTTACTTCGGATGAAAAAAAGTCTATACAGATTACAAAAGAAAAACAACTAGTGGGGCAATAAAATATAGCTATTTCTTTACCTGTGTTTGAAAGTTTAGTGATTTTCTATTTATAATCATACCTTTTTAAGGCAATTCTGTTCTGGCTGCCTGCTTGGAAGCCTTCCAGTCTATCGATATGCAGGTTCAAGAGGGAATCCATCCTTGCCTGGGAGCAGTGGACCTCATTCCCATTTATCCTCTCACTGATGTTGGAGTGGAAGAGTGTGGAGCTGTGGCCAGAAGTAAGAGAACATTTGGGGTAGTGTGTTATGTCTTAATGGAAATGATTTTGACAAATCACAACAGGTTGTGACAATATAGTCGCTCCTCAACTCTCTTGGAAAAATTGACTTAAGACTTATATCAACAGTAAGCTTTCCTGGCTTTCCGTGGCACACTGTGTCTTTGTGACTCATCTTTCCACTTTCCACGCCGTGACACCATGGAACACTAACTGCTGTGAGATGCAGCAAATCAGTCGTTTTGTCCCTTACAAATTCATGATAGATCACGAGGAAACAACAGTAGTTTATAATGAGTTCCTTAGACTCTTCGGGGCAGAACGATGGTGTGTTTTGCCCATCTGTGTCTTATTTTCTTGAGCAGGGGTAATGATGAGGTTGAAAAACCACTTAAATGTTAATTCCTACCCCTTTTCCTCTGACTTTTTTTTCTTTTCTTTTTTCCCTATGCACAACTCTCTTTAAGATTTTCTTTAGAACTGAACTGTCACAGGCTTGATTTCAGCCCGAGGGTTACGTTTAATTTGGAAAATTTGAGCTATGTCACTTGAGGTGTTTTTGAGTTAGGCAAATTGGGAGAAAAGAAAAAACCTTTTGCCTGGACTGTCCAGCTGCACCATGGTTAATTACAACATGTAGAGGCTCATAACCTTTGGGGAAAAGTCCGCTTTAGGATAATTGCATTCTTCTCTGTATGACCTCAGAAATCCCTCTATGATGTTGCCTCATTTTTCTTTAATAGTGAATTGTCTAACATTTGGGATGTAGACTTGGACTCTAACTGAGCTACATCAAGCACTAGAAATAGGAAATGAGACTTGTTTCCAAAGGAGAACCTCACTGCTTGTGCTGCATTTTAATATGACCTGACAATCTAAGGATTACTTCCCAGGGAAACCTTGGCCCAAAATTTGCTTTCCTTTTTATCCAAGAAAGAGTTAAAATTCAACATGGGGGAAAATACGCTTCACACAAAAATGAAGAGTTCAGAATTGTCCAGACCAGAGTAATGATTTTAATTGTCTTCAAAACAATTATGTTCAATTACATTAAATCTCAAATTAGCTAGTACATGAAGTTCTTCATTACATCACGACCAGTCCACCCCAGATGTTCATCCTGCGTAGGAGACAGTTGACAATCAGAGGCTCTGGACACAGTATTTCTCCCTTCCCTTGCCCTTTTGCTTCATTGGCAGCTACTGTACCTCATGATTTAAACATGGACATTTCTAATTAAATGAGAGCTCAGCTGCATTCTTGAACTAATTTATAACATTTGATTTGAAATGTAATAGCTTCAATCTTCATCTGATTAAAAACAGTCATATACTGTACATGGTTACTATTTTGATGCTCCAACATGCAGTTTTTATTTTTGCACTCCCCTTTCTACACAGCTGTTCATCTAATAGCATCCAATTTTTTAAGGGTTTTTATTTTATTTATGTATTTATTTTTAATAACAGCATGCTTAGGCATTCTTATAAGGCAAAAGTATTCGAATTCTAGGAGCTCACTGTTCTCAGAATAGTGAAGGGATTGGTTTTCACTAGGGTAACCCCTTGTCAGAGAAACCAAGTTTAAAATAATAATTTATCTTTGGGAAGAAGAGCAATGGAGAACATTCTAGTGAAAAAAAGTATAGTTGATTGATATATATACTTTGTATGTAAAAACTCTGAATAATGTATTTCAGAATTTTTTGATATCAGCTGTAAGCTTTCTCAGACCTTAAGAAAGGGGTTCTTAAAGTGGGTTCGAAATTGGTGTTCAGGGGACTTTTAAATACTGTCAAAATCATATGCAAGTTTTTATGCATGTGCTTTCTTGTATACATACATAGAAACACACTCACACATAATTTTGCATATAATTTTAGTCTAAGAACTTCTAGAATAAAGGGCCCAGCAATGCCGAGGCTCAGAGTCGATAGCAGCCTGGGCTTCAGGACCTGCAAAGGCCTTCAGTGTGGCTGGCCAGATGAGGAAGACATTTCCGGGAATGTTAAGTAATGAAGCTCAAGCGGTAATTAGAGGTCCTATCATGCAGCCTTATATGCCAGGTGAAGGAGTTCAAACCTTATCCTAAAGGCAATGGGAACTGGTGAAGAGTTTTAAGCTAGAAAGTGGTATGATTGGATTTGAATTTTAGAAAGATCACTCTGGCTGCATGGTAAAGGACGGACAGGAAGCACGCACAGCAGTTTGGAAAGTTGATGGTGGCCTAAGAAATAGAGAATGGAGAGACTCCATAGGATGCTGGGGGGTGGGACACAAAACAGTGGTATGACAGTGTCTTCACTTACAAATGATGGAAGAAAGGAGATTTGGGGGGGAAAGAGCATGAATATATTTTTTACATGCTGTCATTTGGCAGTTGGATATAAAGTTGAGAGCTAGGAGGCACATAAATCTATATTTATTTATATTTAAATCTAGTCTATATTTATATAAGGCTTACAGTTTTGTTTTTTAATGTTTTGGACTTGATTTTTATTTTCTATAAAAACCACATTTGATCTGTTAGACTACATCCCATTTTTATCTCTAATATGTCTCTAAAAATTTTTCTCTCCTCCCTTTTTCCCTTCTTCCCTCTGTCTTTCCCTCTATTCCTTCTTTCATCCTTCCTTTCCTTCTTTTTGTTATCAAAATGATACATGCATGTGGGTGAACATCCAATGTTGTACCAGGTTTGTTTTAAAAACTGTAGGTACCTACATTACGCACCTTTCCCCCTCCCCGTGCACAAACTTCAGTTTCCTTTTCTTCAACTCTTTTATCATGTAGGATTCAACTCCGGATAAGTAAATATCACACTTATATTGGTACTTCTTGGTTTCTCAGTTTTATGCATTGCTTATTGACTTTTTACTGCAGAAGATGAAAATTTAACTCTCTCACCTCACCCAACACACACACACGCACACACACGCACACACACACACATGCGCACACGTGCACACTGTTACTTCCTAATCCTTCCTCTGCTCGATATAGTTATACAAAATTTGGATCAATACTTAGTGATTACATTATCATGACTATATAAACATTATTCACAATGAATCCTTTAAAATGTTATTATTATTTTACTCTTTCTGCACAGCTTTTTCTTTTTGCTGGAGTTGATCATTATCTTTTTATTGTTTAGTTTTTTTATATACTTATCACTGTTTTAATCCCATATTCTCTGTCAATAACATTTCTCCATGCATTCAGATAAAACACTCCACGTGTTGCGTGTTCTATCAATTTCATCTTCTTAAAGAAATATGTTCTAGAACTCTGACCTGTTCTAATTAGAACCGTTTGCTCTCAGTTTGTTGAGAATAACTCATTCTGGGTTCTCCTGGTTGTTCCCTTTATCTTTTCTCTGTGTTGGATTCCCTGGTTCCTGAATCTCATGTGTTCTCTCTCTCAAATTTATGTCCTTGTTTTGGTGAACACATCTTCTAGTAGCTTTAAAATAGGTAGGGGAAGGGCATGCAAGAAATACAGTTTTCAGACCTTGCATGTCTAAAAATGCCACTACTCTGTCTTCACATTTACTTGTTAGCTTGGCTAGGTATAGAATTCCAGGTTGGAAATAATTGTTAGCTTGACTAGGTATAGAATTCCATGTTGGAATATTTGAAGACACTGTGCCATTAAATTATTATTTTCATGTTGCTATTGAGACTTCTGAAGCCTTTATAATTCCTGATCTTTGTATGTGATCTGTCATTTCTCCCTGGAAGCTTGTAAGATCTTCACTTTGTTCCAAGTTCTGAAATTTCTGTGATGTTTCTTTGTCTGGGTCTGTTTTCATTCATTGTGCTGGAGACTTGGTAAGCCGTTTGAATCCTTGAAATTCTTGTCCTTCAGTGCTGGACAATTCTCTTGAATTACTCCATTGATGATTTCTTTCATTTTCTCAGGTTTTTTTTTTCTGGAAGTCCCATTACTTGAATATTAGAACCTTGTACTGGTCTTCTATATTTATTTTCTCTCTTTTTTTCCATCACTGTATTTTTATACCATGTTTCCCCGAAAATAAGACCTAGCCAGACCATCAGCTCTAATGTGTCTTTTGGAGCAAACATTAATATAAGACCCAGTCTTATATTATATCATAATTATATTATATTATATTATATTATATTATATTATATTATATTATATTATATTATATTATATTATATTATATTATATAAGGCCCAGTCTTATATTATAGTAAAATAAGTCCTGGTCTTATATTAATTTTTGCTCCAAAAGACGCATTAGAGCTGATGGTCCTGCTAGGCCTTATTTTCGGGGAAACACGGTAATACTTTCTGGCAAATTTCCTCTACTTTATATCCCAAGCCTTACATAAGTTTTTCATTTCTTCTATATTTGTTCCCAAGTGCTTTCAATTTACTCTCTAAATATTCCTTTTATTTTATTATTTAAAATAACATCCTGATGTTGTCCATGAATGCAGTATCAATGGATAATTGACATTTTCTTCTTCCTGCATAGTGTATGTTCTGTGCATGATTGGTTTTTTTCATTTATCTTAAAATACATAAAACATTAATGAATTTTATTAGACTTAGCCTCGTTAGATGATTTTTCAAGCATTTATATGACTTGGAGGACATGTGCCATGGCGAATTCATACGACGTCAACACTAGTGTGATAGACTTGACACCCTTTGACTACTTTATTACAGATTTTCAAAACCCCCACCCACACCCTCACCCCTAGGTTGTTTTTCCTTATTGGTTTTAAAGGCTTTCCTCAGATGTCTGATGGTCCATGGTTGGCTGCTTACCCTAAGAGTAGACACTAAAAGATTGATGGATACTCTGAGCATAGGTGGCATTTGTCAACTGTAGGCTTATCTGGCTGGGTCGTTTCTTTGGGAACCCCTCATTTCAGTATTTTTTTGGTCTTTTCTCTTGGTCAGTTCAAGTTCCCCAGCGAAGGATCTTCCAGTCTTCAACCTGAAGTCTATACATAGCTGTCTGTGTTTTAGGAACTGAGTTGTGGAAGACGGCTGGAAAAGTCTCCGCATTTAGTTTGTAAATATTCTCTTAATTCCCCTCTTTTCATTAATCACCTGTGCCTTCACCTGTGCCTGGTATCCCCCAGCCCAGACCCCTTGGGTTTTACCTCTTGTGTTTTCTGCCACGGTAGGGGCAGGGCAGTGTGGACGGTGGGATCCAACTACTGCTTAAATAGACTTCCCACCAGTCTACCTGCTTTGATCTTTGCCTTTATCTTCCTCCTAAAGTGAGGCTGCTGATTCGGACCATTTTCAGGTACCTGTGGTAAGTCAGGTGGCTGCAGTGCCTCTTGCTGCCTTGGGTCTGTTAAATCACCAACTCCTCTTATATCTACTCTTCAAGTTCCAATACTGTTGCCTACTCTTCTATTTGTTTGAGTGAGTCAGTGCTTTTAAAAATATATATCTTTACCATCTTTTTCCTGGGGCTTTTGGAAGACATGAAAGTAAAGCTAGGGATCCACACTCCTGCTTTGACTTGGAAGTCCCTACTTCTCTAATTCTCCTGGATGGTTTTTAATTATCTCGGATCCTAAAAGAACAATGAATTCACCTAATTTGGAATCAGCGGTAAATTTCCAGGAACATTATTCTTTTGAAGATATTTATTGTTGTTTTTTGGACTTATATAAATTTTTTGTAGACAACTTCTGTGAAGGGTTCCTGTGGGTCATAGTGCTTCCTGTGTGTTTTCCACTTCTTCCTTAGTCAATGTTTTCACGTGCAGGAGCCAGTGTCCCTGAAACATGACCCTGTTTCACCTTCACGAGAAGGATTACGTGAAAATGGAGGGAAAGGGTCAAGGCAGAAGGTGCTCAGAAATTCTCCCCATGATTTACCAGTGAAAATGGGCTTACTTAACATGTAAGTTCATAACACTCAGCTTTCAAAGTCTGGACCATAGATATGAATTTTAAGGATTTGGAAACTTGCTTTTTGTTTCATGTCATTAATCAAATGAAATCATGCTTGTACAATGCTGTATAAATTGACGTTATTGAGAAGCGCCTGGAAAGATAAAGTGTTAGCTAAGTAAGCTATATATATAAAGAAATAGCTCTTACATGATTGATTTCTTTTTTTATTTATCTTAAAATATAGAAAACATTAATGAATTTGATTAGACTTATCAGCCTCGTTTGATGTTTTTTCGAGTATTTATATGACTTGGAGGACATGTGCCATGGCGAATTCACACGATGTCAACACTTGTGTGATAGTCTTGAGACCCTTTGATTACTTTATTACAGATTGTCAAAACATGCGCTGATCTGGCAAATCAGGAACAACTTTTCACTTCAAGAATTTTCTACTCTGATTCTCCAGTTGCTATGGAGATTGTCTCATAAAACAGCTTTGTATTTGGTTGAGATTAGTCGATTTAGAGGCTGGGTTCTGATATAGTTCTCTCCACCATCAGCACTGCCTTCATGGCCATAGCGTAAAAACAGTAGTTGATTTTACAAGCATACATACATAGTTTCAGGACGTAGCGTTTAGTTTGAGAATTATACAATACTGCCACCATATAAAAAGCTGGGGGAAAAAAGAGTGGTGCATTGGGAAAAGACTTAAAATATTAAGACTGATTTCCAGTGACTTTAGTACATTTTAACTACGAAGGAGAGTTACCAGTGTGTTCATAAATGCTTATTGCTGCAGGCTTAATAAATGCAACAGGATGATATCTCCCACTGTAGCACAGAGGTCCTAATGAGGAAGGAAACGGCCAAATGGGAGAACTGAGATAAACTAACTTATTCTTCCATGACTGACAATTATAGGTGAACCCAACCATACTTGAAAGTGCTGCAGTCCTTTCTCTTACTTTGGCTCTGCGATAACCTGAAGTTCAAGCAAGTTAAAAACCCTACGAGGCAACCCATGACCCCAGCTGGTAGAGAAATGATCTTGTCTTTTGTCCCTGAGATAGACAATTCTGAGGCCCATTCCAGCATGATCAAGCCCCAGCCGCTCACAGGGATGCCCAGCTTGATAACATACCCTGGTATTAGCTTTCCCTCCTTCCCTGTTTCACTCTTGATGTTTATTGAATAGGGTTTAGTGAAAATGTTGAATAAATGTACTATAAAAATCTTCTAATTGGATTGAATAGGTGAAGTGGATGAAATCTTGCTGCCTGACTGTACACTTCTTGTAATTCTTTGCTAGTCTAGAACTTGTAAGGTTTAGAGTTAAAACCTGGGAGACCCACCTCCCCACTGCCACTTCATCTAGGGAAAGGATCACTTAGGATACTCAGGATTAAGCCAGGGGTGGTTGTGGGAGCCATTAATAATTACCCCTTACTAGCCAAAGCAGCCCTAGGGGCACTCAATGTTTAGGGGCTCTCATCTAGGTTTTCTGATTTTGAATAGTTATTCGTTATCTACATCCCCAGAGACTGATTTTTTAATGATTACTGATGGTGTTTTAGAGAATATGGGCCTAATAGGGGATTTATAACAGGTGATTGGTACCATGCTAACTGTTTGAGCCCAGGCCCCCTGACCTTGGAGATGCTTTTCCTGAATTCCTTTTCCTTTTTATCCCTGATTCGTTGCATTTGTTGTGACTTCCTGTGTCAAGGCCACTAGGATTAGACAATTCTGAAGAAATGACCTAGTGATGCTAGTGGCATTCATGGGCTTAGAAGATTAAGTGCGTCAGCCCACGTTTCTCCACACCCTCAGGTACCCACCAGCCATCTACCTGGTCACCATTGGTCAAGTGGGGGAGCGCTTATTCATGAGACCCAGAATATATGATAATAGTGACAGCTGTGGTTATAACATCATTATTAATTAGGTTAATTATCATTTATTGCTTGACTATTAAATTTGTGTATGTTAAATAACTCGTTCTTCAATTTTATTTAACCAAAAATATGTAGTAAGATAATTTCTTGAGATAGTAATTGTAGTGCGTTTCTTTCCCCTGTAGCCTACGTGTGACTGTTTCATTGAGAGTCTGAGTTATCTGCTACCTTGAGGGGTATAGAATTGTTATAGTGTAACAGTCAGTGTTCATTTTTGAATTTGTAACACCCACAAGGAGAGGCCTTGGAAAAGCAGGGCACTAATTTATTCTGTAGCAATAGAACAGAGAAAGAAGGTGGCCACCTCACTTCCTGCTCTGAGGAAGATGAGGACTGGGGCAAGGTTCAAGAGGAGGGCATTATAAATAGTACACTTCTTCCTTTCCGAAATTTTGAACCGATTCGACAATAGAGAAAGGCAGATGAGAAGTGGAAATGCTAACTTCATTACTGGTGAAACTAACCTTGACAGCTGAGTTTATCCAGCTGGAGAATTAGACAGATTCATGCAGCCAGTCGGGTGGCCCTGGACAGCACAGGGCTGCCCTTGGAACGCTTGTGGCAAAGACGGAACGGAGCAGAGCGTGTGTCCTGCTGGCAGCTAGCTCTCAAGAAGGAAGAGGGTGGAAGGCGTAGGCCTACGCAAACCCAGCTTCTCTCCCCAACTCCCCATCAGGGAATAAATGTTGGGAGGGAGCAAAGGCAATGTTTTAATTTCCTGTGGGCTACAGTAACAGAGTGCCATAGCCTGGGCAGTTTAAACAAGAGATATTTATAGATAAACACAGTTCTGGAGGGTGGAGGTCAGCATGGTTCCCTCTGAGGGCTGTGAGGGAAGATCTGTTCCATTTTGGCTGGTAGATGGCATTCATGTTCACATGACATTCCCCTTGTATATTATCTGTGTCCAAAGTTCCCCTTTTTATGAGGACACCAGTCATATTGGATTAGAGTCCCACCCTACTCCAGTATATGACCTCATCTTCACTAATTATGTCCGCAATGACCCTATTCCCAAATAAAGCCACATTATGAGGTCCTGGGGGCTACGACTTCAACATATGCATTTGGGGAGGGGACAATTTAACCGATAAGAGCTAGCAAGACCAGCAGAACTCTCTCCATGTGGAAGGAATATCAATACTGGGCAAGAAGCGATTTTCTCCAAACGGAGATTTAAAGAAGTGGGCATGGATATGTGGAAATGGACATCCCCTGAGAGGTAGCAAAGAGGAGAGGGACTGTGGGGAGGGAGATGGGAGGACTTGACTTGTTGGTGACGGGAGATGGCAAGAGTTTGGTGTGGGCTTGAGACTACTGAGAGGCTGAGTGTTGTCAGTGGCCAGTGGACAGGAAGATACGTGGTTGCAAATACATACATGGAAACCAAATTAACTCATGCAAACTATCTATTTGCCATTTTGGGAGCATTGGTTGGGTGGGGACTAAGTTAACTCTTTGTTACTGTGGGGAGTGGGCTTTATATTGAAGACTGTCTATACATTGCTGATACATTGGCCGTGAAAGTATATTGTATATTAGGAATTTGGGGACACATAATTCATATATTTATGATGAGTATAGAGGATACATGAATTTTTTCATTCCATAGCTGGAAAATAGACCTAGAAACATTAAGAAACTTACTCATAGTTTTTCATCAAGACAACAGCAGAACAAAGGAGCCTGACAACTGCTTATTTATTAGACCTTGCCTGGAACATTCTTTTTTCTTTTACAAAATTTCAAGCATTATAAGTGAGGTTAAAGTTCACCTCTGACCATTACCCCCATTCCTGATTCCCTGGTCCCTGGTCCCCTGCCAAGTTCTGGTATCAGTAGAGTATACTCACTGAATTTAGAATTTTTCATATATATATATATATATATTCATAAATCCAGTAGTATTGCTCGTATGTGTTTGTATCATAAATGAAATCATACTATAGCTTTTTTATTCAGCAAGATATCTTGGAAATCTATCCTTGGTATTATGTATAGTTCTATTTCATTACTTTTAAACTGCTGTATAGTTACCATAGTATGTATATATCCCCTTTTATCTGGTTCCCTATTTGTGGACATTCAGATTATTTCTCCTTTTTCCTACTACGAATAATGTAGCAGTGAACATTCTTTAATAGAATGTCTTTCTTGTGCACAAATGCAAGAATTTCTCTAGAGCCAAAAGAAAGGAATAGAATTATTAAGTACAAGTATTTAAAACTAATTTTTACATGACAGTTAATCAAGCTCTGATCCTCATTTCCTCATGACCTCATTTTCATAATATGTAACAAGTTTTTTCATTGCATTTTATTTTTCACCACCATGCCAACAATAAATTGGCATCTCAGTGACAAAAGTGAAATTTTTTTTAGCAAGCCCTGTTTATTTTGAATCATAGATACTGTTATCTCCATATCATTATTTGTAAGCTTATTTGTCCTTTAGAAATGAAGCATGAGAAACAGTAGCATCCAGTGATAAGCTGCAGAGTTTTGTTTTCCCCCCTTAAATCGTTTTCTGCTATCTCAAGAAAGAACAGGCAACAGCATGTGTCAGTAGAAATGCAATTTAGGAATTGCACTTCATCTCGTTTTTCAGCCTAATGTTTCTGTTCTTTCATCATAAAGATCAGCTGCATTTTATTTTTTTCCAGTCCCTTAGAATAACATCCAGTTCTAGTCATCATGTTTAATGTACTTCTCGATGTTCTAGCACAATAAATTTTCGTATCTCGTGCATGTGTACATATGGTAAAAATTTCTTCAAGTTCTAGCCATGTGGGGGAGGAATATTGCGGTTGCTTTGTTAATGCAGTGTTTGTGTTGGAGCGGTTAGGGCCTCGTGCTTTAACTCTCAGCACTGGGCATAATGAGATGGCTTTGATGGTGGCGTAAGAGTCTAGTGGGATGGTCACAGCTTCACACTTCAAAGCCGAGCATATGGGGTGAATACTGGGTAGCTTTGTGCTCTTTGGGGATGGTTGGGAGACAATTCTTAACAGCTCTGTTTAATGAAGACATTGGAAAAGAAATGCTCTATCTTTAAAATAATTTTGAATTGCAAAGAGAGAAATTTCCACCACCCGCTTCCATAGACTAAACTAAGAATAATTTTTCCTAGTCTGCACTTAATTAGCGGCAGTGCAGCATCACACTAGTACATGTATTTTCAAGTGTCTTCATTTTCAAAGTACTGTAGCAAGATTAATCGGCCAGTTTTATTTTAGGTATGTGTATGAATTTAGGCACAAACTTTTAGGGCTATCTGTTTTACCATCTGAGAGATTTTTATGGCTTCTGGTAGAGAATCTTTTTTTTTTTCCTTCTCATTAAAAAATACCAAATAAAAAACTCAACTAAACAAAAAACTTGGCTATATTAAGAGAGCTATACTAAAACTAGAGGATGCTTGTAAGATTTCAAGTCTAGCACCCATATTAATTTTTAGATTCTGTGCTTTTTTACCTCTGCTTGTTATTGTGTATGAGGTTATGGGGTTGAAAATACTCTTTTTTGATTGCCAAGATTTGATACTCTTTTGAGTATCATTAGCGTTCTGGTTTAAAATAAGCCATGCAGTTATGCTATACATGGGCTAGAGGAAAGAGAATTTATCTAATCCCAGAGGAAAAGGAATGACAGACTTTAAGTTTTTTTCTCTAGTTGTGCATTCATTTTGGCTGCTATGGAAAATGTAACAAAAGTGAGCTTACCAGTTATGTTCCTTGAGCTGCTGAAGTGCAATTCTGTTTAACAGTTAATTTACAACTCCATTTATGCGAATAGTCCTAAATTACTCCTGAAAGAAACAAAAGTGAAGGGAAGAGAACTTATTAAATACCACCAAAGACGCGAAGTGTGTTAACTATCACATAGGCATATACATGTAATTAAGCAGATTCTTAAATACTGTCTTCCTGTCCTACTTTAACTATTGTATATTCTTAATAAACACCACCTTTCAGTCACACTTATGTCTGTTACAGGCTCAGAGAAAAACATTTTGTTAAGAATATGAAGCTTAAATTCTCATTGCACAGAGAAACATCTCATTGATCCTTCTTTTGCAAAGAAAAATAAACAAATTCATAGAAGTCTCTAAAGTTAAGAGAGGAAATGATAAATATACCTGTATAGAAATGGCTAAAAATCATTTTTGAGTAAATAAGTACAGCTAATCATGAAGGTTTAAATATATTTTTAAAAATATTGTCATCAAATCAGCCTTTATAGAATATAACTGATGAAAATGGAAAGAACTATCAATAATAGTTTTGGGAAAAACCTGTCAAAAATGGAAGAAAACAAAAAATATTGTTCTTTTAATAAAGAGCAATTTAGGAAGCTGCAGAGTTTTGCTTTGCCTGTTTCAAGACGGCGGGATGGCATCATACCATTTCAGCAAGGTGATTCAGACGTGTATCAGGTCTTGTCAGTACTGACTGGCTCAGGTAGCTCACTGGTACAGGTGGCTGTCACAGTTGTGGATGGAACTTCTGTTCTGAGGACAGCTCATAAAATACGATGACAACAATGGAAGATTGATCTCATGGTTTCTCACTACAGATTTATTGTACTCCTGCTCGTGTTAAACCCAGCTTGCATTTTGTAAGCACAGTGATGGTGGCGTAAGAGTAGGTTTGGGATAGACACTGCTCTTCCTAGTTTACAGTAACATCTTCAAAGTGCATAGGAAACCAATTCAGTTCATTCAACTTAATTAACAAACCCTGGGGCAGCCTGGTGGCTCAGGTGGTTGTAGTGCTGTGCTCCTAACAGCGAGGTCGCCAGTTCAATTCCCATATGGGTCAGCGAGCTCTGCCCTCCACAGCTAAGATTGTGAACAATGGCTGGACCTGGAGCTGGGCTGCCATGGGCTGCCAGGTAGAGAGCAAGGCTCATAATACCAATTATGGGCCAGGGAGCATCCTCCACAACTAGACTGAACAATGGCTTGAATCAGAGTTGGGGAGAGAGAGGAAAAAGGGGTGGAGTGGCAAAAAGGGGGAGAGGGAGAAAAAGGGGAGGAGGGAGAAAAAGGGAGGGGGAAAACAAACAATCAAACAAAAAGCAAACCTTAATTGTTCAGGGAGTTTGAAACTTAAATGGAGAGAAACAAAAGTTCACAGTTGACTATGAAATACAAGTAGAAATACAAGTAGATTATCTAGATTAGATTTGACATTCTAGCCAATAAAAGCTGTTAAATACTACATGAACACAAGAGAGAGAGAAATGAATTTCAGTGGAGGGAGAGCACAATTATAATGCAGGAATTAGTTCAGTAGTTCTGATTTCTTGGTAATAATTGAAAATGCTAAAAGTCACTGCTCTGGAAATGCTTGACTCCACTGGAGAGAGGAAAATGGTTTTACAAAAAATGTACACAGAACTGTTGCTTTAAATAATAATAATGCCACTTACCTGAAAACTGATGAAACTTAGTTTCCCACACGCTTGAGCTTGAAGTATTCAGAATTTTTATCTTCTTTAAGAGACCTATTTGTTTGCGTAATTTGAAATTACATAGAGTGATTGTTATATAGATTAATTATGAAAATAAAATGATAAAATTAAAACTACCTCATTCGAATATGAAATTTATACAACAAATAAAATACTTGCTAGTAAGTATTTTTCTGACTAAATTTGAGAGACATTTCTTTGACATGCAGGCAATCTACATTTACTTTTCAGGGGAGTTATAAATACCTACCTGTATGGGCCTTTGGGTTGCAGTCATTAGAAACATAAATGATACATCCTTCAGTATGAAGAGTGTAGTGTACTGTCTCTGTTACTAAACATCATTTTGGTTTTGGTTGCCTTTTCACTGTATGAGAATAATGAAATATTTTATTTTCTTGCTTCATTAGAGAACAAAAATTAAGTTTGATTCCTTCCACAACAAATTTGTGTAAAAGAGATAATGGAAAAGGAGTGTTGTTAAAATATACAGGAATTTCTAGTAAGTGGGGATGTACCAATGCAGGAAGGTATTCAGAATTTTCAGAGTTCAGAATAGTGGTGTAGGCTTGCAAAGGAGAAAGAAAGCTAGCGGGTACTGTGTACCAGGCATTGTGCTAAATACTTTTCTTAGTTTATTTAATCTTAATCTCGCCATCTATTCTATAAGGTGCTTGTCTTTCTTTTTGTTTTTTTCTTTGCTTACTTTATTTTTCTCTCCATTCCTCTCATCTCCCTTTTTTTCCCTTTGGTTTTACTAAAGTACTTTAAAGCAAGTTCCAAAGAGCATATTATTTTACCCACACATATTTAATATATATCTTTGAGCAATAGGGACATTTTTCTACTAACCACAGTGCCATCATCACACACAACAAGATGATAATTCTTTGGTACCATCTAACTCCCAGTGTGTAATCCAGGCAAATGTCCTTTTTGATGGACTTATTTGAATATTCGAAGCTGCATCTACACATGGTTCACATATCACATTGATTGTTGACCTAGACCGGTTCTCCTGCATCCCCCACCCTATCCTCCCCATTCACTCATTGGTTGTGGAAACTGGGTCAGTTGTCCCATAGAATTCCCATGTCTTGGTAGGTCTGTTTGCCCCCTTGTGGTGTCATTTAATTTGTATCTTTATAGCTCACCTTTTCTACAACCTCTAAGTTAGCACTACAGACTCGATTGGTTTGAAGCCCAATTTTTTTAGCAAAAATTCTTCAAAGGTGGGCTGTGCACTTTATATTGCGTCATAACAGGAGGCCACAATGTCTGGTTATCTAACATCTGGTGATGGAAATATGAATTGCCTTTGTTCCTAATTGCCTTTTCATGAGGGTATACCCATTGATAATCTTTGTCTGAAACAGTTATTTTCTTAAGGGCTGCAAAATTGTGATTTTCTAATTATACAATTCTACATTTATTAGTTGGGTTTTTTCCTATTAAAAAATTATTTCCTTCATCAGTTCAGGCTATCTGGCTACCCTGAAATACAGTTTATACAGGAAAGCCCACATAAATGCTTTTGTTTTTAATTGCCACATTTCTAGGTAAGGGATCTTTAGTGGAAGATGTGTTTTCTTCTTTTTCATTTTACAGATAGAGAAGTTGATGCTCAGAGATGTTAAGCAAATTGTTCAAGATCCCAATTAGCTATTAAGGTGCAGAAATGGTATTCAAACCCGTATCTTCTGGCCTCAAAAACATATGCTATTTCTACCAAACCAGAATGCACCCGTGTCCTCCACCCCCAATTGCTGACAGCTGGAGATTGCTACTGCAGATATTTTCCACTGCTTTGCCCTTTCGGAACAAGGCCCCAAGAATCCTCCTTTACAGCATTCTGGGCTTTATAAACTTACGCAATCCTCCAGAACTGCAGCTCCAATTGGAAGCGCTGGCCTGGGCAGGCAAAGAACTGGGCAGAGCCAGGAAACATGTTACACTGTCTAGTAGGAGAGGCCTTAGGCATTGCAGTTTGTGTTTTAGGCTGCTGCAGCAGCCAGAGTATGAGTCACTAAGTTACGGTTGGAGCAGATACCAGTGATGCGAACAATTGGGAGAGTTGTCAGATGTGAAGATGTCTTAACATCCTAGCTCTCCTAAATGTTCTCCCCTTCTTCTGCCACCCTCACCCTCTGCCATTCTAGATTAGAGGGGAAAATTTAGCTAACTGCCTAAACATTACTTTGCAATTCTGAAACCTCAGCTGACTGGATGTGTCCTGGCGTCTGGCCCCACCACCCCTCAGGAGCCGTGGCCCGTGAGTACCTTAGAGCCGTGTGAGGCTTCGTGGCTTCTGGTGCTGGCGTCCCTACCTGACGCAGAGAAAGAACATTTTCCAAGACTTCATACAACCCAGAAGTATAAAATCTTCTTTAGTATCCTCCACATTTCGCCCCTCCCATCAACATGGCAGTCTACATTTGAAACAAGTAACAAATCCTAAAATTGCAGTTGGAGAGGTTTCCTTGAGTTTTGTGGCTAGAGGCCCTCTCGCAGCCTCTCCCGTTCCATGATGTACCTCCAATAAAGAAGGCCCATATTTCTGCTGCCCTGGGCCAGTACCAAAATTCCCCAATACCTACGTTTTATACATCAGATAAAAATGTATGCTGTCTTTATCCTTGCTTACAGGGGATTGTGATTTGCCCCCACGAAAAAATGCTATTAGCTGCAGAGGTTCTCTGAAGCAGTTCACTAGAAAAAAACGGTATAGCAATTCTGTAATCTGCCTTGAGAAGATAGGTAGAAAGAATGAAAGAAGAGGATAAAAAAATGTTGCCCTTCAGAGTAGTCTTCATAAAATTATGTTTAAATGTTAGGCTTCTTTATAGGACATCTGCTCCAGTGTTGTCCAATAGAACTTTTAGCGATGAAGGAAATGTTCTATATCTTTGCTGTCCAATAGGGAGACCACTAGCCATGTGTGGTTACTGAGCCCTTGAAATGTGGCTAGTGCAACTGGAAAACTTAATTTTTAACTATCTTTCATTTTAATTAATTAAAATTAAAATTTAATAGCACATGTCGGTGTATTGGACAGTGCAGATCTGGCCCTTATACTTTTTTTTTGAACTTCTGTTAACAATATACACAATTTGGAGCTGTTATAAAATTGTTCAAAAATGGAAGACACCAATTCATTAACATTAGTGATGACTGTCCCTTGTGAAATTAGATTTGTAATGGCTTAGAAATTCAAGCCTCTTTGTGCAAAGACAAACTTTTATTATGTGACTAACTTCATGGGAAAATAAATTATGCTCAAACTTTAATTTTTAAAATGAGTACGAATTATATGCTTTAGTGGCGATGGTTACATGATGGGAATGTACTTAATGCCACTGAATTATACACTTAGAAATGGTTAAAATGGCAAATTTTGTGTTAAATATATTTTACCACAATAAAAAATTGTATGCTTTATTTTCTTTCATTAGGCCTGATTTTAATTTAATGTTGTTAACATCTCCCACTACCCATAGGCCTTGCTGAGAATCTGGTCCTGCACGTTCCTGGCTGCAGCGTTTTTCTCTTTGGTGAGGCCGACCTGCCTGAGAAGCGTACTCTTGTCCAAAGAAGGAAGCAACTGGGCTGGTTCACAAGGAGGGATTTCAATGCTCTTGAACCTGACCTGGGAGCTGCACCTGCCCGAAGATGTGGTTTAACAGGTTCTGTTTCTGTTTTTAAACTTGATAATAGAATCCTGAGATACTCTTAGTTTCGTCCCTCCTGCATTATAAGTTACAATTGGGGCTCATTGAATTGGCTCTTACTCTCATCCATGTCTTCCTAAGCTGAACAGAGAGGCTAGAAGCCCTCGTCAGATATTCGTTGAAAGTCCCCTACAGTGATATTCAAGAGATATAATGATCCCTGCAGCATGGCCACTGAGGATAAGAATGGTTGTTATTCCTGATGCTGGGCTAGGATCGTGGAGGCCTGCTCCTGTGCCAGGTGTGAGGCTGTGTCCTGGGGTGTGATGGAGACACTTGGGGGTAAGGACTTGGGTAGAGGTTACTTTCAGCTGGTAGGAAAGTCTTTCAGAGCTTGACCATCCAGTGTGACCAAGTTGATGCATACAGCTGGAAATCAGTTCTAGAGGCACGTGGGCAAAAGCTCTCTAGACAACATGCTTCTGAAACAGGGAGACTAGATACTGGAAATGGTATTCTCCCTTCCCCTTGATCTCACCAACTCTTGCCTCTCTCTGCTATTCCAGCCTTCCCCTCACCCCTTTGAACATAAGGTTTACCTTAGAAAAAGGCAGTACGGTCCCTCTCCAAAACTCCATCCCCATTTCTTGCACTTCACCATCATGGTGCCATTTATTTGAGTCTTAATTCTTTCATTCTCAGATATCTTCTGTAGGGGTCACAAATTAAACCATGTTAGGTAACATTTTGTAGGGGTCACAAATTAAACCGTGTTATGTAACAATTAATACCTCAGCAGTTATGAAAATACTGGATCCCCAAGGAGCGAGAGGTGGGCAGGCATAAGAAACATATTTCCTTATGGCACAGCTCTGCCGCAGCCACACAAAGGCCTTCGGTTACTCGTCCGCTGGTGCAGAATTCTCTCAAAGAGATGGTGTCTGTAATCAAGCATAGTGTAGTAAAAAAAGCACAAGCTTTGGGGCTGTGCTCCAATCCTGGCCTTGCTGTTGATTGGCTGTGGGACCTCAGAGAGTTCTTGAACTCATCGGGCTTCAGTTCCCATATCTATGAAATGGACGTAATTATTGTATCTCCCTCATAAGACTGTGAAGTTGAAATAATGTCTAAGTGCCAAACACAGTTCCTCCTCTCTTCCCTGTAGACAGGAGGTGTATAAAAGAGTGATTATAAATGTGTTTCAGTGTTTAGTTATGGAGAAAAGGAAGACACTGATGGCTCCCTGATCATTTGAACCTCACATATTTTCCCACGATTTGTCTCACAAATGTAGAAGTGTAAATTTTGTGACTAAATTCTCAGAAATCCATTTCCTGGTTTCTAATTTGAGCCTCACTAAAGACTGAAGGGATTATACCACAGACCTAAGCAGTGCAGTGCCAGGATTACTCAGTGGGTGGGAAATAGAAGCAGGGATCCTAGCGTTAGCATACGGAAGAGCCGGAAGAGCCGGCTTTAGCGTTGCTTAGGCAAACCCTTGACAAATCTAATTCGCATTTTTGCAATGCTGTGAGAATGAACGGGTCGGGATTTGGGAAGAACTTTAACCTGATATAAAAAGCATATCTGAGTTAAAGACCAAATGTTCAAAACTGGCACTAAAGTGTTTAAAGATGGTATTTTCAAGGCAATATTTGACACTGGTAAATCTGTAGTTACAGGCACTCAGACTGTGAGTGGTGTTACCAATGGGTTTAAACTTTTTGGAAATGAGTTGGTGGTTAAGTATCAAGGAGTCTAAAAAATGCAGATAGCTGCCTTGCAGGAATTCTAGTTCTAGTGATAAATCCTAAGGAAATCATAAGTGTACTGATGTGCAAGTATGTTTATCAGAGCACTATTTGTAATAGCAAATACTGGAAATATTGTAAATCTTCAATATTTGAGAATGATTAAATAAACTATGGCGTACCTAAGTGAAAGATAGTTATGCAAGCAATTAAGCATAATGTTTTGGAAGAATTTTTAGAGACATGGAATATACAATACACTGGAGAGAGAATTTGTAATTAGTTAATTAATACAACAAGTATGTATTAAGTACCTAGTATATGCCAGGCACTACCATCAGTGGGCAAAATAGAATTCATATGCCCTCAAATAATTTATATTCCAGTGGGCAGGGGGTGAGAGGACAGACAAGTAAGAAGCTTAGTCAATAATGAATTATATAGCATGTTAGGAAAGGACAAGTGCTACAGCGCCTCCACCTTCCCCCCAAAAATACCATGAGTTCAGGGATCAGGGTGAATTGCGATTTTAAATAATCCAAAGTAGGTCTCATTGTGAAGGCTGCATTGGAACAAAGACTGGAAGGAGTGAGGCCGTTAGCCATGTAGACATATGGACACATCTCAAATAGCGGGAATAACGAGTGTCAAGGCCAAAGCATATAAAGTAGTATAAACAGTATGATCTCAATATTGTAAAATATATCTGCATCAATTTATTTATCTCATATATTTATAAGAAAAACCTTTTTAAATTTGTAATACTTCTAATTTATTTTCATAATTTCTCTAAATCAATCTTGCGATTATTTTCCATCATCTTTCATGAAAGACAGTTATTAAGATTTATCAGTGGTCAGTTTTATAAAAGCTGGGTTTCAGATTGGATTCAGTGGACGAGTCAAGATAAGAAGGGAAAAATAGCACATTTTCCCCACATGTCTTTTTTGCTAGTATCTCCTGATAAGCGGTAGAAGCCTTAGTTTGTGCAAAAACATGAAAACGAGTTGTCAAGGTTAGGCAACCATTGTTCATCCAGAGGCCCCTCATTTAATAGTCTCAAAGCAGGTGCTGATAACAGAAAAATAAAATGTTTCAAGGAGCAACAGTGAATAAGGGATGTGAATAAACAATTAGTTTCTAATATTTCACAAACCAGATTGGAATTCAAGCTTAAGACACATGATTAGCCCAAATCTTAGGTTACCTTATTTGCAAAAATTCTTCCTTGAAAAAACATTTATGTAATACGGAGTAAAATCCTTTCGTTTTTTTAAAGTAATATCTATTGAAGTAGAATTTATAACACCTCTGTCATTAGGGTATAAATGTTATTCATCTAATTTTTCAATGAATTTAGTTCCCAACGATGGTGGTTTCCCTTCTTATTTTTAAATTTAATGGCTTTATATATTTTTCTAACATTTTTTTTTAGTTATATCAGTTTCTCAACATATTTTTCCACTTGTCCCATCAAAACAGAAAAGCCTCAACACATTGTTGCTGTTTATTTCTTTTCCTAAAAAAATTAAATAGAAATGATTGGTGCTATCAACTGAACACTTACAGTTAACTTTTCAGTGACAAATTAATCTACGCAGTACCCAAAAGGAAGCAGAATCTATAAGGGAACAGGTTTCTGTTTTGAAGTTCCCTAAGAATATTATAAACAGAAGAGAAAAAAAGTGATCTCAGAAATGATTAACACTCTCGGTCAGTGCCAAACACACAAAATCTTTTAAACCAAATTCCTTTTAAAAGTTTGTAGTTGGCCAGCTCGTGGGGAACGTAAATAAGGGCAAAGCAGTAATAGTTGATACTTTTAGATCTTTTATACATATATATTTAAAAAACTCTAAACATTTATGGGATAATTTAAACACTGCTGGCTGATATGTTATATGAATGGCCTGCATATACTGTGTGCATCATTGTTTAAAAATACAGGACAATTCTTTGAACTATAGTTTCATATGATGCTTTAGGAATCATAGATGGAGGTAATTGGTACATCTTGGAATCAGGGACTTCTGTTTAGTTATTTAAATGGGTTACTGAGAGAGCTGCCCTGCTACTTCACTCTCTGTAAATAAGAAGTACAGCATCAGGCATTTTTCTTGACATTGAATAACGCAATTTACTCCACACCAAAAATTTTACTTAGTCTTTGAAAGCTAATTTCCTGTTTTAGAATGAGTCTTTTAAGTTTTAGGGAACTTAAAAGAAATTATTTTCATAATTTTCTGTGTTTGCTTGTAAATCTAGTTGGGATGATGGAAGATGAAAGTTTCAATGTGTAATTAAATATGTAACCTGTGGTGGAAACCGTGAAGGACTTAGGTGTCGTCTCTGTATAACTGGTGGAGGGCACTGTCCTACTATGGAAAATTTGGGAGCAGGTCAGTCACCTGAGGTCCCCCTCACCTGGGTTGGCTTCATTCCAGGACGATGTTAATGTGTACCTACCGGTATAATTTCCTCTTTGAATTATTGCTACGCTGAAAGACTTAAAGTTGAGAAATTGAGACACAATTCCTTGCAGAGAGGGAAAACATAGCCATTTTGCAGAAAAGCAACTGAACAAAATGCCATGCCATGAAGAGGTAGAACTTGAATTCAGATCCCTGGGGAGCCATTGCCAGCCTGTGCCACGTGGTTCTCCTTTAGCCTTTTTTTCTATGGATTGGGCCACATGCATAAGACTCCTGTCTTCTTCCTGCCGTGGGAGCATCGGACTTAGCAATTATGCTTGAGTTTTACAGTTTTAGTCATCAAATGTCCTGTTTCAGCTGTGGTTTCTCTTTAGTACATGTTCTAAAAAATGTAAAATACCAATATTTAATGACGACTAATTGCTTTTGGTGTATAACTGTTTATATATTTGAACCTGAGTTCCAAGTCTGCTGCCTTGCTCTGTTTGTTTCTCTGAAGCAAAGACCACTTTTAGGCTAGGTTTTATCTTATTTTAACCTTCATCATGTTTTCATGCCCAGCCACCTGCCTTGTTCCTGGCACTCAGCAGGCTTTCAATGAAAACATATTTACTGAGGGAGTTGCACATTGGTCCACGAAAATCTTATCTGTAGTGTAATCCACAAATTTGAAGTTCTCTCTTCAGATATAAAAATGCCAAATATCCCAAAACATCACCTTAGCTCTCTCCTCACACATGCTTCAATACTCTTCACCAAAGAGGAGCTTACTATTATAAACAGAACTTCTAAAGACATCCCAAAGCAACTTCTGAGCCCCTAAGATGAAATTATTTCAATGGAGGAAAATATATAGACTCTTTTCACCTTGAATTCATTGCAGATGATGGTGCCTGGAACTGTTTTTAAGAATAGGGGAAGAAAGGACATGTGTTTCTTCTGCGTGCTTTTTCATTGTTCTAATGGGCTCTTCACTATTGTTTTGTCTGAATCGCAGTTTTTTATTTGTTTTATTCCAGACGTGGTCCTACCACAAGCATCTTTAAACCAGACATTAATAGCATAGTTCACAGTCATTACTGCCAGTGCTCAAACACAAATATTGCATTTGTGTTTGCAAAAGCTACACATCAGATGTTAATTAAGTGCATTTGGTTTTTTTTTGCTTAAACAATCTGGCATAAAGAGTTTACATCTATATCAGTTCACCATAAGGTCTCTACAATATCTGAATCACCAGCCATACAGTATATGATAAATACAGTGTTTCCACACCAGAAAATAACAGAATTGTCAGGAAAACATCAGGCCTGTTATATTTCCCCGTGAAATAATAGCAACTGAATCTCAGTTTCTTGTTCATATATATATATATATATATATATATATATATATATATATATATATATATGTATATGTATTTAACTGGGAGTAAACACCAATATTTAGAATGATAACTTTTTCATTAAAGAACACATGGAAAGTGAAATCATACCAAAGCGTTTTTCCTTGTTTTTAGCTTGCTTCAGGGCGTTGTGACAGTTGCGTTGGAATCAAATTGGTATTTGAGCTTTGCAGTGAGGAGATTCTGCTGCCACCAGAGCAGTGAGTGCCAATCTGCGGGAGACAGGAGCGGAGCGAAACCGCAAACTGAGAAACAAACTTTCACATCAGGTTTCTAATTTTAGAGTAAAAAGTGGAGTTACTTTAATTATATGACATTTAACTAGAAATACGATTTGCTGGGATTAATTATCTCCCTTATTTAAAAATTCTTACTAAGTTTAAATTAGCATAAAAAGTCAGATTCAGCATTTGAATAATGTCAATGGGACTGCTGGATTTAAAAGCAGAATTTGATTCATTAGAATTAGATCACCATATTGGTGTTGGATTTGGGAAGGATTAAAGGGAGGAAATTGGAAAAGCATGCATTTGGGCAGAAAACGGTTCTCTCTCTCTCTCCCTCCCTCTTTCCCTCCCTCCCTTTTTTTTTTTTTTCATTCTTCGTAAAAATGGTCATGGTCTCATACCTCTCAGGAAGAAAACTACTACCTGATTAGGTGAGAAACTTCTCATATTCATTGACTGTCTCTAGCAATAAAACAAAGTAAATTATTGTGTAACTAAAGTTTAACAGAAGAATTTAAAATACACCCAACAATGGTATACATGAAAAGTGATCATCCTATGTTAAGTGGTTACCTTTTATTTTATTTAAAAGAGAATGTAAAAGTTGCTTCTGATGTTTAATTTTATTTTTTCTAAGAAACAATTAACTTTTAAGTATGGTTTCGAAAGCATTTTAAAAATGAGGTATTTGTTTTTAATTAAGTAAATCAATGTTGGGACAAGTGTAATGTTTATCAAACTTGTGCTCTGGGCTCAAGGTCTAAATATTTTCTATCATTAATAATTTATCTTAGGCAATGAATTAATCTATTAGCAAGAATGATCAACTTTGGAAATTCTACTAAAAAAGCGACAGTCATTGGGCACCTGGTGATAAAAGGTGCCTTGTAATTTACTGGGTGGGGAATTCAGGAAAAGTCCTGTGACTGTAGGGATGGAATGGCCCCTGTCATCACAGTGTAAGGAGGAAGAACCCTGGGTCCATATGAAGGAACTTCCGTTGAAAATGACTTGCTCCCCCAAGCCGATCAATTACATATGACTATCTGAATGTAGATTGGGCCTATCAAAGTTGTGGAATAGCAAAGCACAGTAGGCCTAATACAAATTTTGAATAGTTGTACTTACTGTAACCCAGTGTATATATGTTCTTCAGCAAAATCTGAGTGAGATTGTTGGAGCGAAGGTAAAGATAAGGTGACTTCTTGAGTCAGAACAGGGTGTGCATATCAGATTTGAGGAAATGGGACTATTTGTAACACTGCCTGTTGAGGGGTGGAGGAAAGCTTGGGTGTTTTTCATTAATGAACGACATTAGCACTGACGAAAAAAAAAAATTCCAGTATACTCTGTGAAATGTTAAAACTGATACACTTCTCAAAGATATTTAGCGTAAGTGATTGGTGTATGAGATTATGAGAGAGAGAGATGTATTGACTGTTAGGAAATTTAATTTTTATGAAATCAGCATTATGGAGAAATACTGTAATCTGATTCATTCCTGCAGAATTCCCAGGAGGAAGAGGCCTAACCTCGGGAGTTGAAATGTTTCATTATGTACATGTGTGGGAAAAGGATGAAATGTGGTTTCCGTGTGCCGATTTTCTGTAAAGCATCTATTAGCATGAGAGTGCCCAGGCTGGGCAGCAAAGTCCCCAAACCACGGCTGTCTAGAGGAAAATAAACCCAGAAGGATATTTCTGATGGCTACTGACATTATGAGTAATAAGTTTGAAAGTAGCAAGAAAAAGCAGTGACAATAAAATAATGTTGAAATAGTAGCTAAGGAATTGTCATGTACTGCAGATGAGGTCAGCCTTTTACTCCCCCATCAATCCCTAATCAACTTTGCTTTTAGAAATGTAAGGTTTCCCCAAAATGAAGAAACTGCAAACCTAAGCTTTTTATACCAATGCTAATTTAACCAAGTTGTCCATCTTATAATGTAAACTATAATTAGAGCAGGGCTATTTATGTAACATGAGCTGCACTATCCCTGAGGCAGGGCAAAGCAGGACGTTTGCCCCTGGTCTCTGAAGTAACAGAACTCTGGAGTGGCAACGGCAGTCCCTGTCCCTTGGGAAGCTGGGGGTGGAAGAAAGGGGTGCCTCCAACAGGTTATACGAAAGAAGGTGTACACAGTGCTCTAAACCCTGCCAAACCCACATTGTCATGACACACAAGTATCTTTGCCCTTCCCAATTCCAAGGCTGTCACTTTTTAGTGACCTTATGCTATAATGAAGACTGTTGTTGGGCTTCACTTGAATTGGATGTTAACCTAATTCAGTGATAACAGGTGTATGTTTGGAGAGGAAAGGATGGGTACAAAGTATGATTTACTCCTGTCTCCCAGGCCCATAGGCCTGCAACTGAATTCCAACCCCTGTGGAGATGGCCTTGGAAATGAATGAAAGGCCAAAGCTTTTAGCTGCTGTTGATGTTTAATTCTAAAGTGTGCTTTCCTTTTTCTGCTGATATTTTGGAAAGTCTAGACTTTCCTTAATTATTCTAGGAAAAAAGACCCTTCAGATACATTTAGAGTAAATAAAAGTATCTGCTTGTAGCTCATATTGCACACACACACACACACACACACACACACACACACACGGTGCCAAAAAATGTATACACATTTTAAGAAAGGAAAAAAACTGTGTTAATTGTAATACTCAATATATACCAATAACAAAAGATGAATACAAGTCACGTTTGACTTCTGCAATTACAAGAGTTGCTCAAAGTGGTTACCACCAGCATCCAGACACTTCTGATTACAGTGAACCACTGCTTGAGCAACACTGACCAAATTGTCCACCGGTATACATTTTTCTGGCAACCCCTGACCTTTAGAAAACTCTGGAGTTGATAATGAGAAATATTTGTATTATTTTTAAATAAAACCAAGTAAAGGAAGCTCCTTGGGTTAAAATTGGCTAAAGAATAGAATCTTCAAAGCGAGGCTTTTGGTTTTTGTTTTAGTAACATACTTTTCTGACGATTTAGGCATCGGTGCCAGCCCGTATGTGATGAACTGCAATGTTACCATAGATTCTCAAGACTTGACTTTGGGAAAAGAGATTGCAAGTGCCATTCGGGGCTCAAATGTCAATGGACTGAAGGGTGTCCAAGCAATGGCTTTTCCCCATGAGGGGAAAATTGAAATAGCTTGCAACGTAGAGAGTTTTCAAGACCAAGAAGCTACAGAAACCTCAGACGACTCTCAATACATGGCTTACAGTGTCCTTGGGGACCGTTTTTCTTATGTATCTCCTCATTACATAGAAGCTCGAATTAAAAAGTTGGCAAGTGATCAGGGAATTGGTACTATAGGAAGAGCATTAATCGGATTTACACCTCAAGAGTGCAAGAACTGTGCCGAATATGCTATAAAGAAAAGTATTGGGGAATTCTGGAAGATACGGGGAGGTATTTTCATGTGATCCAGTTTAAGGCTTTATTGAAATTTTAAGGAAGAATATCAATCATTGCAAAGTTTTCTTTTGGTCATTGAAGATGAGGGGAAAATACGAATAGATTGGTGGTAGCTGTGTATTGGGAAATTGGGGACATTCTGTCTTCATAGATTGCCCATAATTGCCCTATGATATTCTACTCATAATAAAATCTCCATGAGAGCCTACTCTTTATCAAGTTTATGCACTTCTGTGTATTAGAAATCTTGAATCAACTGGGTAAAATGGCCGTCTTGCTGAACCACTTTTAATTATTGTGAACAAAGCTAAGAATGGACTCAATTTACTTGGATTTCCCAAATTCTTTATCTCCAAGTTCTGTATTCAACTTTCATTTTTTGAGTAATCATTTTTTTAATGTACACTTCAAAAAATCAAGTACTAAGTGACTGAAAAGTGGAGAGAATTATAAAATAAAGTTACTTTTTCAAAGCATTATTGTTCTTTCTTGTCTTCTCACTTTTACGATGATCTGTTGTTCATTCTAGAGATAACTCCAAAAACTTGATTTGTCTAATATTTTTTATGTTTATATAGGAAGATGGAATGGTGTTGTTGGGCATGACTTCAAGGAATTGTGTTTATCCTTCCTGGAATTTAAATGGAAAGTCTGAAGGTTTAGGGAATATATTGCTTTTGACCAAAGAGAAGAATATCAGTGGAAGAATTTTAATTGAAAGAAATCAAAATATGTAGCCTCTTTGTGAACTAAAAGAAACACTTGTTGACTAGCAATTTTATGTAAATCTTTAGTATTTATGTCGCTTTAGTACAATGTACTTTCTATCCATACAACACAAAGAAATGTATTTTTCCACAGATTTTGAGCAAGAAAGATAATGGTCTTGTCGAAAAAGAGCACATAATGTGAATTTGTTTTAAGGAATTAAAAATAAAAAAAGAGGTTGAATTCAAATTTTTTATAGGCTTCAGTAATCTGTCCTGATTTTTTTTTTTTTTTTTTTTTTTACTTACATTTGATTCTTGAAGCTGATCGCATTAATTTTGTTCCAGAATTATGCTTCTTTGGGTGTTTTCTTTTCACGGTCAATATAAATACACAAAAAGATGGAGAAACAGTAGACTAGGTTTGGTTTTCAGGCGTAAGGAAGTTTAGTTGCTGTGGTGAAGAGAGCAAATGTTGTCCAGGTAGATCTGCTGGGTCAGTGTCGTAGTCTGTGATTGGCGAGAGGGGGTGGCGCCTCGTTCTCGTGTCCCTCTGGCAGAGGCCCCGTAGCCTGGGAGACGAGCACTGGACAGCAGATTGGAGGGCTCGGGCTCCTGCTTCTGCTCTGACTTCCACGTCGTCATAGTTGCCTGTCGCCATAGTTCCACGCACCATAGTTCCATTACCTGGAAAACAGGGGAACGCGTTCTTACCGTGAACAAGGGCTGTATTCTGGGGAACTAAATGGAAGGACTTCGTAAGCTGCAGCATGAGAACAGAACGCATCATTAATAGTCTTTCCAGATCTAGTCCAGAGCTTTGCTTCAGTTGTGGGCGTCAGTATTCAACAGACGAGAGCGGGTAAAAGCACATGGTGCCACTGAGTCATTTGGGGTTTTAAGAGGAGTTGATTCAGTCGCCAGTTACCTAAATTAACGTCTCCAGGTTCCTATCACAGCGTTGCAGACTGCCGGTCTGAGCAAGGCCTCTTTAAAATCAAACATCTTTTTAATGGGTATAGAGTTTCAGTTTTGGAAGATGAAAAATATTGTGGAGATAGACGGTGGTGATGACGGTTGTACAACAGTGGGTATACTTAATGCCACTGAACTATATACTTAAATGGTATACTTAAAATGGTAAATTTCGTGTTTGTGTATTTTACCACAACTAATTTAAAAGTATATATTAAGTCCACGAAAGTTTGAAAAGAAAAAAAAGAGAAAAGAAAGACATCAGAATAAGATAATTTCACTAAGCCCATACATTGTAAATAAAATTTTGACAAATTTCTAATATCCATAAAGCATAGCAATATACAAGACTTATTTTTCCCTTTTTAATCTATTATGATGGACTCTTGACACTACGTAACTACATGTGAGGTTTAGGTAATGGTTTAAAATAGAGGTGATTAAATTTGGCCTTTCATCCAACTATATAAAAACAGTGATTTACTATTTTTTTTATAAATAATTTTTAAAACCAGCAGAATCACACTTCTTACCTCATGTTCACATTCTAATTCCCCTGTTCTTTCTCTTGTCTCTTTCTTCCCCTTCTCTCGTCTCTTTCTTCCCCGTCTCTCTTGCTCTACCATGGTTCTTAAGAAAATCTGAAACAGCTGTAAGTCGCTAAAGGTTTAGCCTGTGGACAGATACCATATCATCAGCTCTGCCTGTGCCAGAGCTGGCAGAAGTAGGTGGGATGCATCTATGACAGCTAAGGTTTATCAAATTGGGTTGAGAAAACCTGACAAAATGAACTAAGAAATACCCTAACTCATATTAACCTGTTCTCATGTTGGCCTCTTAGAAACAAACCGACAGTTTGTGCAAATATTTCTGCAGTATTTTTTTCCCCCATCAAACCACAAAGTGGACATTGTATGGAGTGTGGCTTCATAGCTCGTTTAACCTCCATCTCCTGCCAGATGACTTTGCCTATGACTTGTGCCAGTTGTGAATAGGGCAAAATTGATGTGGACAAATAGAGTTTACATTTTATCAACTCTTTAATGTTTCTGCTCTACCCGACTTTAAACTTTCAACTTTTAGTTTCTTAGAAGAGGGACAAGGAAAGCAAAAAGCTAGGCTATGAGGGTGATAAGGGCTTTTGTTACCGTTTTTTGTTTTGGGGAGGGTGGTTGTCATTTGTTTGCAA